>NC_134643.1:156046434-156378371 GCF_030463565.1 Pelecanus crispus
ATCTCACCTGGCCTTACCATAGGTTGCAAGACTAAAGTAGTTATCTAGGACAGTGTAAGGAAATGACTACAAATCTTCCGCTCTCAAAAAGCCTCTAAATGCTTCCTAGAGCCCCTCCCAGCACACAATTTAACATTTTTTTCATCCTGACGCCGAGGTTGCCTAAGACACTCATGACCCTGAAGGAACAAATGCAAATGACTCCTCTTGCCCTATGCTCCAGAAGGGAGTCTGAAACATCCAGGGATTGATCTGAAGTTGAACCACCATCCAGAGCCTTGAACGTTCCTTTCAGCAACCTTAGGTTTTATGCTAATCTGCCAGGCTTCCCTCATCATTTCATTTACATTTTCATAGCCATACCTGCTGTTTCCTTCTTTTGTTTCTCTGGTGACACAGACCCCAGCAAAGCTAAGCCAGTGCAGAACAAGGCTTGAAAACAAATCTGGCAGTCATGAAAGACAGCAATATGGTGATTTTGGTGCCCATCAGCTCATTTCATGCAAGCCAGTGGATAACTACCCTAGCGCAGCTTTCAATCACTGTCAGCAATGGGCCAAAAACAAACTGCTAATTCAACTCCCTTCTAACCTTGGGCAGGCAAAGATCACATAGACAAGTGGCTACTTTGGGGGCAGAATGATACCCTTCCAGTTCCTGCCTGACCATGGCCCAAAGCTCGTGTTTCCCACTTCATCGGTTTACTATCACCTCGTACTCAGAAGAACACTCAGTCTCAGTGTATCACTGCATTCAAGTTTAAATCTGGCCTTTTCAGGGCACAGAGTCCCCAGACCAAACCTCAAGCCCTCATCTGACAACCTCCTCAAACCATCTCAAAACTTCAATAATAATCTGAGCCACAGATTAAACAGAAGCAGAGTCAGTCCCCTGGAGGTTAAAAGCTCCTCATCACCTTATTAGCCAGGCCTTGATCAAATTTGCCTCACTTTGATCCTTTTTTGCCAATCTCTTGTGTTTGAGCAGAATTCTTTTGCCCCAATGGTAAAGGGAGGCAGAAGAGAGAAAGAGCTTTCACCTGTTTATTCTTCATTTGTAGTAATAATTCATATTTCTGAAAGTACGTATTGCTAAGAAAAAGACCATTTTCAGTGGTCACAAAATGATGCTTTCACTCTTCCTTAATGTGATTTTTCAGGAAGAATTTTTTTTCAAGTATAAATAAGGAGAACCTATTCAAGGCATTTTTGTTTATTAATAGTCAGATTCTTTCTCTAAAAAAAAAAAAACCCTGCATAACACCTTGATTGCGTTACTACTTCATATTTGCTTGCATAAATAAACCTGAAGTTTTACTGCAAGAGAAGCAGCTATTTTAAAGATGGCAAAATGTCAGCTCTTGGATGGTTGGTTTCATTTAACAGGGCTCCACATGAATTTATGAACTGTTCCGTAACGTCTTCTGCCTACACCAAATGGCAGACTTTAGGCAGAAACCCAATGTATGTTTAGCTAATGTATAACAAATAGAGTATTTACATGGTCAGTGGACCTTATTAGGTATTAAGAATGGTCTCTTTCTAAATTTACTGTTAATTCCCTTCCGCAACAACCTAAACAAAGTGTTCACTTCTTAGAGAAAGCTAAGAAAATGTGTGCATCTACGTGCATGTATGTATGGGTCTTTCATTTTAAAATGTCTTTAACAAAACTTCTGACAGTTATCTTATTTTCTTTTGCTGCAAGGGTGACAATGTAGTTTAAGATATTGTTTCTTGACTTTAAAGGTGCCTTGTGGTTTTTCAGCAGCTAAAGAAATTCTACTGCAGACACAATGTACCAGTTCATTTCTTAAGCAATAAATGGCAAGCAGGGTGGTGCTGAATAAGCATGCTTATATGGAATTTCTCTTTGAAAAGCTCACTAGTTAGGCCCTATAACACTTCAGTTGATATTTCTACAGTGCAAACACGATAGTGGAAATTAAGTTGCCCCAGCAAATTCAGTTTAGGAGAAATTTGTTATGAATAAAATGCTGCTGCTGGCCTTAGAACATTGAATTTATCCACCAAATAATATCTTAGAAATACCACTTCAGAAGAAATCAGCTCTAAATAATTGATAAATTTGGTTTGTTTAGAAACCTTTTGACCCCTGTAATAGAAAGTAAAAACACATTTCAGTTATTAAAGTCACATATATTCCCTCTGGTAGGGGAAGCTTTTAATTTTAAGCTGGTCTCTGTTGGGGCCATTTGATAAAGCTTGGAAAAACCTTTTCAACTGCTGCTGGTGGATTTGGGTCAGCTTCCCTTGGGAAAATGGCAAAAGATAAATTTGTAGCTTTTCATAACACATAAGAAAACTTCAGAGATTTTAAACATCAAGAACTATTGGAACTGAAAGACAGAGTTTCTCTTTTGTTCCCCCCCCCCCCCCCGCCTCCTCCTCCTCCTGCTCCTTATTCTCTTTTCTTTCCAAAAAGAACTTTAAATTCTCTTGTTGTTTTAATTTTTTTTTTTTTAAATGATGGAGGTTAGAATGTTTTGGCCTCACTAACTACACTACCAGTGGTCCTTATTAATGTAAGATTTATTTTGAGATAGAAACATCATTATGCAGTTTTTGTTTTCAAATGGAGCCATTTCATTCTACTGTTTTCAAAGCCAAGAGCAAAATAAAAAATGCTCTATCACTTTTTTTTTTAAAATGCATTTCTTAAACCTTGCTTCGGTCGCTGTTGCCAGATCTTTATGTCCACAAATATAAGTTGGTCCCATTTCCCCAAGACAGTAATCACAGCTTATGAATGAGGGCACTGATTCTACTGGGATTGCCAAAATGTACCTAACCTCACCACACTGCTGTTTCTCAAGAGGAAAATGAATGGGGGGTGAGGGAGAAGAAATTTATTTAATGCTTATGAAAACAAAAAGACAGAATAACACCCTGTAGTTGAGTACTTAAGTAGCCATTTGTGCATAAACTAAATACTTGCAGGCAACAAGGCAGATCATGCTGCTCCCTGAACCTCAGACCTGCAGGCACGCTTGCTCATATTTCATAGAATCATAGAATCGTCTAGGTTGGAAAAGACCTTTAAGATCATCCAGTCCAACCATTAACCTACACTACCAAGCCCACCTAAACCAATCAAGGGTAGACTAGACTAAACCATATCCCGAAGTGCCACATCTACCCGTTTTTTGAACACTTCCAGGGATGGTGACTCCACCACCTCTCTGGGCAGCCTGTTCCAATGCTTGACCACCCTTTCCGTAAAGAAATTTTTCCTAATTTCCAGCCTAAACCTCCCCTGACGCAGCTTGAGCCCATTTCCTCTCGTTCTATCTCTAGCTACTTGGGAGAAGAGACCAACACCCACCTCACTACAACCTCCTTTCAGGTAGCTGTAGAGAGCGATAAGGTCTCCCCTCAGCCTCCTCTTCTCCAGGCTAAACAACCCCAGTTCCCTCAGCTGCTCCTCATAAGACTTGTTCTCCAGACCCTTCACCAGCCTTGTTGTCCTTCTCTGAACATGCTCCAGCACCTCAATGTCTTTCTTGTATTGAGGGGCCCAAAACTGGACACAGTATTCCAGGTGCGGCCTCACCAGTGCTGAGTACAGGGGCACAATCACCTCCCTGCTCCTGCTGGCCACACTATTCCTGATCCAAGCCAGGATGCTGTTGGCCTTCTTGGCCACCTGGGCACACTGCTGGCTCATGTTCAGCTGGCTATCTACCAACACCCCCAGATCCTTTTCGGCCAGGCAGCTTTCCAGCCACTCCTCCCCAAGCTTGTAGCGTTGCATGGGGTTGTTGTGACCCAAGTGCAGGACCCGGCACTTGGCCTTGTTGAACCTCATACAGTTGGCCACGGCCCATCGATCCAACCTGTCCAGGTCCCTCTGCAGGGCCATTCTACCCTCGAGCAGATCGACACTTTGAAGAGCTTGCTGCTGTTCCACTTCCCTTCAGGAGTTACCTCCGAGAAGTAACACTGCAGTCTTTGTGGTGCACATCTATTTCTATATATTCTTCTGAGACTACCAGATTCACTTCATGTAAACTGCTGAATGGCCATCATTCAACAAAAACAACCTTCTTTCACCAACGGCCTGCGCTGAACAAAGACAAACACCCTAGAAGATAAAATCTATGTATTTTCTTACAGTCTCTACGACAATTCAGCCTCTCTCCCCTGCTGTAAGACCAAAGTATGATTCCCTGGGATGTACTGATGAGCACAGAGAGACAGTGGGGCAGTAGATGGCTCTGGCAAGCTGAGTCCCTGCTCCTGACTTTCATGGTGAATGTCGCATTGGCACTTTTGAAATTACAGATTAGCTGAATTTTTTGAAAACTGGACAACTCCTCACCAATCTCCCTTACACGCAATCTGTGAAGAGTGCACAGCAACAAACTGAAAGAAGCAAAGTTTTTTTCCTAGCCAACTAGCCTTTCTTGAGCAGCCAGTTATTTCTTTTTGCAGTTTCATGCTTGGTTGCTATTCCCAGTGTAAGACACTTTGTTGCACAGTCTCAGTGGTAAATTATTAAAAGGGTCTCTACTTGGTACCCGTTCATGCAGCCACAAATTATTTCTTCATGTACCTCTGCCTATTCTTGGCAGGTGCAGTTCCTCTGTGAGTACTTTAGCAATTCAAACACCTGCATTATTTCATTATGTTAGAGCTGTTCTTCAAACAGTTGCACCTACACCCCATTAGCACCCACAGGGGGAGGCCAACCCTTGGTAATTTATGTTGTGAAGGGACAAGAAAGATGACATGCAGGAAGCTAGGCTGTGATCTTACAGCCACTCTTTTCCAGCTTCCCAAATAAACACACTTAGCACACATCTTCATGGTCACTTGGTCCACTTGGATGAGTGAACTGGGCCTCTTCGTATTTACTGTGCGCTCAGTGCTCACATGGGAAATAAGTGAGGAGCCGCCAGTGTTCAAAAGGGTGACAGCCTGGAGTATTTCATGGTGTTTTCCTTGTGCAGGAATGTCTTGAAAGGATATGACAATTTGCATTGGAAAATTTCATCTCTTTTTTTTTTTAGTTGTTAGTTTGTCATTTATTCCTGTTGATACCCTTTACCTGATGTCTAATGTTCTGTTTGCACCAAATCAATGTAGGCTGTTCTTCATCATTTATCTCAGACACAGTCTCACAACTCAACACATGCTCTGACACAAAGGCATGCTTTCGTTGTTGAAGCATACTATTCCATGCCATCTAATAGTACACTTTGTCGTCCTGCAGTTTTCATCCAGTTACACTCGATCTCCTAGAAATGTAGGTGACCACCTTATTCTGTCTTTTCTTTGATTATAGCCTGATGCTACAGAGAGTTCATGTAGCATCTCCACTTCTGCTCTTTTTCATTCCTTGGGTTTTTTCCTTTTCTTCACCCCCACCCTTTTTTTTTTTTTTTTTTTTTTTGTTAGTTCTTCATCCACTCTTCTTCTCTCTCTTCCACCCACCTTCTCATAACCTCCAGCACACAGACAACTGCTGGCTGATCCCCTTCCACTGCCTTTCTCATACTTCAGTAGGCTGATTCTTCCCACCTACTGCATCACACAAACTATTGCTGGCTAATTCCTCATCCCTAACGATTGCTAGCAGTATCTTCCCACGCATATGCACCAGCACATATTCACCTGCTAGAAACCTCTTCATGCTTTTTGTCATCTGATGCACTGAAATGTAGTCTGTTTCTGGCCAAAACAATCGGATGCTTACGCTGGTTACAGAGGAAGGAGCCAGCATATGCAAAGTGCAATCATTATAGTTACCCCAAGTGGTTAGCTAGAAGAAAAATCACCATGTAAGCAAGAATACTGAAATATTTCTAAGTTTATGTAGAACCTAAAACATTAGTACAAACTTCTGCAAACTCATTGCCCAATAGCAAAAATTCGCAAGTCACAAGGCAGTGGAAATATGCTCTGCTGGAAAAAAAAAAGGACCCTTGCAATTATTTTTGTCAACAAGCAGTTCTTACTAAATGCATATGGGACAAAAGCCAATCAAGTTCAAATAGGTAGTGTCTGACCATGGTGAAATGTGGAAACTATTTTACAGAATCCTTTTTAAAAAGGTGAAAAACAGTGGAAAGTTATAGTGTTAAGAATAGAAATTGTTGAGTATATTTACATATTTAAAATGCTTGATAGTTTCTTCTGCAAGACAGATTTTCCAGAGCACCTGTCTATTGAGTAGCAAAAGAAGAAAGTCACAGTAAAATGTTATCATTATCAAACTCCAGAATACTGCTGTCCATTTTCTACAAAAATTCTATTAATTGCAAATAAAAAACACAAAATAGATCTACCTTTTCAGTGCTAGAAGGGGGTAACTCCAGCTAAATAGCCACCAGAAGAGACAAAATTATCCAGAGGATAAAAATGTTGTAGCACCATAATAACAAAATAACCACTTTACTCTGATGCTGTGTGAAGAACACCACTGTGTCACTGTAGCTTAAAGCAAGAAATCACAAATGGTAGCATTATCCCTCATGCTTCTCTACGTAATTAGAAACAGAATCCAAGATATCAAAAATAAGACACCCAACAACAAAATCAGCAGTAAATACTGTAAAGCAAATGCAAACAAAGCACTGAAACCTCATGAGATCCATGATCATGTCAGCCTAATGTTGGAACAGATTTATTTGAATCAAATGGGAAAGATTACCTCTTGTAATGATTATTTCTTGAGTATTTTTTAAATTGAGCTGTTGAACAACCCATTGATACAACAATGTAATGACACATTGAAAATCACAGTTTGCTCATCACAGGATTCCAGATGAGTTAATAGCAGATAATTGCACACATTTCACAAGCATGTCATTTCAACAGTTCTCTTTGATATTTCAATTTTAGTGCACCTTGTAAACTCTGGCTATGTACAGCCAAGTGTGTTGGGAAAAGACTCTTTCCAAAGAGAAAAAAGCTTAAAACAACAAGATTAAAAACAACCCAAAACCCAACAATCCAATCAAAAAGCCTACATTTTCTAGGTTAGAACATTTTTATCAGAAAGACATAAATGTTAGTACCAAAAATCTAACAAGTTCTCTGAATAAAAGGTATTTAAACCAAAGTTAGTTTCAAAAAATACGTATAAACAGGAAGCAAGGCGACATGGGGACAAAAATGCCATGACTCATCTGCATTACTGCCAGGAGTTACATCACCAGCACCAAGACCATATACCATCACCATCCTCATTGTTCGTATTACTGGTGAAACATAAGCCCTTAAAGAGCACACAGGTGGACACTACTGCTCTGGTTTTGAGGTAACACAGATGCAGCCTTCTACACCTCATTAACTTTGGCTCCTGTCTGGAAGGAAGACAACAATTCTTGGGCATAATACATTTAGTCCTAACATAAAGACCTAAAACAAGTTTACCTTCAGTCAGGTAAATATCACCCAAACTCACCAGCAACACCATACAACACAAGTGGCATACAAACAGGTGCACATTCTGCATCAGAATGCCAATTCACTTTGGCAACTGCATTTGCCATAGGAAAAGGAATTGTTTGGGGAACAAAAGAGACCAGATGATTTGAACAATAGTTACTGACAGTCATCCTAAATTCCACCTGAGACATTTCTATTCATGTGTGTGTTATGAATAAGTGTCACAAGTTGGTAATGTCTTCATTTCAGCTGGTTTCATTACCTGCATTTCATTTCCAAAAGAGTGGTGATACAGATCTCACGGTATCCACTGCAATTAGTAAAATTGATTTCTGCCCTGTTTATATCTGCAGAGAGGCTGAGCAATCCTCTGAGCAGCGTGGCTTCTGAGCCTCTGCCCTGGTGCCAGTGTCTCCAGCTTTATGTCTTTTTAATTGGCAGTAAGAGGTGGGGTAATCATCAGAGCCTCAGTTTATCCATTTAACACGGCACTGACACGTGCGGCCAAGCATCGGCGTGGCTGGGGCTTTGCAGCACATTCTTAGCCCTTTCCCTGCTGGAAGCAAATAGCAAGTAGGAGGAGGCATGTTCTTATAACGCTTGGCGCAGTGCTCAGTGCCTCCCCATGCTGCAGAAGACCATCTTAGCTGGAAATCTTTTACAAATGCATTTAGTCATTAGAAACTCAGTTCACATTTTTGTACTACCAGTAATCTCCCCATAAAGCTACCATAATAAAGGACTGAAGAAGCCGGTCTATTTGTTCAAATATAGCTATAAGGACCTTTATACCGCACAGGTAAAGATTTCTACATTAGGTTAAAAACATTTTAAGGTATGTGCATGAGTCTTTGAACTGCTGCGATTCTGAAATGAGTTGAAGTGAAGCTAGCGAGAATCACGTCAACTTTACTTATCAGCTGCCAAGTTCCTGAGAGCATCTTTCATTTCAGAAGCCCCTGTGAGGGTTCAAAAAATCCCAGAATTCCTATGTCATGAGAAATTCTGAAAGCAAAATATGATTTATCCCTGAATTGGTATAAAACTGAAGCCTGAAATGCCTCTAAACTAGAAGTTTATTTTTCACCCAACTCTAGTTATGAAAAGCTGCAGTTGAAGCTGAATATGTGTGTATGATCATCTCCAGAATCTGATGATTGTGAATCCTAGATATAATTGATATCTGAGCACAGTAACCAGTACAGGTCTATGGTTAAAGAGTGAAGAAGCAAGTTCTAGGGTTTTGTTCCAGGGCAAAGAACATTCTTCTGTAAAGTCCTGAGCAGGATCTCTCTGCATGAGAAGTAAAATATTAGGAGTGTGCAACACCTTCAGTGACTGAATTCACAAACCACACTAATTATGCAGATTGTGTGGCTATCCTGGGTTCTCGGTAGCTCTTTGAAATTCTTAAATCTTGTAATTTTTTAACCGAAGAATGACATACGTGAACTAAGATTGACTTTAGTGGATAGCACGTGTTATTTCTGAATATAAGAACATATGAGACTCCAGGCTCATAAACTGCTAAGTGAAAATAATTACTTGGACTGTAAAATCAAGAATTTAAGACTAAAATATCAGCATTTTAGTTGTATGTGCTAACCTCCTCTTACCCCCTGAATACCTCCACCCTGAATACTCATTTAGACAGGGTCAATTGGAAAATGCAGTATGATCATATGTAACACACATTTGCACCAGAGTGTGTTCATGTAAAAGGGGATAAATTAGAGTTCAGAGATATTTCTTAATTCTCAAGTACTAGCTATTGCAGCCTCAGGAAAGTTAATTTAAAGTTAACTCTGCTGTAAATTATTTTAACACTCCTTTTCTCCTTATTTCTGGCATCATAAGTTACACATAAATCTTGAACCTTCTGTGTTGCAGTACAGGATGCTATTGATAGAATTATTGAGAACTTTAACTGTACAGATGCACATTAGCTGAGGAAAGGTGTTTTTGTGTGTGTGTGTGGGTAAATGAGAAAAACATCTTGAGTCTACAATGTGTCAAGAAGCAGTCTGGTCTGCCTCACCTTATTCCTACCCCTTGACCTAAGGTTTTTAGGGGGTGGTTTAGGATGGAAACTGCTCACTTGGGAATTTTTTATAATGTAAGACCACAGACTTGTTCTCTTCTTCACCTACCTTTCCATTTTCTTGGCTTCAGCTGATCCAGTGTGTCTCTCAGTGCTGGCAGTGCCAGTGTGAGCCTGGCCTGTAGCCTACCAGAGTTTTCCCAAGAGATAGAAATAAGACAAGGGTAATGGCAATTTTTGTCACTTTGCATCCTAAACGTAATTTCTTGGGACAAAGAGAAGACACTTCTGTGGCCCGAGGGGATTTGCTCTGCTGAATATCAAACACCATCTACAAACAACAGAAATGTGAGAGATTCTCAAAATAAAAGGTCACAGGGATTTTCTATAATAGAAAGGCTTTAATGACCTGAATACAGGGTGTTGTTACCAGCTGCCCCTCCAATGATTCAGGGAAAATCTTGGTGAGGAGCTTCCTCAATACGTTTTTCTGTAATTCTGAGTAGCCACTAATTTTGGGGATAGTCACTGGAACCGTCCAACTTCAAGTCAGGGAGCATGGTGTATGTACATTTAGTAACAGCCCTGAAAGCAGAGAAGGGAAATAAGAAAGTAACAAAGCAGAAAGGGAGATGACCATCATACTTGAGACAGCTCGGGGGCAGAATGCCCGGGCTCGCTCTGTACAGGTAGCATCCATGTGTCGGACACAGGGAATGGCATTTGTTTGAGTGCTGGGAAGAGCCCAAGTTAGTTATGAGAAGGGCAGGGGAAGAACATGGCTGGCTAATGATTGCTGAATGCCTGAGGCAGTGAATGGCCTGGCAGCTGCGGAGAGAAAGCAACTCTTCCTCTGCCCACCCCCACTTGAAAACATAGCATAAACATCTATTTGTGACCAAATTTGGCTTGGAACCTGTTCAAGGATGAGTAAGACGGGAGGTCTGGGAAAAGGCAACAGGCACTGCGGCCATCCTTGCACCTCATTATGTATCCCCAGAGGTGGGAGCTTCTCCGTTCCAGGGGTGGAAAGAAGCAAGCCCCACAGCTGGACCGGGCTATTACTCTCACTCCAGAAGTTTGTGTGCTTGAACTAGCACACATGGGTGTAGACTAGTATCAAGTCATTTCAGCATGTGGAGAACATACTAAGAGCAAGTTCCCTCCTGCCCATCTTTCTCCCCTAGCCCCGACTCCTTCTAGCTGTCATCATCCCCATCTGGCCATCTCCATCCTCTTCCCCCACCCACCCCTTTCCCTGGGACTCACAAGCTCCATTTCTTTGCTCTGGTCATATTTCCTTTATTTCTTTTCTATTCTGAGCACAGGAAGGCATAGGAAGAGGGACAGCACCTGCACCCCATCCATTTTCAGAACAAAGAATTTGACTTTTAGACCTGAAAGAACTGGAGGCGGGGAGGGGAGGGGAGGGGGGGACGACACACATTTATCTGCGCTCAGGACATGTATCATGAACACAGGGAGAGGCCTGTTGGCTAGTTCTATCATGTGGAAAGACAATGATAATTAATAGGGACTTTGAATATTAAGGAGTATGAATTTGCATTACATTGCATTTATATGTGGTGTTCTGTAGATAAAAAAGAAGCAATTTTGTTGGGACGCTTAGGATTTCAAAATTTGACTCCATATTAGGCATAAAACATGTCTTAAAACACATATCATGGGTCCAGAAGAACACGTCTTTTAGTCTTTAAGAAGTATTTTAAATACTCCAGCAGATGAAGGTAAGAAAGCATTCATTTCAGCTAGTCTTTCACTTTGATATGTGCCGATGAGTACGAAAATGTGAAAATGAAACAACTTAAGAATGTGTAGCTCAAATTACATATGAAAATAGTCCATTCAAAGTGTGGATTTAATCATTTTTGTCTTAGTCAGCTCATTCTTTCAAACACCCGTTTCCCATTCCAGGTTACAATACTTACACTGTAGTGTAGATTACTATAATTAACAGGTTAAACACATGAAAACAGTTTTTTCCCCTTGATGTGCCTCTGGATCCTTTATTTTGCTAGCAGTTATACAGTAGAGTCACTTCCTACAAAGGAGAAACAACTGCCACGGGGTTTCTTAATGCTGCTAATGTTCTTTTCTTTCCCTCCAGTAATAACAGTGAGAAATTATTGTCTGTAAATAAAAGAATATAATGGAGAGTATATGTCAGGAAAAGTATGTTAAAAGCTGTATGTATAACATCCATAGGTACAGACTGCTTATATTTACAGAGTAGCCAATGTTGGTTTTTATTAAGAAGACACAATGAGAACCTTTCTAATCTCATTGTACAGAGAAGCTCTTTTCTGATCCAAAGAAACCCCTTCAGTTAGAATACAATTTAATTCTACTGAATAAGAAAGAAGATATCCTATAAATGTCTTTTGTGCTGTGATATTTACAGCAAAGATCAACTTTGTTCTTACTTTGTTTTCTCCACCAACACATGCCATGTGGCATATCCGTAGATTTATTTATTTTTTTAATCATGTCCTGCTGGTTATAACATAACTTAATGTACCAGCTGCAATTAACAGACTGTCAAAGGATCAACTAACAAGTGCTGATAAGCTTCATTTAACTAATTTGAGGACTGGAAGTTTGATTTTCTTTTTTTTTTTTTCCAGGAAGGTAGCTTGTTTCCTTATTTCCTGTCAAGTGAGCCAACTCCTGTGACCTGTAGTTAAAAGGGCCCTTTGTAATTAAGGCAGTGAGCCTCCAAGTGAACAGTTCTCACAGTGGGGGGGGGGGGGGGGGGGGGGAGGGAGGGGAAAAGAAAAAACAACAAAAAAAAAGGAGGATGCATGACACTGCTTAACTAACTAATCGGAGCTGAGCCAATCCATTTTCCTGCAGGCCAGTCAGTGTACCATGAGCGCACAGAATCTCGCCCTTCATTGGCTTCATGTCCATTTTATGGACCAGCGAGTCTATTAAGATCTTGGTGAGTGGCCCTATCCAAAGGCAGGGCTCTCTCCTCGTCGTCTGCCCATAGACTACCAGAAACTGATCAGCCGTGTTATATCAATAACGTTCTCACACCAGGTTGTGTAAATTGATCTTTTACAATTTCTCTCGGTGACAGTCTCTGTAACCAACAAGATAAATCATTCCTCCTGTGGCTTTTTTATTGATTGCTGAGACCTGTATAAAAATTACACTGCTCAAGCTGTGAAGTGAACATCCTCATAAAAGAAGACTTTCTATTTACAATCAAAATACATTTGGGTCCAGATCAAGCACAGATTTACTATCCCAGCACCATAAGAGACCAGAATTTAACTGAGATTCAAAGCACTGACAAAGTAACCCACATAAACTTTTAAAATATGAATGGTGCACTACAACTCCAAGCAAAAAAGCAAACAAACAAACATACAAAAAAACTTCCAAGGTTATAAAGTCTTTTTGAAGTAAAGGCAGTTGTAATAGCAAACCATCTGTTAAAAACAATGATGCAGAAGCAGCACAGCAACACAATCAGCCAGCTTTTTTTTTTTTGCAATTGCTTGTACAAACACTAACACAAATTGCTTTCTGATATCATTTTATCATCCATGCAAATATATATTTTTTAAATGGAACAATAAGATTTGAGAGCTCCTTACCTCTTCAGAAAAGAAATATTCTATAACTTTGGAAGATCTGGCAGCTGTAATATCATTCTAGGGAAATTGATTTAAGCTGCCGCCGTATAGTATTGGCTTTACTGTTTTATTAAAGTAAAAAGTCTAATGGTGTTTGGCATAGGCAATCAAATGCATCCATTGTTTTTAGGCAGTATCAACTCCACCATGATTATATTCCTTCCACTTTATACTGTCATTTTAATTCCCTTAAAATAGCCACTAACTTCTGGGTTTTTAATTATTTAAACCTTATGTTAATATTGTTTATATACACAGTTTAAAAGGGAGTCTTTTGAAGCTGGTGGACTTATACTGAACAAAACTGTTAAATGTTAAATCATCAAGCATGATGAAAGAATTAGCAAGTCATTTAGAGGGCTGAAGAATAGATATCAGATATCAATTACATTGCTTGTACTGACTCAGTCTGTGGCTTTGGATAAGACACTTGCTAGCCAATACCTCAATTTACCCAACTGTAAAAAGGATATTACAGGATTGAGAGGAAAAAGGTCTTCCCATATCATGCTAATTTAAATCAGTAGAGATTCACCCATCAGCCTTGTCCTCTGGGAAACTATGAAGTTTAAAGTAACATTTGCAAAGTACTCTGAAACCCTTGATGATCAGACCTACAAGAATGAAAGCTGTTGTTATTACAATTCTCTAACAGAAAAATGAAGGGTGCATTCAAGTATTTCATGTTATCAGAAAACTGTGCAGCCATGATTAGTACTACCTGGGAGAATGCTGTACCAAGTAGTCCCTCAAAATTAGGTATTTTGTTAAAACTCAACATAGTTCCCATGAGGTCCAAAAAGTTATATTTTTTTGTTGATATCAAAATCTGTGGTAGAGATAAATACCTGTGATACTGGAAAAAAGATAGAAAAATCATTCAAAACATTTTTTTCAAAAAAACTGTGCAAATGTAACTAGATCTTACATGTTTAGAACTGTTACATTCTAAACCACACTAAATTATTTAAAATGACAAAATCATAGGCTATTTTCACCATTCAGAAGCTGGCGGCTCAGTCTTTGCTGCAGAGAGAAACCTTAGAAATAAGATGTTGTGCATTAATCTGAAAATTCAGAGTATGAAAATTATGAACTTTTTGCTAATGCTATAAATCTGTCCCTAAATGGCAGAAGCACCTCTTTATTTGCTCAGTGAGCAAGATGATTTCTCCACTTAAATGGAAAAGAAGGAAGGCTCCTTTTTTTTAAAAAAAAAAAAAAAAAACATCACTTTGACTGCATTCTTGTTGTCTCGAGAGGGAGCTGACTTCAGGATAATATCTGCTGGTACTTTCCATTCACTTCTCTATTCCTCTTCCTCTCTCTTCGCAAGGTGTTTTGAAAGGCGAAGAGTTGAAACAGTATTTATTAGAAAAATCTTGATTGGTAGAAGTCAGTTAAGGACCCAGGATCCAAAGACAAAGGACCAGTGCAAACAAAGGATTGCCTGTGGACAGTAAAAGTAGTGAAATATAAAAATTATGGTAAAGAACATATTTTGTCTATAATTTGCCATACTTTGGCAAAGAACTTGAATTATCCAAATCAGAAGATTATCTTTTCATTACTAGCTTTATTAATATGCTACTCTTTTGCATCTTAGTGGAGAACTGATGAAGAAGAGTGCCGGTATCATTTGGGATTGAGGGGTTTTGTTTGCTTCCTTTAGGCAAGAATGTAAAATAACTGGAGCTAATTTTTAGCAGTATCCTCTTGATTTCTCTTAATCCTGGATTGTGGTGACTCTTCAAGCAGCTCATTGGAAGCAATTGTGGGAAAAAGGCCATTCTCTTTTCAGCTGTTCTTCCAAACCCTAATGAGTTAACAATTCAAATACAGAAAGTTGCTTCAGAGGTCAGGAGAGTATATTCTACACAATGGTCACAGCATTTGAAACCATGACAGCACTATAAATTGACAAACTAAAGCAGAGCACTTGGTGGTCTGAAGTGGAGAAAAGAACATCAGCTGAGAGTGGTAAAAAGACGAGCCATGAAACCACACAGAAAAAATGAGTGATTTTTTTCAGATCACCTTGTTAGAATTTAGTGTATTGGAGGTCAGACGAGTAGAACAATAATAAGGTCCAAGGTTGAATACCAGTGGGGAAGCTTAACCCAGGAGCTCCAGGTCAACCATAAGTGAATGAGGTAGAACAGTGAAACAGTAGTCGCCCGGGAACGGAACGCACAAAAGTCAGCGGGTTAAGGGGAGGAGCTCGCCGGTTATCAATTAGACTAAGAGAAAGCCCAGGCTCGAGCACCTGGGATAGAAAAATAATCCCAGTGTGATGAAAGGAGATTTTCTCCTGTGCACGGTTCTCACTCTCTGGTTTTCAGGTTTTGAGAAATTCAAAATGTTGTGGAGCTAAAGATCTTAAATCTGTAACAGATGAGAAAACGCAGGCCAGTTGGATGCATTTTCCCCATGTCTTACGTGCATATGACAATGTTTTCATCCCACGCTGGACAGTCTGCTGAGATAAAAGAGGCACAAAAATAAAGTTCTTTTAAAAATATGAACAAACACATGCACGTATGTGCACACACACACGCACGCACACACGTACACCCTTGTAAAGAGGTGCTTTTTAACTTCTTTTTTTGTCTTTAGAAAAGTACAATTCACACCAGTTTTATTTTTAACTTTTGAGGAGGAATTTCTCCAGATTTGTGAAGAAAATTGCTTCAAGTGATGGAGTAGAAAATATTTAAGTGACATTTTACAATGTAGAATGTGTATATATATGTGTGTGTTTGCAAAATGCTTATACAACTTCCTCTTCCTATAAACATGCATCACCTAATTTAATAGGAATTTTGCCATTGATTTCGTAGGAGCTAGAACAGACCCAAACAAAGCAGATCATGTCCGATACCCCATAGTTCAGTGTACATCAAAAATACCCAAGTTAAGCTAGCCTTAACTATCCATTAATATGAACACATGGGTTTTCTGTTATGCAGACTTCATGTATCGATTGTTGTAAGATATGAACAACTATGGTGTTTTTTGTATGCGTCTGTGTGCATGGGGTGGGGGTGAGGGGAGGGTGTGTGCATGTGTCCATGCAGCAGAAGTTTTGTGCAACATCTACACTTTATAGCTGAAATATTATTCAGGCTTCATGGGCAATAAGTAGTAAAACGGCAAGGATATATAATGTCAGTTGAAGTCAAGCTCTAGATATACTCCATTTGTAACCCACCACCCTATTTTTCTATTTGTCTAATCTTAACCTCATATTTCTGAGGAATTATACAGTCCTGGACTGCTGCTAAAACCAGCAAAACTCTTACAGGCAGAGTAAGTCTCACCAGCTGTAGTAAAGCATACAGTATCCCTACTATCCTCTGGTGTGTACATGCTACTTTTTGGGTTACAAAAGACCCATTGTAAGGGTATTGTGATAACTTTTCAAACTCCTTCCCTTTTGCTTCTCCAGAACAACAGTATTAGTGCAGATAAAGCAGGGGCTGACTGCTGAGCACACAGGTACATCCCGCTCCACAGCCAACCCCTTCCCACCACCACCAAAGAAGATGCAGGGATTACATTGCCAAGTAGCAGCTTTCTGCTTTAAACAAGATGAGTTTTCTGACCTGAAAGCTCCTCCAAAGACTGAAGCAGAGAACCCTGAAGACGAAAAAAACCCTCTATTCTCATCAAAAGAATGTCAATGGTAGCCCCTGGAATCTAGCAGGACTGGAGAAAAAATGTGGCCTACTTAAAGAAGCTGGGAAAGAGAAAAAGTTTAGGAAAGGAACTCATAATTCAAGGACTGCAGTTTTCAAGTTCATAACAGGGTATTGTCCTTGTTTGGGAAAAATAATTGAATATGAAGCTATGATCTTATTGCATACGGTGCAGGAAAGAGGTTGTAACTTCTTCACGAGTTGATTTAAAGATATGGTTTGTCCAAAGGAAAAGATACTTAAATTTGATGTATTTATCTCTAAATGGTTCTTTTTTTGATGTCGTTAGCTAGGTCTACATCCTGGAAATTATGGGAGGTCATGCCAGATATAAGCAGGGGTATCAAGGAAAAGAGGGTCCCTTATTTTAAGAGAAGATATCCTTTATAAAATATTCTGCAAAATCATGGGCAGCAATAGCATTTCTTTTGTATGCAACAAGGGAAGCTGGGTTAACTAACATTAGGACTGAATATGCTTTTCTTAGAGGAAAGTTTAACTTCACACAAGGGGGAATAGTGGGGCACCATTCAGTTTAATGACCATTTTTTCCTTCTTACAGAAAAAGTCAGTTTCAAACTCAAGTTGATAACATCTGTCTGGGATGCTGCTCCCAGGAAGACAAGTCATTGTTTGCAGCATTCCCAAATAGTCCTGCATTTGCCCTCATGAGTCAGCAAAAGTACTCTGTATGCATTAAAGCTTATATATTTAAGATTTTCATACTGCAAATAGTCCCACGTCATCAAGATCAAAGAAATAACTGATGATTTAGTAGAGGTAGTTCCATTAACTGAGCCTGCTGATCCCATACTACAGTAAACTGAGGTAATAATGGTAGCTTCGTTTGCCAGCAATATGAAACAAAGTATAGGTCAGTAACCTACCAGTTAGATGGTTAGAATTATCTGAACATCAACATATCACAGTTTTGGGGAAGGTTTTGGATCCAGTTTAGGTGCCAAGGGTGGGGTTCCATTTAAGGTAAAGACATCTAAGGCTACATACAGATGTTGACATGTGGGCTAGATGTCCAAGCTCCTGTTGTAGTCTGTGAAGATCCATTTAGAAGAGGTTAGAGAGTGATTCAGCTCATTCTGGTGCAGACATATGCTCATCTGAATTGTTCTCCAGGCTCCTTCGACTGTACTGACTAGATCTCCATTGATATAATGAGAACTTAGACACCTACCTCACATGTAGACACCTACACCATAGGCACCTAAATTTAAGTGTTTGAGTCTATAGATATATAGAGACTATAGATATAGTCTATATCCACCCATCGTTAGATAACTAAGTAGGTTAGTTGGAATAGCTGCAAAAATCAGCTGCATCTGAGCTGTTTTTTCTGTGTTCCCCTGGCAGTCAGTAAGAAAGAATAATCGCTTGTAAAATGAGATTCATCTCATCCTGCAGTAGATACCTGAAATAAGTCAGATGAGTTACACCATAAAATGTGTATTGTTTTCCACTGAAGATAGCAGAAAACTAGTTCACATGAAGACATCTACATAAGTAGGACAAAGCTCTCCTTAGGTCCCAAGCAGTCACTGAGAGATGGAGAGATTTAAAGATTTGAAAGGAGATAATGAAGTGGTTCTTAGAATTGTTGGTGAGGGTGATCTCCCAAAGGAGGAGGACACCACTGACATCCCATTTGAACAGTAGATGCTGGATGTCTGCAGGAGACTCCAACAGGAACAACACCATGAAGTATTGACAAGCTAAGTCAAGAAGATGAGAAACATAATGTTCAGTGTGATGGAGAAAGGATACCCAGTAGAGGGACTTGAGGCAATGAGCCCATGAGGTTAGAAAATGATTATTGATGTTGTCTTTTCAACAGATATAAGCAGGAAACGACAGCAGCTGCCAGGGCTTGAAAGGGAAAAAAAAAAAAAAACCCAGTTCTCCAGATAAACGATAAGGTGAGTTGTAGGTAAATGACAGAGGCAGAGAGAAAGATGCATCGCAGAAATGCATTGCAGAGAGTCAGCAAAATTCAGATATGGCCTGGATGTGAGAGGTCAGGAATAGGTGTGAGTCACCTGTGACAATAAGCATCGCATGTGTGGTAACAGACAGGAAAACAGGCTGAGGGACAATTGGCTGTTCTGCTCTGGCTCTGCTGAACTTGAGCTCATGTCTGGACATCCACCAGGATAAGTTAGCCAGTAAAGGTGAGAGGTTTGTTTGAACAGAAGGCAGATTTGGCAAAAACGGGTATCTATATGGCTGTCCTGGTTTTGGCTGGGATAGAGTTAATTTTCTTCATAGTAGATAGTATGGGGCTGGTTTGGATTTGTGCTGAAAACAGTGTTGATAATACAGGGATGTTTTCGTTACTGCTGAGCAGTGCTTGCACAGTCAGGGCCTTTTCTGCTTCTCACACCATCCCACTAGTGAGTAGGCTGGGGGTGCACAAGAAGTTGGGATGGGACACAGCTGGGACAGCTGACCCCAACTGACCAAAGGCATATTCCATATCGTATGACATCATGCTCAGCAATAAAAAGCTGAGGGAAGAATAAGCAAGGGGGGGGACGTATGGCGTGATGGCATTTGTCTTCCCAAGTAACTGTTATGTGTGATGGAGCTCCTGCTTTCCTGGAGATGGCTGAACACCTGCATGCTGATGGGAAGTAATGAATGAATTCCTTGTTTTGCTTTGTTTGTATGCGTGGCTTTTGCTTTACTTATTAAATTGTCTTTGTCTCAATCCATGAGTTTTCTCACTTTTACTCTTCTGATTCTCTCCCTGATCCCACTGTCGGGGAGTGAGAAAGCAGCTGGGTGCTGCTTAGTTGCCGGCTGGGGTTAAATCACAACTATGGCCCGAAACAGAACTGATAGCTACATTTAAGTTTGCAGACAAAATTATCCAAAGGTAAGGAAAAAAGGGTGGAAGAAGAGAGAAGGGAATCAGGAAAAGAGCCAGGAGGTCTTCACACACAAGATGGAGGGAGTGTTGGGGGATCTAAAAGAGCATATAATGAAGAGATATCAGAGTGTTAAAACAACTCAAAGGAGAAAGAGCGTAGAAAACTAAATAAAAGAAAATGGGAACATGAAGTTAGACATGAATTAATTCTGCTCTGGAAGCAGGAAGGATGCCTGACAGATTTTGTTGAGAGGCATGCCAGTGAAGACTGATGGATCAGGAAGTGCTGAAGAAATAATTGGAAGAAGAGGAATCCCAGACAGCCATTATACGTGGTTCAAAGGGACATGGTCAAGGAAATGAGAGTTGTTGAGTACACAAGAAGACCTGCAGTGTTTCCTTGCTTGCTTGCACGTTCATAATGTGGTGGAGACTAAAACATATTTGGTTTAGGGGACAAAAAGCAAAAGAGGACACACGTTCAAAAAAATAAGTACAGGAATATGAGTTAGGCAAAGGTGATCTGGGGATGTGGTGGGAGTGTTTGCTATGATGTGAAAAGCTGAGTGCTTCCTTTGAGCTCCTGAAGAAACTGTGTGCCTTCAATAGGAAGCACTCAGTTATTTGATGGATTTGCCCCATCAGTGGGAAACCCTTGCCTGCCAGATACAGCTGTCCCTGCGGTTGTGGAAGAGGGATTCCCAACCACAAGAAATGGCAGATGTACCACTTCAGTTCCCCTGCCCCCAGCAGGTTTAGACTCTGCAGGTTTAAAATGGGTCTTCAGCAGTTAAAATGTCAATAGACTCTTATCAGAGGCATGCTATTAGCTGTACTTCATTTTCCTGTACAGTTAGAAAAACTGTATAAATTGGTTATGCAGATTTATCAGTTTGTTAGACAGCAAGACAAGCTCTGGTCATCATATAGTATCTCTTAGCACATTTTTCCCAGTTAAATGGAGACCAAAATGACTGATCGCATCTTTATTAACATTGCAGCGGGGGACACTGGGAAACAGTGGGAGTAGGAGTTCATTGAAGTAAATCACATATACTCTTGTGTTAGTGCAGAGTGGCAGAGTGGACAGATGACCAGCATGATCCAGCCTGTCTGTTTTCATAAAACCAGTGAATCCCTGACTATGGGCTCTAAAGGTCTCTGATTGTGAAAAAAGTGGCTAAAAAACCACAGTTAAAAATTACAGTATTGGTATCAGACAGCCCTGTTATTCAACCTTCAGCATGGAAAATGTGCACAGCTCTCACTAGGGAAGAAAGATAGACATAAATATGAGATAAGTTATTATCACGGAGGCCATAATTCGCTCTCCGCACCCATAATAGAGAAGACCAGTTCAGAAGAAAGACTGTACAGTTTTCAAAGATTTTGCAAAACTGGTGATCCTGGGTAAATCAACACCAACTATGCTGTTTCAAATAGTGCTTTTTGTAGAAAGACAATATTCCTTTGTGGCAGCACGGGATCAAGTTTATACAATAAGAATTCTGTGGGAAATAAAGTTAATGGCACCACCACTGACTTGCTTCCAAATTCAATACAGAAAGATGTCTAGCAAGTGGGCAGTCAGAAATGAGGGCATTACCTATCCCCTTTCAAAAAGGGACAAAAATATATCCTTAGAAAGTTCAGCTCACTCTGTTGAGGGGGTGGAATGATTTTCACCCTTTTCTCATCAACCAGAATGCTTTTCACAGCCAACAAATCACAAGGTACAGTTAGATATAAGACCACTTCTGTAGGAAAATGTGTTCATGTTAAAAATGAATAGAAATTATAGCAACAGAAGAAAATGAAACTTGCAAGCCCGGAGAAATAAAACAACTTGTTATTTATGATAAACAACAGGGGATTGTTGTAGGTCTGAAGCAATCAAAAGAATCTTGCACCACAAAGCAAATCTGAACAAAAATAATAATAATACTTAGAATTCAGGCTTTTCATTTATTGAATTGTTTCTGTACAACAAGCTGTACAGAATAACACAATACATACTAATGCTCTGGAATTAGTAATGAAACAACCTAGTTGTAAAGGAATATAGAGCTATGCAGAACAGAGAGCTGTTATTTTGTTGGTTCGCATGCTTCTTACTCAAATATCCATTGTGTGTACTTTTCTTCTCTGTCCAAAAAGTGTTCCTCACATTAGTTTTTAACAGTGTAGGAGTGCATTTAATGATTAACTGGGAGAAATAACTGCTCAATAATGCATTACCATGTGTGGACCTAAACTAGATCACAGTCTTTTATTTGAGTGGCTTTTCAATTCCCTTTGTTATTATTTTTATGGTACACTCCCCAGTCCAAAATCTGACTTCTTCCATGGCTTTTAATTTGCGCCCTTGTTCACACTTGATACATCTGCTAAATTCAAAGGAGTGAATATAGCTCTTTTCCAAGCCCCAATCATAGGTGACAAGAAAATCAGTAATCGCTGTCAGATTACAGATTTCTCCTTTTTAAAAATTTGCAAACCCCTAACAAACCTTATCCCAGTCTTCTCAAAAAATTCAACATTCCAGTTGTGCACAAGCCAGGACACTATTTGGTCTTATCCCCATGTAAGAAAACACTGTATGTCTGTCAGTGCCATCCACACAATTGAAACTGAAAAAAAAATTTTTAATTCAGGTGCATTTAATACTTAGACTTTCTTGTGTTTTTGCATTCAAATAAGAACTACCCAGAAAGATGGTCTGAAGGCTTTGTCAGGAAAGTATTATTTCTTTTTTTTTTATCCTCAGCTGCAGTGTGGGCACAGAAAGAAGAAACATTTTCCTCCAAAAAGTTTAGTGGAGCTTGTGCGCCCAAAGGAGAAAGATTTTTCTTCCCCCTCAAAGAAATCCAACACACTATCCTTGGAATATCCAACACAATTATCCTTGGAATAGCTGGAGAACGGGAAGGAATTACCCTACAGTGTCATCTCAAGTCTGTCAAAATACTTCCTGGCTATCTCAGGGTACTGATGATCCCTTCCTAGCAACTACCTTCTCCAGCAGAGTCTTCATCATCCTGCTCAACTATTAAGGAATAAATATACGTACACAGCAAATATATCTTAAAAGCTGCTCATATGCTAAAATTGGCCTGCATGAGAAGTGTATTCGTGAGTTTAAATAATGAACACCTCTGCAGTGTGCAAAGTCTATCTGAACTGACCTTTGAAGTTTTTGCATTGCAAAGAGCAAAGGGGACAAAATTCTTTGAACAGATTGTTATAACTTGTTCACCTAAGTCTTTCAAAGGCTACTGGACTGCCCAAAAGTGTATTTTATCCACTAGGATAGGTGAATATGAATATGGAAAGCTAATCACACAATGTCTATAAAATGGGGAGAAATTCATGCAATGAGATTACACTTTATCTCAATTTTATTGAAATGAAATGGAAAGATTTTTATATATGAAAAGGTACACAATGATACTAAAAAAAAATTTAAAAGCTGGAAGAGGCAGAAATTCTCTAGCTACAAAGCATAAGCCATTCACTGGTTGTCTGGAATAAGAAAGAAGAATCAAAAGCTGGATATTTCCGTAAGTGTCTTGTTCATACTTCATTGCACCTTCCTTTGAAGTGTGTGGCTTTGATCACTGTTCACAGGACAGTGGACCAAATGGACTTCC
Source organism: Pelecanus crispus (assembly GCF_030463565.1). NCBI lineage: Eukaryota > Metazoa > Chordata > Aves > Pelecaniformes > Pelecanidae > Pelecanus > Pelecanus crispus. The sequence goes on from NC_134643.1 coordinate 156,069,788, forward strand.
AGTGTGATACAACTTAACATTCCTGTGATCCCAAATGCCGCAGGATTCCTTCATGCTAGAAGACATTCAGCATGATGGATAAACTTGTGAGACTTTTCAGGAAGTAACAGATATCCTAGATCATTTTGCTCTTTCTACAAGAACTGTTTTTCTCAGCTGTTGTCCTTCCTCTATATTATTTTTGATGTGAATAGGCCTTTATCTATTTTTACTGCCCAGGCAAGTAGCCTTACAGAAAAGTTTGTGAAACTGGTGGATACAGGAATGATAGAAAGTTGGTCAGAGAGAAGCTAGCAACAGGTGACCAAATACCTATAGCTCAGAAGTCTCATTTCGTTCCCAGTTCTGCAGCAGGATGGAGCACCTCCATGTTTTTTCTCCAGACTTTACCCAAAAGCCGTAAGGGAATATGTTCACATGACTGTTACATACTGCAGTAATTGAAGGTTTTATTCAGAACAGAGCTGTGCCAGGATAAACCTGGTTCTCATGGATGCGTTTAGGACCAAATTTTGTTATTCCTTCTCCAACCTTACATAAACTGAAAATCAAGAACTGCAGACCAGAATACATGAGGTTCCAATGACCCTTTGCTGACTAAAAAGTGCTTGGGTCAAAGTTATGTTGGTGTGATCCTGTGATTTTCATGACAGTCTTTTGTCCAGGATTATTGCTTTTAATTTGAACTGTCCAAAGTGATTTTTCTCTCTTTCTTTTTGGCACAAACCAGTGTATAGGGAAATGCTTCTGTAAGGAAACAAAATCTCCTTCATTTTGAGGAATGCACTAGACAATGAAGAATATTCAATTATACCCTCTCCAAATACATATTTAATTTCCCATGTTTCCAAAACTGTCTGATAATATTAGACTGTTCCTCTTTCTCACTCTCTATCTGTGTGTGTGTGTATATATACGTGGGTTTTTTTTTTCTTTTACTCTGAATCTTCCTTTTATATTAAAAAATTGCCTTCACCCCTGGAACAACTACTATTAGCGTATTTCATGCAACCGTTGGCTCTCCTATAAAAGTCCCTCCTTCTTCATGACAGCTGCTCCTGTCCCCAAAATTATTGGACTTAAGCCAAAGTTCTTCACAGTTCAGCAATATTTGTTCGATTCTTGTCATTCTATTACAGAGATGTTGATAAGATCAATAGAAAATACTTTATAAAAGTAACCATTTCCTCACTAAAAGAAGACCAGCAGTTTCCTTTCTGAAAGGGAATTTTTTCACTGAAAATTTCCATACTCCTAAAATCTCTAATTAGTTTCCAACTGAAATATTCATTTGTCTTCCAAAAGAAATACTTTTTGTTTAGTTTCACTCCTTTCTCTCTGTCTCTTTGTTTTTTAAGAATTTATTTCTTGTTTGTCAAGGAAGGCAATATGCTAATGGTGTATACATTATTTTTCACTCTTCATTTTCCACTCATTTCTCAATGATACTCTAGTTTGTAAAGTTGTAGCATGCAAAAGCAAAGGAAGCTGCTGGAAGAACTGTACAGTTGCCAAGATGGTCCAAGGCTGTTCTTTTACTTCTTGAACATGGATCTTTGCACAACACTGTACCTTTTTGGCGATGAAATAGCAGGATTTTTAACCCCACTGTTCTTGGAGCCAGTCCTGAAATCCAGCCAGAAACCTCCACTGCTTTAGTAACTACTATCTTGCACAGTAAGTGATACAGGATGATGAGGTGTCAGGTAGTCCATGGTCTGCTCTAGCAACCCACGGTGTCCTAGGTAAATTTCAATATTCCAGTATTTCTTTTGCTGGCAAGTGAGTCTAGCTGTCTGAAAGACTGCCTCTCACTCTGCAAGATTTTTCTGCTGTAGAAACTAAATCCAGTGAAACACAACTTTCTGGGACCAAAGCCAGGTCACTCTCAGTTCAGTGGTCTTATCTTTGAATTTACAATTAAGGGCTCATGCATGTCTCCTTTCATGAGATGCAAACCTCATTCTTTCAGTGATCCATCCCCTCAAATATTGAACTGGTGCTACCAGTAGACTGCATCTTTGCACACATGATGAGATTTTGCTGGCAAAAATTGCTGTAGAGTTTTATTCCTCCTTGACTGAATATCTGTCACTTCCAAACTGATGTTAATTGATGCCTCCTTGCTGTGGTGGTGGGAGTTTCAGAACAGATGTTAATACAGCAATGAGCATGTTAAGGAAATTTAAAATATAAAAAGACTAACTTCTGCTTACAGTCTATATATACTACTGCAGATTTATTGAAAAACAAAATAAAGAATATACTTAGCTGCTGGGGGTGGAGTCTGAGATTAACGCATTCACAGCATTTCTCAAACCAAAGCTGTATGAAAAGACCTAATTCCCTTCCTCCTTAAGTAGCATTTTAAATGCACCACATATCTTTTTTCTGCACCAGGTGAGCATCTGGGATAGTGGGGCCTACTGATACGCTGTTTTTTTAATCTAGCACTAGCATCTAGCATGAGAGGTACAAGTCAGCTGAACTTAGAAAATATTGCTGTTAAATAATTACACAGTATCTTTAAATTATGGCTTACTGTTTCTGAAAATGACTGTGTCATCCATCAAAGTATACTGTAAGCTTTTTAAATAAATGTATCATGTAAATGTATTTTGTAAGATTACATGCAAATGCATTTTTTTCATTTGTATTCATATTTAATCGTAAGTCCATTATTTGAGATTCAAGATGGGATAAATCTAAATGTGAAGCTTTTATACTGCCCTGTAAGTTATACAGTATAGTTTAATATTACGATTTTACTAGACAGTTACACAGTACTCAGTTTTAATATGGAATACTTCATCATGTTCATTATTGCCTATTTAGGCTTATGTAAACTGACACTCCTGAAATAAGCAAGCTTTAAAATGTTAATATAAATGTTATGCCTCTTTTAATTGCAATAGACACCTCATTAAGTAATTTAATGCCGATGGGACCTCTTACCAATACACAAAAAACATACTTTGCCCAGCTTTTATATACAGTACAATATGATGGAAATATTTTTGTGATGATCATCAGCTTTCCCTTCATTTTCCATATCCTGCGTGAGGAAGCCCTAGCAGCAGGCTGCCTGGTCAGGCTGGGTTAGCTGGTTCAAACCAGAGTGCCTTTAGCAAGGCTGTAACTGCCTGCTCAGGATTAACTAGCAGGACCTGTCGGACGCAGCACCGGACAAACGAAAGCTACCTAGACCATGGCCATGGTGGAATTAGTTCTTCATCTAGGTGGAGAGAAAAACATGCATGACATTTTCATTAGCCTAGAAGGCAGAAACATCTGGTTACTTGGTTCAGCTCATCAGCAGGAGAGCCTGTAGTTGATTAGCCCTTCTCTCAGTAGTAGGCGTTACTACAGTCAGTGGGAATTACTAAACATGGTTTCAGGGGACTGACGTTAATTTGGCTTGCCAAAATAATATGCAATTTTTTAAGGAGTTTGTGTTAATTAGTTGTATAATTTGATGTGATGTGATTGGGTTTGCACAAAGAAAAGCAGAACAGGGTTTGCTATTAGAAGCTGCAGTAGGAGAATCAAGAGGTGGCACTTAAATAGTGCACAGTATGAATTTGCAGTGGTGAAAGGCCTTAGTTCATGATCTAATTATACAATGGGATTCCCTTCTCAAAAGCTAAAAGCCTTTTAATTCATATTTTTTCTTTTAAGATGTTTTATTTTGATTACTGTACTATTAATTCCTGTGCACCTACTATTTTACCACAGATTAAGTCAATTTGGATATCTCATTTTGGCCTGTTTTGTATAATATCCCACTTTTAGCAGAGAAGGAATATGTAAAATGATAAAATTAGGCAATTTATAGTTTGTATAATTCCTCACTGCATCTCTCTGCCTGCCTTCTACTCTTCATTCACTAACTCTTTCACAACTATTATTGGCAATTTAGGCTCCTTTGCTAGCTGTGAAATGGTAATCAGTGGTAGCACTGATGTCAGAATTACAATTTCTGCCAGGCTAACAGATAACTGTGTAGTCTGGGAACTTAGAAACATAGATGAGGTAGTCAACATCCTCTCATTAAAAGAGCCTGCTGCCTGCCGGCTGTTGGAAAAATTTTGGAAGGTTGCACTGAAGGGTATCTGCTGAGGCTCTGGCTGAATTTGGGTTTTTTCCTCAGGGTATACTGAGTATGGGATTAGGCGACTGAAGCAAATCTCAGAAATAGCATACCCTTCCACGTTTCTCTGTTCTTCTCATCTTTCTTGTCATCTTGCTGGGCAATGGGGAACCTTGTTACACACTGCTGAACCTTGCATGCTGATGTGCAAACTTCTCAGAGTTGTTCACAAATCTCAGAGTTGCCTGAAATCTCATACAATGCAGGTTTTCTATGATACATGGTTCCCTTATAAATGTTTCACAGAGCTCTCCTCTTCATGTTTCTAAAAAGAGGCACTGCATAATTTATGGGATGCTCTGTTCAACATCCAACCCCTGTGAAAAAGCCCTGTAGTTTAGGTATGACTTCATATAGAATAGCGAGTCCACCAAACACAGAAGAGAGAAGAGTCATAATAGACTCTTTGTCTGAACCATCAAGGGTTGGGAGATATGAGCTTACTCGCAGGAAGTTTTTAAGAGCCTGAGGTACAGAAAGACTGGTGTCAAAGGAAGCATGTGTTGTACATAGTGGAGCAGAGTTTGTATTGCACATAAGTAAGAGGAAAGTGTGCGAGTACGAAAGGCTATAATTCTATTGAGCGGCTCTGGTAACAGAAAACGAAAAAAGGCCATTTCGCTTGCACAGGCTAGCACTGAGGATGTCTGGACAGATTCCAGGTAATTTCCATTAGGTTCAGCGAGGGTGTCGGTGTCCATCAGGTTGGCTATCTGTGCAAAGCTGAGCTGTCCACCATGGGATCCTGTGAACCCTTTATGGAATTAAGGCCTTATAATGCTCATATGCTTGCTATTTATTTTCTATTTTAATATCAGTCATTACTGAAACCATATTTGTTTACCTTGAGGGGTTAGTTGGTACATATACAGCAATTTATAGTTACTCTTTAGCCCCTTATGCACACTGCCTACCATACTGACCAGTATTGCCTGTTTCTGATATGCCTTCAATTATCTGCCTCTTTGATTGTTGTCACCCATCTTATGCTTAGCTTTCCAGCTCATGGAGAGTGAATTTCTGTATTGCTTTCAAGCTTTTGCAGAATGAGTTTCTGTATTTTGTTCTGTATTTTCTACCCCATCTATCACAGTGGTGTTCATGACTGAGAATACTAGGAACTACAATAATGCTAATACTAAGCAAGATTGATAGGAGAGAATTAACTTATCTGAGAAACACTAAAAAACAAATGTGTAATTTTGTTCACTGAGAACACTTCATAGAAAAGGATGTTGTAAGGCCAATGGTTTAATTACTTGTTGTAAGCCACTCAGAAACAGTACAGTAAACAGACTTGAAAAGTTCCTCGTTATTATCAACTCCTGTGCTATATATGGGTAAATATCTCTTATATCAGAAAGATATGCCCCTCAACCCATTACTAATTTACAAAAAAAAAGAAAGAAACTTCTTTGAGGAAACCTGGGGTTTTTTAGGTCAGGTTGACTTCTACAGTCTTATAGTACAACTACAGAAACTTTTCTATTGAAGTAGAAAGGTTATATCTTTGCTTATTTAATGAAAGGTGGTAGCAATTAATGGAAAACCAGGGGATAAGTACCATGCTAGTAACTAGGACTGGTTAAGCTAGCCTATACACATCTATATTAATTGTAAAAGAACTTTGAGAGAGGTAAATTGGTTCCAGTGAATATGAAGAAAATGTTCAGGTTTTACTTGGATACAAAAGAAATGGATATACAGATTAATAGTGAATTTCCTTTCTTAGCAAAACTGCCTTCTCTTTGTTTCTCTCTCTCCTGTCCCCTTCACTTCACCAAGTGATATCAGAAGGACTCAAGCCAGGCAATTTTCCTACTTTGCAGTGAATTACAGAAGTAACCTGAAATCAACTGCTGAATGAATCGATTTTAAAGTCAGCAGTGGTATCAGTACTGAAGGAGATACAGAACAGAGCCTTACCTAGAACAACAAGGCTGTCGTTTCTTAGGCACCTGCATACACTGCAGTATTCCCTGTATGAACTTCTAGACTCATGAAATGCAACAACAGGGTTTTCATCTGTGTCAGCAGCACTAAGATTTCGCCTAATGTGTTCACCCAGAATTTTCCTGGAGGGCCTGAAAAGCTTGGCGCCTGTTGTACTATCATTTTTGTTCCTGCTACCCACATATATTTACCCTGTGAAGTGTGTTACAGCTTGGGGGTGCCCAGTTCTGTGAAAGGTACATTAGTCAGAGGTGCATAAATCAAAAGCTTCACAACAGAATTCACAACGAAATCTAGTAGAAGTGAAAGTACCAACGTTACAGAACAGTGGCTGTAAATATGCAGATCCCTTTTCTTTATAACTCATGATTTTAAGATGCTCTTCATCTTTTGAAACAGGGCTGAATTCTCCATGCTTCATCTCATTTCCAGATGTGATGATTCCAATTTTTCAATCGGTATAGGTTCAAATAACAGTTTGAGTGAATACTTTCCCCCATTAAAAAAAAAATCAAGCACAACTAAAACTTGTTGAAACTTCTTATTCTAGCAGTGGAATACAAAAGGCCAGTAACTTAAATTTAAAAAATACTGTCTATGTGTACCTAACTTTAAAACTAACCGTTGTCAAATAAGCCATTTATAAGCATTTGAAAATGAGTTGTCATTCACACTGAGTTGAAAATTCCCTTTTTTAACCTTTTGGCCACAGACTTTTTCCTAAGACTATGTAAGACTGCAGCTCCTTACCTTAAAAATTTCCTAAGATTTATTCAAGCATCCCCTGAGGTTTGGATCCTGAAGAAAACTAAAGAACAACATGTTATAGCTTTGAACTTATGGACACATCAGTGTTGCAGGTTAAGTGCTTTATTTGAGTATCTGCAAAATGTTAAAAAGAAACAGTATGGGCAATATAATTAGACAATGTCACAAGGTGTTTGTGGAAAGGAGGGAAAATGGTCCATTCAACCTTAACTTTCATATTCCTGACTTCTAAGTACTATGCTGTCTCATCTAGGAGAGGCCAAACATAGATCTGGTGTGGAATTGTGCAGTAAGATCCCCAAATTAAACAATTAAGTAATACAATTAAAAAGCTTTTTTTAATAAAGGTTTAAGAGTAATGAGGCAACAAGGATTCACCGTATGGCAACATTTCATTATGAAACTCAGTTACACAGCAAAACTATCAGTTTTCCCTTGTTGCCTTCCAAGAAAATGCTGTTACTTTCCAAAAGACATTATGCTCAATTAATCCCTAGTGGAATCGAGGGATGCTAGCTGCATGTTCCTCCACCAGAAGCATCGTGTGTACAGCGAAGATGGCAGGCTAATTTGCACAGCTACCCTTCAGCAGGGATTTTGCCATTAAACTGGGTGTAACTCCAAATTCTATATTTACCTCTAACGTTCCCTTCCCTCTACCCGGTATGTGCTCTTGAGCCATTTGTTTACATGCAGAATCTGATGACTTTACTAACTTCCCCTGCTCTTTCTTCTTCCCCTCCATATTCACTTTTTGCTTTTTCTCCTGCCACTTTTGAAAAATCTGCTGAGAAGGAAGGGTAATTAGCCCTCACCAAGCCTGTATTCCTGGGGCTAGGTTACCAAGCTGCCTAACTTAAAACTGACTCCAGTATCTCCATGCTACATTCAGTCACTTCTGTCTTCTGACTGCAATACAGACATAAATTTAGCTCAAGAACGCTTTGGAGGGGGAGGCTGTCTTTTCATTATATGCTCAATATCCATTATAATGGAACCTGGCTTCTAGTTCAGGGCCTGAAGGCATATCACAATGCAAATAATACACAATAATGATAATAAGAAGAAAATTTGCATCACAAGACACTTGATTAGTCTCCTGCATCCTGGCTAAAAGTGTCTATATTTGTATAAAAGTTTACAATTTTTGTTTTGTGTTTTTAAATACAGTGCCAGTTAAGACTAATTCCCTATTTCCCCTGATTTCCGTGCAGATATATTTATGTGTCAATATTCCAGTGAGTTCCCTTAGCATCTCTAAAATTACTGTATCATCCCAAATTTAAGCTTATGGAATCTCCACAACAACAATTGTATCAGGGTAACAAATTGTTTGTTAAATGGAAATGGAAATGATCAACTACATGGATTATTTCTTGTGATATTCTTGTAATACAACGCTTTCATTCACATGCTGTTAGAGACTTACTGTGACATGCAGCAATGTTTTCAAGATGCCCTACAACTCCCAAAGGTATCATCATGAGAATTACAGGTCTCAGCAGTTTCCTGATGGGATGGGATTTAAAGTAATATTTGTACATTACTTTCTTGTTTGAACATTACCCCTAATAGCATATCCAGCTATATCTTCTTTTCTCCCTTCACTCATACAGAGATGGGGAGAGCCTACAAGAGAAGCAATCAACTTGTGGTAGACGTGCAGTTTTGAAGAACAGATGATTCAATGACTTGGAGGTCTGTTCTGGATCAGTCCTATAGTGACTGCACATGAGCAGGAATAAGTTTTCTTTTGGGCTAATTTGCAGAAACTTTTCTACATGCCACAGCGACCCAAATTAATGATACAGGCTTTTATTTTAGTATTTTCATTACTAATTTGGGGCCAGTCCCTCTTTGGGCCCTATTATGTAGTAAAGATAACTGATAATAGTAAAGAAATAATTTAAGAAAAATCAATAGAAGAGACTTCTATGGCAAAATAATTGTCCATACACAGATATCCAACAACATAGCGAGAATATGGATAAATAACAATTTAATCACTTTTGCAGAAGTTTATAAGCCGATCTGCCCTATCTGAATTAAATTTTAAGAAAAATTTTGTAAGATTTGTGTTGTAACATTTTTTATGGTAAATGATTCTGTGGGAATCAATTCTCCATTCAATAACAGTCAGAGATACTGCTGCCACACTTTTATGTAGAATGTTTACTTGGAGTTTCCTAAAATTCACTGGGTGTAGCTCATGGTTACTGAGGGCATAGCATTTAGACCATTCCCTATTACTGGCAGCCAAGTGCTGTTTGCTTTCTTGAGGATGTGGCAGAGTGTGGCTGAGTCTGGGATGAACATAGTGAGAAAGTACCATCAAAACACTGAGATCAGATATGCATAAACTACATGGAAAAACATTAATGTACCTACTATCACCTCAGTGGAAAATTAAGTATGTCTTTGTTTCTACCTCATTAGCATGTAATGTCTTCAAGGGGCTGATGACAGACCCATCCTTCCCGGATTTTTCATATTAGAGGCAAGTCTTTCAAGAATCATAGAATCATAGAATCATAGAATCATCTAGGTTGGAAAAGACCTTTAAGATCATCCAGTCCAACCATTAACCTACACTACCAAGCCCACTCTAGACTAATCAAGGGTAGACCAGACTAAACCATATCCCGAAGTGCCACATCTACCCGTTTTTTAAACGCCTCCAGGGATGGGGACTCCACCACCTCTCTGGGCAGCCTGTTCCAATGCCTGACCACCCTTTCCGTAAAGAAATTTTTCCTAATTTCCAGTCGAAACCTCCCCTGGCGCAGCTTAAGCCCATTTCCTCTTGTCCTATCGCTAGCTACTTGAAGAAGGAGGATGCTTCACCTTCTCTGAGCTTCCCAGCCTTTGTTCCCACCATCCTTCCAAAGAAATTCTTTTTTTTCTTCTTCCACCTCTCTTCCTGTGAACTTGCCCATCTGTTTCTATTTACTACCAGATTCCCCCCTCCCACACTCCCCCTACAGCCGGTGAACCGCACAGTATTCTCCTCCTGCCTCTTCCTCCCCCAGGAGTTTGTCCATGGCAGCTCTGTCCCTCCTCTTCCTGAGGACCTGTTTCCCTGAGCAAGGGGGCGGCTTGCACTGGGCTCGCTATCCCTGGGGTTTGTGTGGCATCCTGCCTCTGGGCTGCGAGAGATTCCCAACCAGCCTTGCAGTTCTGCCGATGCCCCATCACTCCCTGCCACCCACAGGCTGCTCAGCTCGAACCACAGGACACAGAGCGCAACGACACTGCATGTCAAGGCATCTGTGCGGAGGGATATCGTCAGAGGTGATGTAAAACTGATGCTGCTTCTCTGGGAGGACATCCCACTTTTAGTCTAGTCTACCTTGATTGGCTTAGAGTAGACTTGGTAGTGTGGGTTAATGGCTGGACTGGATGATCTTGAAGGTCTTTTCCAACCTAAACAATTCTATGATTCTATAATATTGCATTCCACTCTAGGGCACAAATCCACACATGTGCATGCCATGTTCCAGCACAGCAGCTCCTTAATAACTGTATTACTTCTTGCTCCCTCACCTGTTTGTGTGTTGGCTATAAGCTGCTCAGAGCAAGGTGTTGCTTTCTTAAACGCTTATGCAGTACTTAGTGCAAAAACCCTGCAAATCAAGGCCACACAGCCATAAAAATGCTAGTAACAGATGATGAATGGGAGACTTCAGAAATAAAGGAAGAAAACAAAATAGAAGCTGACATGATAAATATTTGCAAAATAATAGTAGGGGCCAATCAGGAACTTGCATCCTCCCTCTCCTATCGTTACATGAGGGTATGGAAATACTGTCTGAAGGTAAAAGCTGGTCTTTGGAAAGTCATGAAAAGAAAATATTTCTCCTCCCCAGCCACAGTGTATAATTACCTTGTGGTAATAATTGCCCTTGTGTGACACTGAGGCCAAGTACCCTGTAAGATAGTTACACAGATAGTGCAAAATACTTGTAGTTATCTATTTTGTAAGAGGAATACTAATCCCACGCTTCAGGCTTGAGGTCAGTCTCTGTTAAAGACAAGGGGGAGACCTGATACGCTGGTACTTTCAGAGAGATTGAATATTCGACCTGAGAGACCTATCATCTGATCCTGTGTGGCATTTTCTACAGGAAAGAGAGAAAGGAGGAAGAAGAAGGCTGGAGGGTCAAGAGAAGTGTGGTATTAAAAAAAAAGATCTAGCAGAATAAAAAGAGAATGAAAGAATGGTAAAGAAAAAGGCTAGATCTGATGTTTAGTTAAACTCTCTTTTACTTTGTTCCAGTTTAATGTTTCAGTGGGGCTGTCCAGATTTTTTATTTAAAGACAATGTACTTACCTGTGTTTTATAGAAATATATGTTTGAGGATTATATTATTTGACTTGGAAGCTACCTCCAGTGTTTACCTAGGTGATTATCGATATACCAGTAAGTCCAATTTTGTTCCCAGTTCTATTAACAGTAATATTGATTTATTACTATGATTAATTAATCCTAGCAAGGAATGTCCAGCAATTAGCAATTTGTGAAGACGAGATACCATGTGCTGTTACAGTTAAAGTATATATTATAAAGCCCACTAGTTTTGCCCCATGTGTAAAGACAAAAAATTATCTACTTAAAAAAAGGCTATTGAAGAAAATATGATTAAAAGTTATCTAATTAATGCATAAAGTAGGAGGGATAGCAAAAGATTGATGAACCATTCTGGACCGGATAACAAGCTAGACATTTGTTGAGGTTTGAACAACTCTGGTTTGGTTTTGCTTTGGTTTTGATCCTTGTGTCTTCCAAGGTTCCCCCACTGCCAGCCAGCCACCAAGAAAGAAAGAACAACTGATATAATCCAAAATACTAAGACAAAGTTTATATTTTATATGTTACCGACTCATCTGAAATTGTAACTAGATGTAGTCTTACCTGAAAACCTGAACAAAGTGGTACAAAGTTGATCAGTGTCATTGCATAACATGCATTTGCACTGGAGCTATTCTGAAGCATGTGTTGGAGTTACTCCTCTCCAATATTTGCTGGACTGTCCTTAGTCCAAATGAACTTGATGGGTTTCAAAAATTGCTCCTTTAAAAATAAATCTAGCCTGGAAACAGAGTGCCTCCCCAGAAATCAAAAGTATTGACCGTAAAAACAGTATGTCCACCAATCAAAGTAGTGCTCCACAGTGTAATTTTTAGTCTGTGTTTTCAGTTTAACTGGTAGCTCACCATTGTTTTGACAAAACATGGCAGGGAGTGCCAGTGAAACCTTAAACATAGCAAATGAAGTCTGGGACAGAAATATCCCATGCACACACCCATCTCATTGAGTTACTTTAGTGTTTCTGAGTTTTGTCTGGTGTTCATGCAAGACAGTAATTGCAGCATAAACAAGTAAAGAGCAAATGTATCTTTATTTGGGTTACTCAGCTTTCTATCCTACTGTTTCCTCCTTTATATTAGCCCCTATTCTGTGCCCCAGGGCTCCTTACCAGCTCCTCATTAAGGCATGCACCTTCTTCTGGCTCCCTATCAGCCTCCTGCACTGCAGCAATTAACCCATTATAGTACCAAGTATGCGACTGTTGCAGCATTTATTCAGGTTCATAATATTCCCTCATTGCATGCCAGGTTTTAAAATTAATTTTGAAGGAAATGAAAGATGTGTTGAAATACATCAGGTTTTTACCAAAAATAGATCATGCCATACTGCCTTCATAACTTTCTTTCATAAATAATGGGGGTTTTTTAAAGAAAGGAAATACAATAGATCTCACTCCTGTGTTCATCCGTAAATCATATTATAGGGAGTTGCAGGGGGGAGGGGTATTATTTAAACTGGAGGAAGCAGAGCTCAGTTGGAACGGCTGTAAAGAACTGACTGAAGAAGAGGTGACCGTGAGTTGTGCTGAAAAAGGATCTATTGGGATGGACAGAGATTTAGTAGTTGGGTCCTACACAGACTGCTCTTAGGACTGATCATTTCATAGGGTCATATTTTCATTATTAACCACACTACAGAAAAGGAAGTATGTGCTGTTGAAATTTGCTGGTTACACAAAGCTAGGAAAAACTACCAGTATTGAGTTGTAATAGCGCAAGCAGAGGAAGGGGAAGAAACGGAATGGGAAGGGACCAAGTGAAATCCAGGAGTACAGCCTCAAGATGGTACACTTCAGAAGACGAATAATGAAGCAGTGGTTTTAGGCACCCAGTTTGGGTGGATTGCATTGCTTCGGCAGTTGGCTAAAAAAAGATACAAGTTAGGTACTTAAACAATTTGGATCACACTCCTTGTTAATAAAAGGTGGCTGCGAGCCTTAGGCTAAGTCGTGCCTATAAAACAAAAGTGCGATGAGGGAGAGTTATCTGGCAACGGTGGGGGCTTTTTCTGGTTTTCAGTGAATGCGGTTTCTCTAGACAAAGTACAGGCACACAGTGTACAACTTGGGTCACCCATGTGCAAGAAAATTAATTCAAACTGGGACAAGCACCAAGAAGGTGTACTGGGAGGAGGAGAAGAGGCTATCTAATAAGGCAGACTGAAAGTACTTCACTTGTTTACACAAACAAAACAAAGGCTGAGAGGGAACATAACTGTTGTCTATAAATATACAAGGAGGGAGAAGAGCTATTTAAAGGATGATGTTGACATAAGAACAAATGGTTGTAAGATGGCCATGAATAAACTCAAACAGGAAATTAGGAGGAAGCACTGGAATGAAATCCTGGAGCAGCCTTCCAACTGGAGCAGGGGGAGCAAGAAACTTCACTGGTTCCAGCATGAAACTTGAGCACTTCATGAAACCAATTATGTGACGTGTGGTTGACAGCAAAAGCTGGGGTTTGAATTTGATGCAGGAGGTCCTTTTAAATCCTATTTCCTACGTTTCTAGGGGAAGCTGATTTAAATCTTCGGCAAGAGATGTCTTAGATGCTGACAACAATAATTAATACCTTACACTCCAGTAATACCCTTCCATCTAAAGACCACAAAGCACATTGAACACATGTGGGAATCAAACATTGGAATACCCACCTGTGTTGTTACTGTTATTTTGCAGCCAGGAAATTGGGATGCCCTGAGCAACTCTTTTTGGATCACTTGGAAAAATCTGTAAAAATGAAGAATAGACCTCACAGATCTCCTAGTTTTAAGAATAAACCTGTAGTTCTGAAAATTGTCATCATGTTTTCAAGGCTTTTTAATTCCACAAAATGTATGAATTGTATACAATTGCTTGTACAAAGCTATAAGCCATATGCTGTTTAGCTTAAAATGTCAATGAGCGAGTCAGCAACAACAAGAAAATGAAGGTGTTTGTAAATGTTGCATCCAAAAAGCGTTTAGAAAAATGAGAGCGGTCCTCCAAAGATGTACGCATCTTCAAAATCAGAACAATGCAGTATTTCACAGTCATTAAATAACGTGTCACGTAGCTACAAACAAGAATCATATAGCTTGAAAAAATGTTGTGTTCCTCTTGGGGAGTTGGAACAGCACCAGTTCCGTGTGTGTTAATTCCCACTCTGACTTCCACCGGGAAGGGCGCCAGGGGTGGCAAGGGATGGAGAGCAGTCGCTCCCTGGCTCTGCTCCCTGCCCTGAAACCCTTTCCTCCCAAACCCACAGAACCCCAGCCACACTTGCCGGCATGCGAACAGGCATCCAGCACACAGAGGAGACTGAACACGCTGGTTTGGCTCTTTTCTGAGGGCTTAAATTCCTCTGTCTCACCCCTGCTCTCCCACCTCCATTGGGGGAGGATAAGTCCCTAAGTCCATCCGATTTCTTGCTTGCACTATGCTGATCCCTAAATAGCAAAGCACTGCGTACAGAGATGCATTCAGAGGAAGAGCAGATTTGCACAACTCCCACCTGCCAATATCCTTCTGCTTCTTCCAGTACCATGTCAGATGCTGGGTATGGTCCCCGAACAAAGCAGTAAAGCCATCGCCCTCTGTTCCTTCAAATTCCTCCCCTCTGTGGCCTCTGCCAGGGTATTTACAAGCCCCAAGCAAAGGTGAGCCAGACAGGCTCCTGTGCCTGTGTAGAGCCATACCCCAAAAGAACACGCTCTGCACAGAAAAAGATATACTCTAAGTCAAAGGAAACCACACACATGTAGCTGAGCACAGAACTTGGCTCCAGCGGTGTGTAGATCCTGTTAAAATCAGGTACTTGAAACAAGACCAAGTACCTGCCTAGGGTAAACCAGCTTTAAAGATGAAGACTACAGTTCAGCAAATCTGGGGTGGGAAGCAGTGTTGTGCTCAGGGCAGGGAGGGATGGGAAAGGCAGACAGAGAATTTGTCAGTCATCTGATTCCACTCCATGGCAAGAAAGCCAATTATTTTCTAGATGGCTAAAATATGCATACGCTGCTTGATAATTGGGAAAGATATAACCATGTAGAGGACTGATGGTTAGACTGCCCATACCCTTTACATTCTGCTGGCTCTCCTGGACTGTAATCTCTCCAGTGGACAGAACACGGAGCCTTGTTTTCCCAAAGCTCAAGACAATGAGACTCTGATCCTTGTAATACCACACAAATAATAAACAAATCATAGCAATTCCAGTACACAAAAAGGCCAGATTCTGCCCATAAAAATATATGCTCTGTTTAAATCAAAGGAAATTGCACGTGTGTAGCTGAGCGCAGAAGTTGGCTCAAAGCCCACTTGTAACTAAGCCATGCATGTGAGGACAGAATAGAGCCCATTGTCTCTTGAGAGCTTTTTAATTTTTCTTTGTTGTTCTCTAGGACATGAATTACCTAAACTGAAAAACAGAATTTTTCTCCAATGTAGGGTGTCTCTGACAGGAATTTTTTAATTTTTTTTTTTTTTTTAAATCTGTTAATTCCCACTTTAGAGACTGCTGAGAGAAAGTAATGTATGTCTACAGTCTCTTCCTATAGACCTACCCAAGAAAGTTTAATCTGTTGTGGATGATGACTGGAGCAGCCTCTGACCAAGTTCTGCCCCAACTCACTTCATCTGAGACAAGGGGTGAAGGGTTTCTTCCTGCAAGTTCCCACACAGCCTTTTCAAGGCTGCACTTTTCCACACAGGGACTAGAAGATAGAATGCACTAGAAGATCAACGGAGTGAAAAAGTGTCCTTTCTGGCTTTCCTTAGCTTACAATATAGTTTTACTGGCCTTCCCTTGGTTTCTACCACTGCCCCTTTTTAAGGGCCTTCTAAAGAGCAAAGTGAAATAAAGATTAAAAGAGTTTCCGACCACATTAACTTTCCAGCAGTTTTTCTGCAGAGTTTTAGCACAGTGGTGCCCATTCCTTCCTATTGCTCCCCTCTTACCTCCAGCATTTTGTCCTTTCCCCAGAATATCTTTGCACAAACCCATGCAGAAGAAAAGTGACATGAAGGTTTGTTTCTCTACTTTGCTGGAGAAAGATGATACCATGAGAAGGGTGTTTAGCCTAAAATCTCTTTGTGGCTGCTGCTTCTGCCCTGGGACACACTGGCATATCATCTCAGATCAGCGTTTTTAGAAAGACCTGTACCTATTTTGATTGGAGAATCTGTCTTGGTTCCAGATAGGGCTCCTAAAATCTAAAGAGGAGCCACTAGAAATCTTGCGGAGTGTCCATCTGGCCGAAGCGACCTGGGACCAAACAAACTCAATGGCCAGCCTTCTAGTCCCTGTCCTCACCTCCTTCTCTCCCAGCCTCACTACCCACCTGAAAGGGCTCCGTTGAACAGGCAGAACTGTGTCATTAAAAATAAATCCCCAGCTTGTGTTACTAATCTTCATCTGTCCACTCTCTCACATCCAAAATCCCAATATCAAAAACAAAGGTGTGTTCATTTTGCTTTCAAAGCAGCTCAGGTAGAGCAGAAGACAATTCAGAAACCTGAGAAAATTGCAGAAATAAAAAAGCTGATGATGAGCTGATAATGTATGACTTAAAGGTATTTTACCAGCATTTAATAATACTGTGGATGGAAAGAAGCATTGAAAGAGCAGTTGTTTACTTATTATTTTCAACTTCAACATTCATTTGATACATATTAGAGGGCTCAAATGCAACCACATTAGCGGCTAGGAGGTGCACTTCGCTGTGAGCTTGTGGGAGGTCTTGTGCTTGAAGACGCTGAAGTATTTTGCTTTTAAATGCTCTGTGCTTTTTTTTTTTTTTTTTAAGAAAAAAAGAGTTATGGGATTTAATTAAATTGGTGGTCTGACTGCTTTTTCCAGTCAGAAGTTACACATAAGCTGTCTCCTGTATCCCTCGCTCTTCTTCACTCTTCCTCTCTCTTTTTCCCTTGCAGAAGGCTTTGCTAGGCATGTACATCCATTTCAGAATCTAATCATAGACAACTTAAATCTTTCCAACGCTGCCCACATTAGTAATTGCAAAATAATAAACATGACAAAATTCAGATTAATAGGGCATCTTGCGCAACTCGGATGGCGGGGAGAGCCCTCTGGAATTCTAAGCGTAATAGGTCTGTGTTTATTTCTCAACCGACGGCATAATGTGACTGATTTACAAGAGTTTAACTCAAGTGTTAATCTGACAGTGACGAAGAGCTTCTCAGTGGCAGAATCACTTACACTATCATATTAGTTGCCTCCTCTATTAAAGCAGTGTGGTCGATAATTGGAATGCTTTTATGTCTAGTGGTTCTGACAAGGCTCTCTTTAGGTCACATATGGGCGGTCTGGCTTGCTGCACAGCTGAACAGTGGCAAATGATTTAAACTGAGAAAGTATTGTTCTCCTCGTATTATGGAGCAAGGGCAGTTCAAGGAAAGTAAGGCTCTGCACCGGCTACCTGCTGGTGTGTAGTAAAATAAGATGGACATGATACTGGGTTGGGAGTACAATTAAATCTATTTTGCACCAATGTGTTGGTGGACAGATGAGTTTCCACATGGCAGAGCTTTATGATCTTTAAGGTAGACTGAACTAATAGATTGGTGTGGAGCGCACTGAAGTTACTAAGGATGAGAAAGCAAGCAGCAGTACATTTGAACTACAGGTTTCTCATATGCTCCACGTCATGCTGAGTTTTTATAGCTCCTGGCTTTCAAAAAGCCTGTTTCAAAGAGGTTTGCGCTAGACTGGGCATGCAGTTTTGCTCTGCAGATATTGTCGCTACCGATTTAGTGGAATGCAATTAGGAAGCCTAAATTAAGTGGTAATGGAGAACCAGCTCTTGAAACTGGGGTTTCCACGGCAACCACTGCTTACAATACAGCCTTCAGTTAGTTTTCCCACTTTATCTGCAAAATGCACAATTGAGCTTTAAAACAGCTTTGTGCTGAAAAGCGCACTGTAAACAACTGTTTGCAATGAGAGTTTTACACTGTCTTTAAATACAACAAGCTATCAAATAAAATTTACTTGTCCACACTAATAAAAAAAAAAAATCCATGCAGCACAAAACACTAGAGGGTCCTGAAACTTATCATTCATTCTGGAAATTTGTATATAATACAAAAATTCAAGATATTGTGGGTCCTCAATTTGTCTTTTAAGTCTAATCATTACTCCTCAATTTTAAGACACATAATCCCATATCTCTCAGTAGTGAGAAGAACTGAGCATTTTGGTACAAATACTGCATTTATCGCAATAGCAACACTATATAGTTATAAAGGACTTTTCGTCTAATACGAACTAATAAATGTGCATTTTCATCAGACTTCCTTTAACATCTAGCAATCTTTTACAGACTTTTTCTTTATTTTTTTCCCTTCATCATACATTATTATATCCTTCATAGATGTTCATATTTTATGGCAAAGCAATGCTGTGCCATTTCTGAACTGCTTAACATTCTTGATTGCTTTAGGATCATAGCCCAACTTTCATATCTTGTCAAATGTAACCGCAGGTGATTAAATATGCATAAAATACGGGAAAGTGGAAAGAATGATGTTAAGGTCATATGTGTGTAATTTGTATTGACCACCCTTTTCATGATAAACCCGTCAAACCAAATCGCTAAGCTGAAATTACGTATTTGCAACCAGTTGTTTCTCTTTTGTTGTACAATCACAAGTCTTGGATTAATACTGTCAGAGGATTTGTAAGAGTAGAGATCTTGGCAGGTTTTAATTTTCTTTTTTTTTTTTTTCCCCTTTTATACTTTATTTGTTTTAATCACAATAAAAATCTCAGAGAAAAGATTGTGTAAACTTTACTGAGATAACTTCAAAAAAGACATCACGTAATGTTGATTTTTGGCCTACCGGCTGTTAGAGTACTCTTTTAAGGCAGTGTTCTTTGGAAAAAGAGAAAAACCACTTACACCACCAAAGGATCGCACAGCAAGTCAAAACACACCTAATTTGTGTCTCAGCTGAAGTACAGCAACCCAAGCACCTTGCAGCGTTTCAAGGTTGAGGCACTTGTGTGCGTGTTACAGCAACCACACCGGGTCGATGCAGAGAGAGAGAAAAAGGGTGTGGGGGTGAAGGTGGTGGTAAGGGGAGAGAAGGGGGGGTGTGGGTGCCTTCCCTGAGGAGCCTGCTGGTCAGAGGGCTGTATTTTGGCATCTGCAGTCATGTATAAATCTGGATTTGACATAGTCTTCACAGACTTTGAATGTGCCAGGCAGGGAAGCTTGCCCTTCACAGTACGGGTGCGCTTTCAGCCACGGAGATCGGGCTGCGCCTATTCTGATCTGCTCGAAACAGCCTTTTCAGCGCTAGCTGAAACCAGAATGAGGATGGGAAGGCTGATTGCAAAGTTCACATCTCCTCTGCTGTGCGCCGGTGCTAATGGGAGTTTCTCCTGTGATGGGTAGGTCATAAAACACACAGCTGTAGAGACTATGCAGGGTGAACAAATCAAAGAACTTAGTAATAAAAATGATGTGTGTGCCAATATTATTTAATATTAACTTGTGAAAATTGTTCAAGAAACACATCTTTGTCATACATCAGAATTGGCTCTAAAGCTGAATCAACAGATTAATAGGGTTATTTGTAATGATATTGTCCTCGTAAAGGCTTTATTATTTAGGAATCAGAGTTGGAAATTGTAATTTCTTTAATGATTTTTCATCACATAAATTAGCCTGCCTCAACTCCTCCGTCTAGAAGGCAAGAGGAGAGGTTGAGCTGGTCCCCTTCTTCATTCTTACACAAAATCTGCTCATTTGGACGGATCCCAAATTTTAAAGAAACAAGTTCCTGGAAGAAATGCAGAATGCCAGCGCGCACAAGACTTTCACAGGGCATCTCGTTTCAACAGTGACTGCCTGCATTTTATCGGAGTACTAAAGGACACATTGAAATTATTTTGTTCTGGCACTGGCGCACGTTGTGATGTGTATGCATTCAATTGCACTCGACAAATCTTTGGGGCAAACAAAATGGTCTAATGTAAGGAAATATCTTAGCATATTCCAAAATGACATTTTTAGACCAAACATGTGTTCGATTGATTTGCCTTCTCCAGAGATCACTTTTGAATCCAGGCCAGCGATAAGTGGGGGGGGGCAGGCTCTCGCTGAAGGCCAGGCGGGTCAGCCGTGCTTCCGCTGGTATTTCCTGCGCTGCAGAGTCCCGTACCTAACTGTACAAATAGCTCCACATGGCACCCTGAGAGCGTGCCAGGGAATTTTGTGATCACACGCCAAGTATGGTTGTCAGGTTCCACTCCACTGCTGTGTGTGTATGTGTGTGCTCATATGTGTGTGTGGCTGGAGCTAACTTCAGACTGCGTAATTACCATAATCCAAACAGGGCCTTTACCATCTTATTTGCATTCAGCCAGCAGTGTTGTTTTTATCAGCACCACTACTGAATTGTTGCAAAGTTTTAATTATCTTGACAACTCTCCTTTTTTTTTTTTTTTAATTTGTTCCTTTTTTATTTTTTTCCTCTCCCCTTGGGTTGTGTTTGGATTTCAACAGTCATCCCCCTACAGCAGCAATCAGATTTCTGCAACAGGAAGTTTTCTCACTTTTTCTTCTTCTAGTAGTAATGTATAGTATCCCACCTCAAAGGCTGCTCAGAGTAGGGACAGAGGCAGAGGGAAGTTGTCTTCATTAATTAATGCCTAATATTTTTCACAGCAAAAGTCACTCCAAATGCCTCTTCTTAAATTCTATTTGAAGCCCTAGTGAAACTTTACACATGTGTGTAGGCTTGCTGAACTGAAAGAAACCATTTCCTATGCGGAAAGATACCCTCTTGCATAAATGTTTGCCAGACTAGAGCTTTAGTTGTCATGTTTTCTGTATTTCCATAATCTTTTGATTTAGGATTAGTATAAAATGTATCATGTCACTTATATTTGCTCTCTCTCAAACACTCGGCGTTTTCAGTATTTGAATGCTAAGTTAGACAAATTCAACCTTGAAATAAGACACCGTTTCCTAGCAGTAAGGGTAATTAACACTGGAAGAGCTTACCCAGGGAGGAGGTGGACTCACCGTAGCTTGGAGTCTTTAAAATGGGATTAGACATCTTTCTGAAAGACATGATTTAATCCAGCTTCTGGGGAAAGATTCTAGTGTATGTATACAGGAGGTCAGGCGAGACAATCGCCAAAGTCCCTTTTGACTTCTGAGCCTGTTGGCCTAGAAATCTGAGTTTGGATATGTTTTGGTTCACATTTAAGGATCAGTTATAACATCTACATACAGAAATTGTCTTTTGGGAATATTAAGATGAAATATTTTTCAAAACTGTGTTGTCCGCTGCAGACAATAAGGTTTTGCTTGCTAAGTTTTGCACCGCCTTTTGTTTTGCTTCTATAAGTAGTTAAAAATCACAACGTTTAATGCAGATTAAAATACTCCAGTATGAGATCATTAAGAAGGAATAGAAGGCTTTAGAGCCTAAAGATTCATGAACTGAACAAATGCAAAAGTCATTTCTAGTCTGTTGGTTTCTCAGGTGAAATAAATGTTTTAAAAATAAGCACAATTAATATTTTTTCTAACCATAGAATTCTATGATTGTATTTATCTTCTCATCTTTTATGAAGTTTATGCATCAGATTGCATATAATTGCTATCAAACAGTATGGTAGTATTCTGTTTGTCTGAAAGGTAAACAAATTCTGTTAACAGACGTTAGACCTTTTTTTTTTAGCTTCGGTTTGGCCTTATGAACACCTTATCCTTGTTTTCCCTTTAAAAGGAAAAAAATTAAAGGTAAGAACCATTAGGGATTTCTCTTTAAATCCAGCAATCTATGCATACTACTAAGAATCAATGCTCTGTAAGCTGTCTGGCGTTCTGCAATAAATTCTAGCTTTTATAGACTTTTGCTGGGCCAGGTAGCTGCTAATGCCATAGAAATTGATTATTTGTGGTGTTCTTATCACTGCTTAAAATATCTAATTGCTTTTTCTCCACAGATTTGGATTTGGCTTGCTTGATGCTGGACGATTAATGAAGGAAGCCCTAACTGGACAAATGTTGGTCTCCTGAGACAATGTGTTGTTGATAACAGGTCTGATTCGAGCAAGTCTAGTCAAATTCAATTTTAATAGTATTTAAAGGCACAGGTAGGACACATATCACTGAGTTTTGGGCTGTTTGTTTGGGTTTTAAGTCTGTTGTGCTACCGAAGTTTATTCCCATTAAGTATTAAGCTTTGCAAAGCAGCAAAGACACGTATCTGTCAGCTGCAGAGACACGTATTTTGCCTCAGTATAGCAAGTTTTGTTCAAAATTTGCCTTTATTCTTTCATACTTATGCAGACTGGGGTACGTAATTCATCACTGTAAGACTGTTCCTGTGGAGGAATTATTGCACTCTGATTATTTTGAACGCTAAAAATTATTGATTGAGGTAAAGAAGAGACAAGAAGGTATTGCAATCAGTTCTCAATCTAGTGAGGGCAGCCTTCTTTAAAGGCAGCTAATCCTTAGCCTAAAAGCTGTATGCAGTTGCTACTGCTCCCATAGGATTTTTCACGTAGCTGTGCCTGTGTCATTTATGTGAAGTTAAGTACCAATCGTTTTCCACTGCACTACCAAATCAAGATAACCAGCAAACATCAAGTCACTATCTTACTGGATCGCTGCTTTGAGTGTGAAATTCAACTTACAGCTCCGTCACAGCTCCAGCTGAAGACAAAAAAGTTCTCCCATCCCACCAGAAATGCTGGGGTCCAAGAGGTTTCCCTTCTGCATCAAGATGAAGCAATGACATCTAGAGTCAGTAGGGTCTAGAGTACTTTCCTCCTTCCAAGCGCTCCCATTTTCTACAGATAGGTAAACCAGAGGGAAGAGGGACTTGCATCTATGCACCTTGCATCCTTGCTAACCATGGTGCCAGTCTGTCTGTCTTTGTCCCCAAAAGAGGTTATTGAAAGAGAGACTAACGGCTAGCTCCCTGAAGGTCTAGGCATGGCACTGCACATCAATTTTAAACACCACTTTGCAGAAACGATTGCAGACACTTGTGTTTGTTGTCTTTTAAATGCTATGTAGGGACAGGTAGAAATCTCAGAGTGGGAACCAAAATGGCTGGACAGGGAAAGGCTCAAGCATAAGGACTATGCTCCAGCATGTATCTGTAATCATAGCCCTTTTCAGCGATATGGCCCCTAGCCAGCCTGGGGCCTGGAGTCCTCTCCTCAGGCTGATGCTAACAGTATTTGATTCAAATAACTTAAAAACCCCATTCTTGTCTTTTGCAGCATTATCACAGTCATAGCAGTGATGCTGTAAACTAATCTCTTACCTAACACCATAGTAGAGGTCTAGGCAATGTTTCCCATATGAGGACACCCCAGGTCATTTTCTCTCTCCAGCCCCAGAACAGTCAGCCTTGTCACTGCCACATTGCAGGGACACTCCTTAGCCACAATGCTCTGAATCAGGGTGTTCGCTCTCTGTTGGAGACGTCACCCTTTAAGAAACAATTTAAGGTTTGTTGGTCTGGAGAAAACAAAAGAGGTACCATGAATTTTTTTCCTGCTGTGCAGGTAGAGAGCAGTTACCTGGGAGGAACACATCCCACAAGCCAAGGCATGTTATTGCTTACCTATTTTAGCCAGATTAATGTTATTATAAACTATGCAAATAGGTAGTTTTGTGCATCTATGGATCAATGACTTCTGCAGGTTTTTCAAGCATTTCTATAGAAAGGGCAGGAATGCATTAGGAATGTGCAGTCCTGTGGGATGGTTGCTTCCCAAAGAAGTCTCCTCCATGCAATCTTGGAGTGAATGTCCAGCAAAGCAATGGCTGGGAGTTACATGCCTGAAGGACAGGAGCACTCTCCCTTTTCTCTGGATCAATGTTACCATGTAAAAGGCATGGCAAGGAAGTCTGTTTCTCAATATTGTACCTACTTGAGGCTCCTGAAGGTGCGATTAATTAGGTGTGATTAATTAAACCACGAGTCATGACCTTCTTTTTTTCCTGTCACATTACTTATAAACAAGAGAGCAGTCAGTGAAGTTAAATGGTATAGCATAGTAAATTTAGAGGAAATGAAAAGAAATTAGTTGTGTTGCATGTGGTCAGCCTATGGGATTTGCTGCTACAGGTGACCATCTGATAAATAGGGTTCCCTGGCTGGAAAGAGTAGTTGTTAATGCTATTACCATAATAGATGGGACCAATCCTGTATTCCTGGGACTTCTGGGTGCACTGGGAAGGCAGAAGTGAGTCCTGCTTGGCTAATAAAGTAAGACCAAGTGCTCCACATGCTGGGAAGTCAGGCAGGAATGTTGTTCTCCATGGACAGCAGCACTGCACTATTAGCTTGATCTATGACTTGCCATTTCGTGGTTTAGTTGTTTGTTTATTTGTCTGTCTTTTTAATTCCTCTGGAAAATACTGTACTGGCTCTCTCTGTTGACTGCATGACCAGGCTTGGGCAGAAGATATAGCATTCTTCTTCTCTGACCTTTATATCAAAATTGATTAACAATAATTCTTTTGCAGAAAAAGATTGACAATAAGATGTGGATATTCATCTTTAATGAACTCTAGTTACCAAAGTGTAAACCAGCTGACTTTGATGGTGCAACTGACCACCTCCTCAGCAATAACTGAGTATTTGTTCCTTCTTGAAATGGTAAAGTAATGCTGTATCCATAGATAAGATGAAGAACCACCTGTTGCTTTAGTTGTTTTTTTCTCTCTCTCATGTCATTGATTTCTTGGGACCTTTCTCAATACTGGCAGTAGCAGGATGTGCTGGCTAGTATTTACGCAGTCAGAAATGGCATAACTTAGAATTAGAGCCTGTGTAGTCCTGTCAAGTACTCAGAATTATTACGTTTATGTATTTTAATCTCTGTAAAGTAAGAAGTCCACTCATAATCTAATTGGTTTTGTTTATTATCATGTTTGCCATTTTACAGAATAGTTCACTGGAAGGTGCCTACTTTATATTGTTCTCACTTCCTAATAAAAGATCTTATATAAAAGAATCTTTCTTTTCAATTATGAAAATATTTTCCTGATCTCATTAAGCCCAAAAAAGATGAAGTGTTATTTTTCCTTTTTATTTGTGACAATATAAATTAAACACACCTATGGTGAACTAATTACTATGTTTATTTTTTTTTATACAGAGCAAGCCTGTTAACTGTGAATATGAAGAGATGAAGCAAGCAAAAACCAAAGAGAAGTGTGAAGAGCTTTGCTGCCATATCATCTATGACACTGTATCAGCGCCTAGTTTTAGGATCAATGAGTGAATAGGTACGTAAGAGAGACACTGTTATTCTACAAAGAAGGGTTATTTCAAAGGAAATAAAGGAAAAAAAATTAAAAGGCATGTAAATACATTCTCAGACACTATATGATGACAACATTAGAGAGGGAGCTTCATTTGGTCCTCTTTTAATTTCAGATCTTTACAGTGGAACTGTGTTGCACAGAGGTCTAGATAATAAAGTCCTTGATCTTATCAAGTCTTGCCATAGTACTAGTATTGCCATTTTCCAGTTGAGGTTACTCATGTGAGAGAAACCACTCTGTTGTACTTGTGCACTTTACATTATAAGACACTTTGTTAATTGTAGAGGTAATAGATATCATCACCTTTGTTTAACCGTGAAAGTGCTGATTTTCAAATTACTTGGAGTTTTAATTATTGTGATTGTAACTCAGTACTGCCTCCATGACATTTCACATGCAGAAGTTACATCACTGTAAACCACTTGGGACAACAGGCAGAAATAAATAGCTTTTTCTCTGTATATGCATAGTATATTGGAAATTGAGAGACCAGGACTTCTTACAGAGAAGACCATCAGTTGTTGTTGTTTCCCTCCATGGACGTCCATGCTACATTGCCTTCCTCCCTTACATACCAGAGCAAGAAAACCGATTCCCTCACTAGCAGGAATTCAGTGGTCTTCTTTATCAGGCATAAGTTTTGGTGCTGTACAAGACTGCTACCTTGGAGAAGATATGGGAGATGTCTGGAATAGCTGCTCTATCTTCCATTCCTTCGTTTACCTAAGGCAAGGGAACGCACTTGACCCAGGAGCCATCACCTTGCCTTTATTCAGGCCTGGCCCTGATGGCCAAATAAAGACATAAGCTGGAGAGTTCAGTCTGCCTGACATCAAGTTCGTCCGCATAAAATGGCTTTTGTCAGCATTAAGTGCTGGCATTAAATGCCAGAGGTGGAAGAGTTTTGGAAAGATATGAAAAAAACCAATAGATTAATTTGCACTTTACAGAAGTTTCTGTTAAAAAAGAGACAGAAAAGGACTAAATGAGGCAGAAGGAGAAGTGAATACAGAGGGGAAGAAATGGCAAAAATCAAACACTAAATATTTTGTTTAACTGTGGTCAGAGATGGAGATTATATTGGACCAAACAACCAAATACTCCACCACAAGTCAGGACTAAAGCTGACTTCATTTTTTATTTCAGTGCTCTCCACAGAAAGGAGCGGGTCAGTTATTCTCTGTGTGTTAAATAGTGTACTAACATCAATAATAGACCAAGCAGATGGGGGGGTTTTATTGTCTGAATGCTGTAATATTTTACTGTAAATATATAAATAGGATATGCACTTGCCTTATACAAGTTCCCAATGTACTTTATAGTAAAAACAAGTAATTTTGACAGAAAAATGTTGACCAACCCTAGCCTAACACCATTCAGACAATGAGCTCAGTACTGGCACAAATCCCATCCATTAAAAAAGTCAGTGGTATTACATTTACTTTTACAATTTGAAGGATAAAGACAGAAATGCAAGAGATGGAGCAATAAGAACCATGTGGTCCCTCCTCTTCAAGGGTCTCATCCAGAGCCTATTAAGTTAATGTACATACTCCCTTTGATTTTAATAGGCTTTGCATAAGTCAGAAATTACTGAAAATGAATGGCAGGATAAAGAATAACCCTGTTTACATTTGTTGGGTTATATCCATAATAAACTTGTAAAAAATGAAAACAGTAGAAAATATTAAAACTGATTCGAATACTAATTTTATTTTAGAATTCAAGATGACCTCATTTCCTGCTCCATCATAAGTACGTGATGTCACGAACATCAGAAGATTTTTTCAAAATCTTTACTGAAAACATTCCTCTTCCTGTCACCGAATACTTCATCTTGCTTTCTTCTTGCAGCTGTTCCTTCTAGAGACTCTTCTCTTTGGGCAGGCAGTTGTGAATATCAGAGAGCAGTCTGGAGCACACCACCACCTGGGACACCAAAGGATTACAGATTGCTCTCATGGGATCTGCTGGGTGGGAGGTGGTGGTGGGTCAGAAAGGTGTCCAGCCAAAGCAGTGTGCCCGGGAGCGCCCCAGGGATCAGAAGCAAGGCCAAACATCACTCTCCCAAACAAAGATTTCTAAACTAACCTAGATTTTTCATTTCTAATTAGAGCAGTTAGATTTTATTCTTACAGTGGAACAAGGGTACTTCACAGATAAAAACCAAGCATGCAAAAAGACTACAAGATTAGGTCCTAATTCTCCCTTTCACAAAAGGACAACTGAGGAAAAGACAGATGGAGTGATTTGCTGGGGCAAGCAGAGCCCTAGGTGGAACCAGATCCCCTGTCCTGTTCAGGGGCTGCCCTTTCCTGCCTGTGCTGTGGAAGAAACATAGCCATTATCGGGCACCTGCAAAAGCCCTCCACCTGTTTTAGCTCAAAGTGACAGAGCCCAGAGGACGATGTGCGTGTTCCCCACTAGTCTGTAGGGAGCATGAAGTAGCTGATGCAATTCCTGCTCCAGCACACCTGCAAGGTCTCATTGATCTGCTGCTCAGTGCTCTGAAAACTCAGAAATCTATTATCAGTGTGAGCATGTGCTTATTGATCAGATTACCTGCTTCTGCTCCCTGTGTGCACCTAATTGCACCAGTGTACACACACACATACACGTAAATATGCACACATATATGCTTATACACGGGCACGCACGCATGGGTTATTAGGATGTGTGTATGTTAAAGGCTTTACATTTTTTTTTGTTTTACAAAACCACACATAAATAAAAAGAACGGACCTTCTCCGTGAAACGTGAGCGCAGAAACACTCGCAAGTGGCCAAGAGCTGCTAAATAATTAATCAATAGAGCAGTGTGGCAGTTTGAAATGTAAATGTGATGGATGAAGGTGTGATGCTTGTCATCAAGCAGAAAATGATGTGACTGGAATGGATAACCCGCGGTACCTGCTGGCTGGCAAAAGCTTGGACACAAAGATAAAGTAAAGCCATCAGAAAGCAGCCACGGCAACCCCTAATTCTTGCCTTTGACCCACAATTCACTTTCATGTCCCTGTCCCAGAAGAGATGTTTAAAAAAATGATGAAGAGAGATCTTGGGGTGGGAAAGGGGAGAGGAAAAAAACCATCTGAAGAAATGCTACCCGACAAGGCTGCGGGCTACATTCTTGAGAACACCTTTCTTTTCTTTCTGTTCTCCTTCTCCTGTTAAATAAAAATGCAGCTCCTTTTTTTCCCTTCCTTTCTTCCAAAACTCTCCCGAGCCGTTCCTGCAAGTGGTTCTGTGACTCGGGAGCTGACAACAGCCGCATGCAAAGGAACAAAGAACGAGAGTGACAATTCAGAGTGCACGCAGGTGAGAAAGACACCTTTTACTTATCAAACTAGGCTGCAAAAAATGCTCTTTTTACTCAGCGAGCTAGAAATAGAGGTGATCTAACAAGGCACTGATCCAAATTCTTTATTTGTGCTGAGATGTCATGCTAACAGGATTTTTAGGTTGACTAGTAGTCTGTGGCCCCTCCATTCAAATAAGGAAGCATTCCTCCGATTTGGAAAGAGGAAAATCCATATAATTACCGTATATTATGTGACAGGAAAATGTATGCCATGATGGCAAAGGGTGACAGAAAATGTCCATCAAAAAATTCGTTTTCAAGGACTTCCTACACCAGTCATTACACTTTCTCTGTGGGGAAACTCAATACGATGGGATTCAACTCAATTCTCCAAATTTGAGAGAACTTAACTTTTGTAAAAAAGGGATTTTTTAATCTTTTTTTTTTTTTCTTCTGTAGAAATGCAAGCCTGCAAGTAGGATTTAAAAGTTTGATGGCTCCTTCTCCCTGGAAGAGAAAATCCTATTTCTCAGTAAGTACCATTTAGCAGGTTGTCTTTTTTTGCCTCTTTTGTTATCAAATGCCCATTCTTTTCAGAAAGTGAAAAATACCAGAGTTTAACATTAGATTTCCAGACTCCCCAAAATATACATTAGCAGATAACACCCACTAAAAGCAAAAGCTAAATATAGATATATAATAGTGCTTTGGCACACAAAATAGATGCTTTACCATTTCTTAGACATAAAATATACATACAAATATTCTCTTAAAATCTTCTGGAGTTTTTTAAGACCTCTATACATATGTTTACCTCTGAAGCAGCATAAAGAAGCAGCAGATCTCCAGGTGAACTGCCCAGTGTTTTCATACTTCCTCAGCTGATTACTTTTACTTGGTTTTTGTTTGGTTGGGGTTTTCTATCTTTATGTTACCATTATACAAGAGGCAGTGAGAAAACACTTAAGTATTTATAAAAAAATAAATGTGCCAAAATGGATTTTAGAAGTCAAGAATTAGAGCTGATGCTAAAATAGAACCCTAGTTGGCCCAGCTCCGTAGTAAATAACCTACTTTTAGTCTGGGACAGGTTACTGGTGTAATGCCATTGGAGGGAAGTCTACTCTAACTTAGCTACCTGGATAAACTTTAAGCAGGGTGCCAACTCTCTATGCATACAGGGAATCACAACGCTCCACAGAAATATTTCCCATTTAGAATGACAAAACTGCGGGCTGATAGGTAATTCAGGTTTAATTTCTTTTCTGGGGCATTTTAAGTTGTGTTTTCAGGTTTGTACTTTGGGAGCTTTCTTCTAGCTCCTGCCAAAGCCACTCAGCTGTATATCTTTACCTTACATGGCGGGTACATTCATACCAATTTTTAGTCCTTTTGCACAGTTTCAGGAATGCAATATCATCGTAAATAGGAATCAGACCCTAGACTTTGGAGCAATCTGGGTAAACCAGTCTGTGGGTTGGAAAAATGATCCCATACCTTACATCTGGTATGTTTCTGGTAGGAGATGTTCATAGGTTTTGCAGCAGTAAAAAGGAATTTGGTCTAATGGTTCACAGATTGATGCTGAGTGTAAGCAACTGTTGCACTGCAGTAATGTAGCAATATTTATCACTGCTAGGACTTCTATTCCCCCATAAACTGCTGCAGAAGTGGAAAAGCACCGTCCCAGGACTATGTTGTCACTAAGCTCCATTTCTGTATCTCCAGTCTGCCTCAGCTACAGAGGGACTTGCAATAGAGAAATGGCAGATCAGGCTGCAAGTGTGCAACAGTCATCCCCCAGCTCTGGGAAGGAGACCCACCTACTCAGGCCAGAGCAAGGTGTGATGCACCCTGTCCCGTGCCCAGCCTGGAGGACCAGCTCGCTAGCACTGTGGGACATGCCACCACATGAGCCATGCACTATGCTCTACAGCTGCCCACATGTAATGTAGAGGTGCCTACCAGCCTAGCAGTAGGAACAGTGGTTCACTGCGTTAGGGATTGTACAGATACACTAGCAACTGGCCACTAGTTTCTATATCATAGAAATATAGAGGTACCAACATGACTTCGCTTTCTTCCCGCTTTAAGTTTGCTGGGTACATAGAGGAGAGAAACATAAAAAACATGCTGTCAAAGACACATCTGAGAACCTGTGTCTTAATCCCAACAGTGGCCACCAGCAGCTGGCTACAGGAGAGAAGGAGAAGAGGGCAACCTTGCAGCAGAATGCCCCAGATCACTCTCACAGCCTCCAGCAATTGGCAGCTCAGGGACTTCCCGAGCTGAAAAATTTGCCTATTTTGCTGTAGTGATGGTGGGTAAAATATGCAGCGATGACTCTCCCGTACCAGCAGGCTTTGTTTCACCCCAAGTGTTATGCCAAACTAGTTGTATATCATCATGAAGAATAACTGCATTTCCCCAGAGTTGATTTCCTATGGCACATTTTACTTAGATACTTTCTCAACACCCTCGCAAATATGCCATAGATCTAAAGCACAATCTCCTTTACAAAATGAATGGGTCTGATTACAGGCGTATTCATTTTGTAAAAGGTACAAAAGGATACAAATGTGCCTTTCCATCTCATATAATGTCAAAGTAAGACCCTCGTGCCCTTTTATTTCAATCCCCACAATTTGAAAATAAAAAAAATGACTTGATTATATGTTTTTTACCATTAAGTGTATAATTGCTTTTGTGTTTTGACATTTAATTCCTCTTACCAAAATACATGGTAGGAATTAAAAGTCAAATCTTTTATATATTTGATGTACAGATCCTTCCATGTATTTCAATGAGAGAAATAGAGCAGTGAAACCTTAAAGCAGGTATAGTGAAGCCATCTGAAAATTAAGTAACTTTTTATACTGGAAATCTGACTGTGGCTCCAGTTCTGCCCTTCCTTATCTAGGTCCATGGCTTTTTGAAATCACTGGCAGGTCTGAATGAGTCAAAGCCAAGCAAAACCTGCAGGGCTTGACCTTTAAAATAGAGCTGGGATTATACTGTGCCCTGTCGGGCAGATTTTGAGATTATGGTCCAGTCTGAAAATGACTTTTGAAAACCGTAAGGCAGGAGATGGCCAGGCACTCGAGCGTACTGGCCTGGCATGGGATGGCAGTAGTGAGGAACACAGGTCCCAGCAGGGAGGGCCAGGAGCAGCCAGGGCATCGGCAGGGTGTCCGGGCTGGCCCAAAGCCAGCAGGAGGGCTCTGGTGTTTAGAGAGAAATTGCACTCTGTGGGCTGGCGAGAAGATGTGGATGCATGCAAGGGGAGCTGGACATTGGTTACGGATGTTTCACGTGTCTTTTGTCTCCCCTTCATCGCAACTTTTCCCATAAAGTTTTTCCCACTTCATGTACTGCCCTTCATTAAGGACAGCACCCCTCTCTCCCTTTTACCGCTCTACCACTCCTTTTCCTCTCCCCTCTTTTCTTTCTGCCACAGGAATGTCTCTCCTTCCCTCTACTGCATTCTTCCCTCTCTCATATGTTTCATGTTTCTGCTTTTCCTCTGTTCTTCTATTTCCCTTTCACTACCTGTGCCCTTTAACTGAATTCTTTCTCACTTCTTTCTTCTCTGTACAGCACGCCAAATTCTTCATCTTTACCTTACCTTTTAATTCATACTCATCCACAACCTACATGCTGAGATTACTTCTGGCTGTATTTTTCTCCCAGTGGTCACTCCACTGTGATTTCTCCCCATCCAGTTAAGTCCTAAAGTGACTTGACCATAGATGGGATTACATAGTGCCCTGAGATTCAGATTTACGGAGTCTAGTGCTGTCTGCAAAAGTTTTCTGCAATCTGGGAAGTAGACGCTAGCCGGGAACTCAGATGGACTGAGCCTGGGACAGTCTGAGCCAGGAATGGTAGCGGTAGGCTGTAATGGTAAATGAGAACTCAGCAATGTTCTTCCCAGTGTTAATATTCTCACCTAAAAATTCTGTCATGCCTTCAGTATTCCCATGAACAAAAACTGCTGCTCTAGATGAATACACTCTTGGAGTAAGATTCATGTTGTCTTTATCCTTCTCCCAAAGCCAGGGACACAATTTTTCTTTCTTTCATCTCAGGAAAGACACCTTCAACAAAGGTAAAGGACAATACATGAGGTAACCAAAAAGAGAAGTAAAGGGAGCAGGAAACAATTGCATAAGAAAGAAGCAAGTCAGAGAGAGAGAGAGAGAGAGAGCTGAGTGTATCTCCACACAAGAGTTGTAGTGTCGCCATATCTCATGGAGACACACTGAGCTTCCCGTAATGAAAGCAGCTTGCATTGCATGGGTGCCAAGTGCATGGGTGCTAGAAGTAGTCTCCCTTTGGCCATCACGTGTTTGCACTTTGCAGGGGGAATGAGACAGCGTGGGCCTGCTCCAGCCCACCCATGGATTTCGAGGGCCTCCTTTCCCAGCATCCCCGCTGCATCCTACTGCTGATAGGATTGTGAGCATGAAGCACTTTTCAGGTATGTGGTAAGGGTATGTTTAGACACACACGCATGCATACACACACATGCACTTGCACATTTTTTCCCACCATTGTTTGCGCATATAAAAATTGCACATTAAAAATTAAAAGGGAATGGGAAGCCCACGACAAGTAAACCACATAATTGGCCCCAGCCCATACCCTCAGGACAAGTGGAAAATAAGACTTACAACAAGGAAATGGAGCTCATGCCATTTTTGCTAAATGAGTAACTGCAAGTAATAAAAGTAGTAGATTTACACCTGTGTGGTCCAGTCATTGAAGAAGTCTCTTGATTAAAGCTTAAGATCAGGCATCCAGAATATCTTGAGTTTGTTCTCGTGAGTAGCTATTTTACCCACAAGGTGGGTGTCATTTGAAAAACCTTTATCTTTGAAAACCTGTATCTTTGCTCAAGGACTCTGCTTCACAGTTTCAGGATAGTAATCAACTCAAGGAGATGCTTCAAAGTTAAACATTTTTTTTAAATAATCATGCAATCCTGAAATGGGGAGGTGCAAGATAGGTGCAAATTATTGCTTTCTTCCAGCTCAGGGTGACCAAAGTCTTCAGCAGGTCACCTTGATGTTACAGTTCTTCAGAACACACTTGCATACAGACAAGAATATTAACTCTTGCTATTCATAGGGGATTCTCTGTTCACGCCAGTTACCGAATGGCTTTGGGGTCATTCCTGCTGCCCTTTTAAATATTTTTTTTATGGCAGTACTGTCAAACAACTACAGAATTTACTGCTGCTTAGCCTGAAAGGGAACTGTTTCTCAGAACGGGGAACTTGGGGAAGATGTTTTCGTTCAGCTGGAAGCTTTATGGGGCAGATTTCATCCATGGTCCAGAAGTAAATGTCAGCTCCCTTGAGATTTTGGAACTTGATATGTGTTCAGCCCCAGAAATCAGGTGATGAACCAGAACTTCAAACTCTCAGAAACCAAACACTTTGTGCTTCTGAGAAGTTGGGTTTGTTTTTATTTTTTTCTCCATTTTTTTGCCTTTTTTTTAATTTTGATGGATGATGTTTTGTTCTGCTGTGAGTTTTTAATGCGTGTCGCTGTGGAACAATTTCAATTGTCGAAAACAACAACAAAAAGCAATATTTCAATATTTCTCAAGAAAAGGCTTCAAAGGTTTCAGATCTTTTTAAAATGTTTCTGCTTTATTTTGACGTGGCATAAAAGTTTTGTATGCATTCTCGCATCCGCTATTGTGACAGCTGTATTTAATGAGTGCAAAATGATCAGAAAAACATCCTTTACTGTGGGTTGCCATTGCCAGCAGATGACAGGAGAGAGGCAGTACTGTAATAAGAGAAGTGATGAAGTAGTTCATACTACTACTGATGAGGTATTTCTAACTCAAATGCCTAGGTATGCCTTTTGAAACTAATGCATTGGTCACATTACCTGATAGTTTCATCAGATTTTGTTTCTGAGTGCGTTTTGAAATAAAATTGTGCATCCTTAGCCTCAGGTCATTAAGTGGTTGGTTGCGACATATTATTTGTGGATAGCACAGTCAGTTTCCATAAGATGAAGAAGAAAAGGTCCTAGTCTTGCCTATAAATACCAGCCTTTCTATCAAACTGATGCTAAGCATGAAATGCAGATCCACAGATATGCTAGAAATGAAACATTACACAATACGTTTGCTTTCTATTTTATATGCACATTTAATATCAGAGTATTTTAGTCCAAATTGGAGACAGTATAAAAATAAGTCTAAATGGATTTGAAAGGCAGTGTATTTCTTTTTTCAAAGCTTTGTCGTTCCTGACTTCCTCTGGTGACTGTTAGCTTATCGTGCCTTTGTACAGGAGATCTAAGTATTTCCTTCTCTCTTGTGTCTCCATATGGTACCATTTCCCAGATAGTCTTCTTTTGGTCACAAGATGACAGTGAGAATGGATTGTCAAACTGGACCACTATGACAATTTACTCTGGGGGAGAAAATCCTGTGGGTGTTTAGAAGCTTTACTGTAAATTATATTTGATTAATTTATCCTACTACTGACAAATAATTAGGTCAGCAATTAATTTCAAAATGCAAATGTGCTACAGGCCTTCATGTTTTAAGAAATTCCCTTTGTCTTTAGTTTTTACTTGTGTTAAAGTCTTAATGGATTTAGCTGGGTGAAGGAACAAAATTATGTTTTCTAATGCTTTATTTACTAGGTTGAGTGGGACTTTTTTAGCAAATATTGACTGCAAATGTTTGTTCAGAAATGATCATATGTGATGGAATTTAATGGAATAAGAAAACAACAGAGTAATGATGAACCAGTCATTTAAAAATATATAATTTTTCACACTTCTGCTGCAAAATATTTATCTACCTTCATGGATGAGGAATAGAAAGACAAACCAGAGGGTCAGGAGCAGACCAGGGTAGCAAAGTCATTAGTACTTGCTTAAGTAGTTAAGAAACTAGGGTATATCAGAAAGAAAACATGCTTAATACTGCCACAAGTGTGGCTCAAAGCAACCTATCTACCAGCCTATCTCAGGGACTTTATTATTAAACAAACACAGATTAAAGGCTCAGCCTTTCCCAAGAGAAGCTCAAGGGAGTTTTCTGTTGACTTTAAGGGAGTGAGGCCCCTAAGTCTAAGACTAAGTTTTCTGTGATTAAAATCATGCAATTTTTTTAGAAAATATTCAAAATATGCAGCTGTAAATAAAACCAAACAGCTAGCCTGATATAAAATCTGAATGAATTTACATAGGTGACAGACTTATATTAGAATTTCCTAATAGTTTATTTGCTTAATTGATCCAAGTCAACAAGGAGAGCATGCGCCCTAGAATTGGCTGAGGGTTTTTTACGAAATTTTTACTGACTGTAAGATGAAGTTTTAAATGGAACATGACAAGCCACATTTTTTATGCTTAAGTGTGTAAGCTGCTTTGGATTAAATAATAATAAAGAAAATAAAAAGTCAAAGTTTTGGGGTTTTTTTGGGTGCAATATGGGGCTTTTACATTACTTTTGCTTGAATTACTAATGCTAATAATTACATGAGGAAAAAAAATCCAGAAAAAAGATAAAACTAAACATCGCATTTTTAGGAGAGTTTCATTTTGGAATGAAAAACAACAGGAGAATTGTATGGGGTCAAAATTACATGTCTCGCCTACACAGACAAAGCTTGGTTTCCAATCTCCTCCGATTTTTTCAGGATTATGCCCAGGACCCTTTTCCCACCTTAAGCAGCATCTGAAGAACTTTGAAGGTTTCACTAGGTAGGAGTGGGCAACACAAGGCTGAAGCTTCATTTTCAATGAGGGAGAAACTCACTCTTTCTCCCCAGAGCTGTGGGAGAGAAAATCAGAAGTGTAACTGGATACAAGAGGGCTAAGCTGTTGGGAGCTCTGCAGACAGAAGTTTTCTTGTAAGATACAGGCAGCGTTCATGCTGCTCAGCTGAGCACTGGACATAGACGCAGTTAAAGCACCACATTTCAAGAAAGACACAGCTGCCTTCAAGACTGTCCGGAGGAGAGGAATGGGAATGATCAGAAATTTGGAAAATGTGACCTGCAAGAAAACCTGAATGGGGGTGATTTCATCTCGAGAAGAGAATGAGGGGGCATAAACAACAAAGGCTTCAAAAATGTAAAAAGCCTTCTGCGAAGAGGCGGGGAAGAGTTTGTGTTTCAGGTCTACAGCGAAATAACAGAAGGTCGCAACCCTACACTGAAACAAGGGAGATTTGCGTCAGATGTTGGCAAAAACTTTCTGACATTGAAGACATTGAAGCTGTGGAAGGGATTGTCTGTGGGGAGTCTGGAGCCCCCCTTGCTGAAGACCTTTGAGAACAGGCTGGGCAAACTACTTTCCAAAATAATGTGAATATAGTTTCTGGCTGAAAGCAATCCCTTAACAGTTATTACATTGATATTTTTAATGGACTTTAAGAAGCTGATGGAACTCCTACTTTAGTGGTAGTACAAAATAAACTTCTAAATTAGTCTAGGGCAAGAAACACACAATGAATGCCCAGCACAGCTGCCATTATGAGTGAGAGCAATTGCAGATGGGGTTTATCTGCAGAAGCAGGACAGATAGAATGGTCTGCATGACCAAAGCTGAGTTCATTAAAATTAAAAAATATTTAAAAATTAATGAAAGCTTTCAGTGATCAGTAAGCTGTTATCAGTAAGGCATTAAATACTATAAAATAAAGGAAGTCAATATGCCAAAACTTCATCATGGAATTTGAGGTTTGTTAAGCAGCTTTTAGGATCAGAGTCACTATGACTGTGATCAAGCAGAGAGGTATAAGGCAAAGCAATCTCAGATTCTGGCGCAATGATGGTATACAGCAATTTGGTAAAGATAGACCACAACTGGACTAATGCACATTTAAGTGAGAATTATTATTTCTTCCAGATAGTATCTGTTTATTTGATGAAAAAATAAATAAAATTCACAATAATAGAACACTTCACTCTTAAATTCAAAAAAATCTAATAAATGTCTCATAGGTCATATTGTTTAAAACATAAATCTTTCAAATCAGAATGATCTCTGGAGTCATGTGCAAAAGTGTTAAAGTACATACCAAGCTACAAGAAATCTTAAAGTATCGCCACACTCTAAAATTAGGACATTTCAAGATATTTTATTAATGCAGTTGTATCTGTTTGCATTGAAGCAACAACAGCAACAAATATTCTAGCTGCTTTGCAAAAGCCTTCTGCTGGCTTCCCTTCCCTTGGATGCTTGTGTGCTATCATCCTCTCTTTGTCTCAAACAGGGAGCGACACATCCAGCCTCACGCAGTCTGTCTTTCTCTCTTTCTGTCATCCTTGGAAACGGCGGGATTTTCCTTATCCTGTAAAATGGTGACTGAGGATTGCCTTGTGGGGATCAGAGGGGCATTTCCCTTGGGACTCCCAGGCAATGGCGTAGGCCTGCCGAGTATTTGTTCCTCCTGTCATCCACTCTGAAGGGCATAATCCCGAGGAAATCGGTGGGGAGCTTTAATATGGACTTTGAAGGCCAGATATGCCTACGAATATAAAGGTGATTAAAAAAACATTCTACTGAAACCCTCGCAGCATCTGGGGCTTTTCTTTGAACAAGAAACCAAAATAAAAATGCCTTGCTTTGTTTTTCGTAAATATCAGATGACAAATCTTAGACATTTCTTATGGCCCAAAGCACATTCGACATACGACTGCAAATGGCTGCTTCCAACTTCAGGTAAACTTGTTACATTAAATCCTCCCAGTAGTGTCATTTGGATCCCACATGTTGGTCTGAAGTTGGCCCAATTCTTTTCTCAGGTGGTTTCAACTCCAGTGAGACTTGATCCTCTGTACGTAAGCACTGGTACAATTGCCTTCTTTTAAATAAGTGGAATTCACACTTTACAAAAAAGTTTGACTTGACAAACTTTAAAAACACCACACTTATCTAACATTCTGCGTTGATAAAGTTTTCTCCTTGGCATATTACGGCAATGTAAAAGGTCCCTATTTTGTGTAACATGGCAGAGGCAGACTCCACAGACTGTCCAGAGTCATCCCAAAGCATGTATCCCACCCACACCCTGCAGGCATCCCTTTGTTTCAGGGTCCAAAAGCAGACACAGACTCCAAAGGACTCCCTGCCTTTCCGAACATGCTCTCAGCAGAATGAGAAGCAAAGGGGTAGCTTATCACTCTTGAAAAACCCCTTCAGCGCTCCAAAAACCCCACTGTAAGTGTGATAACCACTTGCTGGCATCAGCATCACTTTTATACCTACCACTGAAGATGCTGAAGACTAACAGGAAGAAGAAAGATGCCTTGAATCAGATGGAATGCTTTGCTTTGTTGAGGAATATAACCACACACAACAGCCAACCAGCAAAGAAGCGAGAGTAGGGAAACAGGAGAATTCATTACCTGGAAATCGCACACGCTGGTTTGCGAAAGGAGGCAAGGGGAGCAGCTCCCTTTCCCTCAGACAACAAATATTGCAGCATCTTCATCCTCATAGCAAACAAGTAAGTATGAAACCTTGAGAGCGATTACCTTAGTGCTGCTCTCTTCTTTCCTGCCCAAGCCAGCCACCCATGACATCTGAGCCAGTTAGAGAATCCCAACTGGCAAAAGGAAAAAATGAAAAAACAAGACAAACCCAAATCTCACACTCCCCAGCTGCAGGCATCATGGAAAAGTGCCTCAGGCCCCACACATGTGACTTCACAGCAAAACCTAGGGCCAGCCCTGAGGGGTCTGGGACACAGAGCAAAGTAATGCGACTGTGATTAGGGCGTGTGGAAATTAGAAGCCCTCGTGTTTTAAGAAGGTGGGTTATCCACCGAGCCTGCTCTACGCTTCTTTCAACTGTAATGTGGTGAACAAAGGCTGTCTGTAGAAGATGTTGTATTTTCCCTACCCAGTCTATGTCACTTAGAGCTTTTTATGCTAGACTGGTTTTAAAAACTTCAATTTAAACCAACATGAAAGGTCCTTAAACAGTAAATAGCATATTGTATCAAAAACAAATAGATTAAAAAGTGAACATCCATAGCCAGTATATTTCTTTCCAGAAGAGTTTCACTTTCCACACTAACTAAAACTGTAAGACTGGCAGATCTGGGCCAGAGGTTTGTAATGGGCCTTTTACTTTTTTTTTCTTCCCTCTCCAGTGATAAATAATCAGTTTTAGAGAATTGATGAAAAGAGACAAGAATGAAAAGTGAGTATGACACATTTATGAGACGGATTTTTCATCTGTTTCTTAAATACAGCACCTTTATTTCAGATCATATTAAAAAAGAGGCAGGAGAGCCACCCAATTTATGTTGTGCTGCAGGAGTGAATACATATGAATATATAGAGTATAGCCTGGGAGAGCAAGAAAATGCACCAAAAATTTCCTGACAAGTTGAAAAAAGTTATGTTATCATTCAAGAGTTGTTTATTTAAAAAAGAAAAATAAAAAGCAGGCCACATGACTAGAGACAGCAGAGGATAAAAACACATTGTTTCCAGACAAACCCCCATCAAAGACTTATAACTGGGGATTCTGAAGTCGGAATATCTTCATATTTTAAATTTCCATGAGCACTTTCAAGAACAGCTGGAGCTCTGCTATATGACTTGCTACATGCCTTCCACTACTGATTGATAACAAGAAGTAGCATTAGCACTATTTTTCCCCCATCGTTCCTCTGAAGCTAATGGAGTTGAGGATTTGTTACTTGATCTAATGGCAATAGCTTTCCAATAGACATGCACAGAATCATTGATTAGTTTGTCCTCTCCTTGTTTGTGTGGGAACACTGTTCAATTTACACCAATTAAAGAATGCTTGGTTTGTGTATTGAAGAATAATTAAGGGATGGAATTCCCTATAGGCTACTAAAAATGACATCTGACTGGAATGGTGATTACAGCATGAAGGCAGCATTAGTATTTAAATAGTTTGACTGCTATATAAAATCATTACAGCATCTCACCATGAAAAAGAGCATTAGTTAATTTTGCCTATAACAAAATTAGTTGTATGTATTTGCCTGGTCACTTTAAGTAAATTTGACAAGCCTAATCTTAAAGCAGGCGTTCCAGGTTTGGTGGAAGGAGCAGATAGAGCACTGTTTAAAGTAATCATCATGATAGATATGTATATAATTTTCAACCAAAATACAAATATGCACAAATGAATAGCAGAGCTTTGCCAGAGATGCTCAAATCAAATTTAAACATTAAAAACATATTGGTTGCTGAAACTGAAAATCCAAGGGTAACTGACATGTTAATTAGACAACAAGCAACACTCCACAAACTGTAAACACACAAGAAATCCTTATTTGTGCACCACTGTGGTTCTCCAACTTTTAACACCCTTTCCAGCACTCCATGGAACAAGGCATCATGGGAGGCAAACAGGCATGGTGGAAGGAGTCATCCTTGCAAGTTGGACTCCCTTATGAAACAGCCCAAAGAATTAAAGAATTGAAGTAGCCTAGCACATCCATGCCACGATTCCTTAGACTTCTTTGGAGTAGAAGGTGGAGGAGAGGTTCATTCTTGAAAATACATTTGAGGAAAAAGAGCTATTTATCGTCTATTTAACTTTCTCCTACGCATATTAAATTCTATCTCCTAGCCTTAGATTATAATATCTACAGTAATGATGTATCCAAAATGTGACAAGCAGCATTACTGTAGCATAAATGGCTCAGGGCCATTCCTGGAGTGTATTTACCTTTCCATAGCCTACTTAAGTATAGTGTGTTTGTTTTACTAAACTTAGATACTGTAGTATATTTTATAAGGTCATCCGCCTGCTTCAAGACCTCACATTGCAGCCACTATCCTTCCTATGAGAATTTATGCAGTTCCGCTTGAAGGTTGTCAACACCCTCTTTAATTCATTAAAGGTTTCTCTGTGAAGGAACATAAGACTTTTCCATTTAAGCCTCTAAGGGGAATGAGACTTATTAGCATGTCTACATTGTGCAATGCACAACTGCGTTAAAGATGCCTGAGCTCCCAAGCCCAAGTTCCAAATGAGGTGATACATCTGCGCAGCACAATATAGCCTTATTTGCGTGGCTCAGCACCCCTCGCCAATCTGCAGCGACTCTTTGCAGATCAAATTAGGCTGGGCGCCATGCTATTCTTGTGACCATGCCTGGTTCTACAGGTTGCTTGTGGATATCTTCACTGCACCACATTCCACTGCATGGATCTGCCCTAAAACTAGGTTTGGGACAGTACACTTCATCTGAGAGTACAACCACTGACTTTCCATGGGGTTTTGTTCCGACGTTTAAGAAGTCTTCTGTTCTGGCTTTTGTTTTCATGTTGCACAAGTAGTTCTCACTTCTGGACTAGACCTCCTGTTGGGATCTCCCACTATAATCTGCCTGACTAGACCTTGGGCTTTCAGGAGTGAGACTAACGCTTCCTTTCAATGAATAATCTTCTTTTGCAGCAGGGCTGATATAAGGGTGTATTCTTCCCTCCACCCACGAGAAGAATGTCCATTAATTTCAATAGAAGCTCTCCATGCAGAAAAGGGAGAACTGTGCCCTGGGGAACATTCATGGAAGATTAATGGTGGGGAGAGAAAAGTGATACAGTACAGGCAGAACAAAATCAGAACCCACCACACAAATAAAACTGGACAAGGGTTCATTTTTTAAAAGTCAGTCAGAACGGCAGGAAGGCTTTGAAAAAAACAGGGTTGTTTCAGTGCACTTTTGCATACATTGGCTTTCAGGAGACATGAATAGAAACCTAACAGTAACTCTTTTTTCATACCTCCTTTCACAGGTCTCACTGGCAAAGAAGGATTTAGCACTTAATTCCTGTACTTTTATGTGGCAAATTAGGAATTTGCACCTTAAAAGGAAATTGCTTTTCAAAATCCCATAAATTCTGGATTTTATTTTTTTAAATGGTGGAAAACATTCCCTACCTTCATCCCAACACATAATAAATAGCACTCTCCATTACTTCTCCTCAAAAAGGTGTAGGAAAGTAGACCTGGCCAGAGAGGTGTTTATCATTCTTTCTGAGGAGAGGCTAAGGGGCTAGAGCATGATCCTTAACCATTTCATCTCCTCAACCCTTTTCAGTTTAAACTCACACATTGCTCTTTTCCTCAAAATCAAGTGCCTGTTGAGGAAAATATTTAACTTGAGGTTTGGTCATTTGATGTAGGGCCCACTGGCATTGACTAACCCAAACCAAAACTGGAATATGAACAGAGTTGCAATCTGTTTCATTTTTCAGTTTAACATCAGCTAAAAGTAAAATCTCTACACCATTTTTGCCATCATTTCAGGTAACAACTGGTTTGTGACTACACAGAGACAGGAGGAGTTTGGTGAAGCGGACTGGTGCAGCAAGAGACCATGCAGCAGATGGTGGTGGTGACTCTCTGGGAGGACGCACTGAAGGTGTGGCTGGTTCTGCTGACCTCAACACAAGGTCCCTTCTCTGCGAGGCTTGAGAGTGAGGTGATGCCATT
Source organism: Pelecanus crispus (assembly GCF_030463565.1). Classification (NCBI taxonomy): domain Eukaryota; kingdom Metazoa; phylum Chordata; class Aves; order Pelecaniformes; family Pelecanidae; genus Pelecanus; species Pelecanus crispus. Next base: position 156,113,118 of record NC_134643.1, read on the forward strand.
AGAGCACCTCTGACATGCTTTTCTTCATGAAGACAAGGCAAGACTGAAAGACAAGAAAATGCAACTCTGTGAAGTGTACTCTTACAACGTGGCACTACGCTGGCAATGATGGCCGTCAGCAAAACACCCCCTGCTCTGACTGACAACACCCAAATGAAGATAAGCTTACAAAAAGGTTAGTACGCATCCTGACTTGATTTACTTTTGAGTAATTTTTGGCCCAGTTTCTTCCTCTCTGCACTTCCTAGAACAGCAAAAGTCCAGAGGCAGGTGTCGGGATGGCACTGGTTTTTCTCATTTAATCTGTAAGACACCATAAAAAACAATCAATGATCATGGAGCGTGCTCTGGATTTGTCAAATACTAACGTGAATTTAGTAAAGTTAGAGTCTGCAGAGTGGAGATAAATTACAGCATCAATTGAAGTTGAATGTGATATAGAAATCCAACCAACAGAAGACTGTCTGGAAACAATTATTCAGAAAGCTGCTGACCCCCTATTTCTTTAAAGAGTTAAACATTTGGATTGGTTAACTGGCAGCCGCAATAATAGGCATATGCTCTAATCTTTGATCCATAGCTGAATTTGCAACTCTTTGTATGAGAAGCAGATCACACAGATTTGCATATTTTTAAGGATCTATAGGGAGAAAAAGAAGAACAAAAACTGCTCTTCCAAGATGCCACTTTGAGATCACACAGAGTGTCATGGGTCCTCCCAAGTACACTAATATTCAGAGTCAGTTGCAAGACTCACAGAATTTAGAAATGGCCCTAAACTCTGACATTCACATCTGAAGTTTAATCAAAATTCCTCCTAGAACAGAGAATTGCAAGCTGAGGTTGCATCATAACTCTTCACAGCGGTACGTACGTCTGTCATTAAGATCTCATTTCCACATCCAAATTTGTGTCAGAACTTTCCTAAAATCTGAAAGAGTCCAGAGGTAATAGATAAATTAAAAAATGTTTTGTGACAAATGAGAAACTGTTGTCCAGACTCAAATGCATGAGCAAGTAACAGATTTCTGCCAAGGTCTTGACATCATCTTAGTTTTGGTAAAATTTTCCAGTGTTGATGAAACTTCAGCAGACACAAGACAACCATGAATCACCCCATTGGTAGAATGGATGCTAACCAAATTTATTTTTGTTTGCGTTCAAGGTTCATTTCTTGCACATCTCTGTTTTCAACACCAACTGAAAGATGTTTACTAATCACTCATTTTGCATCAACAGTCATGCCTATGCCACAGGACATTTCCTCCACTTGGTAGTATTGCCTCAGAAAGTAGCTCCTACTGGCAGAAGTGAGCAGTATATTGCGTACTGTGAAGAGGTAATCAGCCCTGCAAATGTTGTCTATTGTGGGATGTTTCAACATAGTCTTTACTCGATTTGAAAGGAACCCCCCTCAGTTTACAATAAGCTTCCTCTCCTGGTTCACCTACACAACACTGATATCCACAAAGAAGATGATAGTGGTTATTTGTTATTTGCCTATATATGCCAGACAGAAATATGGATTACTGCACGGGTCTATGCAAATACGTGCAAGGAAGGCAATGCAAAGAAGGCACTCTCCAAAAAATGTTCTGTCTAGCTTTCTTATAGTTGCATGCAGTAAGCCATATGGAGGCATGGAGGAATGGTAGGGAAGGTAGACTGGAAGACTGATTGACACAGGAGGCACTGCTTCCAGGCACTATCTGTCTTGTCCTGTGGGCAGGCAAGACTTCGTAAAGTCCTGGCAAAAATCCCATGAAGAGGACAGGAAGGTGGTGCGCATTCTTGGATAACGTGTAGTAAGAAGGTGAGATGATGCTATGGTATTCAGAAAGCTTCTTTTGAGAATGATCAGACCACCGACAGGTGAACCAGAACCTGAGCCAGCAACAATGGCATCAGTATCTTAAAGGTGGAGGAAGGGAATAGAGAAAGAGAATAGCGTACAACTTTTAATGAGAAAAATTGATTGGTGATGCAGAGTTTTTGAGAAGGGACCAACCTGTGTCCTGGCAGTGAACACATTCCACAGGTTAAACAGACTCCAAAAGTAACCCAAAACCCAAGGCTAAGCTTTGCTACTTTTTACACTTTGCCAACAGCATTAGTGATAAGAGGCGCTCTTCTGTCACCAGCGGGGCTATGTAACTGGCTTTTCAAATGCTCGAAGCATGATGAAAATAAAGGGCCAAGACTTGCCTTGCTTCATTATTAGGATTGTTGTCTTCCTTTTACTAACATGAACAGACACTTTTCTTTCTGTGTTTTGTATACCATTGGGTGTCCCTTCCTAAAGGCCTCTGAAAGATTTCTGATCTCTTAGAAACCTACTTTTTAGGGGGTTGTGTAGCCTTGTTTGTTTTGTGAGAAGGCAGGGTGCAAAAATGGAAAAACAGAAATTGTTTTAACTGCTGTATAGTATGATTTCAATTACTTCACTTAGTTATTGCTAACCTTATTTTATAAATATCCACACATTATATTTGTTCTGGCCATTGAGATGACACTTTCAAACCTATTTGAAAATGTATTGTGATATATTGTGTTAATGTAATATTATAACGGTACAAAATTAGTTATATTAGTTAGAAGAAATATCTTAAAAGCTGCCTCTCTACAATTAATTCTCTGTATTTTAACTTTGCACTGTGCTACAATGCCATTTGCTGAGATTTGCTCATGCACTGTTAAGTGGGATCCTAGTATATCACTACATTCAGTCAAAATATTGAAAAATAAAATGAGAACACCTATAGGTGATGAAAATGAGACCAAGAAAGTAGCATTTCTCTTTACATCATGTAAAGCAGAAAATCTGAAAATCATTTCAGTGAAAACAGATTAGAAGTGGGATGTTTGGGAGGCGTTATTGTGGACTACATTAAAAGAAAAAATATATATCAAATCAGAATAACACTAAATTAACTTAAATTTAAAATGGCAGCGAACCAAGACATTAGCAATGGGATAATGTCACCTTAGTGGTTTGGTCTAAGGCAATTGCCTACAATCCTTCTGTAGTCAAGAAAGAGAGACTCCACCAGTAAGAGAGACCTATTATACTATGCCCGTCTGAGATACCATCCTAAAATGGCCACATTAAATAATTGAACTGAGTGAGATCTGGAGGTGCCACCTGCAGAGGACAGAGAAAGAAAAGAGTCACCTGAGACTAGATAGCTAATTCTAAGACAGCTACAGCAAGGTGTAATGAATCCTGCCCTCTATGTGAATTCCCAAACTTTAGGAAATTAAGGACCCAACTAATTTGCAAGACTTTTTTTCATTTATTTAAACTTATGTGCCAGGGATGAACATGCCTGTTTGCATCTTGATATAGATTTAATAGACAGGACTTTGACTGACAGCTCTGGAATTAGGGATCTTGAGACATATTTAACATCAACCTAGAAAGGTTAGGAAGTTCAGGGTTTTTTATCTACTCCCAAAAAAGCCAATGAGAAAGCAGACCTGTTTGGTGTCAGATTTTTCTTCCTCACTTGAAATAAGAAAGTTAGTGAAATAAGGATACCCACCACCCTTTCTGAAAGCTAGGACAACCTCAGTAACAGCGGAAACACTTTTCTCATTGATGGATGAGGCTATGGAACTGGTTTCATATATAGTTGCCATATCTGTGCCGAAGGCAATTAACTATTAATGTCAACCTCATATCCATCCCATATCAAAGGGTTATTTGTCTGTGTCTCAAATTAGGAATATATATCTTTAGTGACTGTAATAAAAATTAAGCTAGTATCTGGGGTTTGATTCGATAAACAGACCAAGTAATGGTCATTAAAGTTCATTAAAACAAGGTTTATGCTACAAAGTTCAGTAACGTTTGCAAACGTGTTTTCATAAAACTGACCTTCTTTTGAAATGTCTGGACTGAAGGACAGCCTACACTGGCTGGAAAATAAAACAGGACACGGAGAGTATTTGGCCCATTTCTGATGTTCTAGTTCTGTCCTTCACAATCATTAAAGACTGGATTGACTGTACGGCAGTTTCTGTCTGTCTTAAAACAGAAAGGTAGTGGGAAGAAACAGAAATAAGGATCTACAAAAGAAAGAGTGATTGCTGCAGGATTGCTGCAGACCTCTGGCTTCACTTTATCAAAGGTAAAAGACCAAGGGGCTGTTCACTTGGCTGAGGGCCAGGCCATGGGCTAGGATACAGGTCCTGCTCCTCCTGGTTGTGCTGAGCGCTCAGCCTGCCTGGGGGTCACTTGCCGTCGTGCTAGAGGAGGGGGCTCCTGCAGGACCAGCTCCTCACCTGAACGTCTTCCCAGGGACAGCGCCAGTTTGCGTCAGCGAGGATTTAACCCACCCGTGACAGATGTAGTGCAGAGGAATGGTATTGGGCTTAATAAACCAGCCAAATAAGATGCGACGAGAGTGGCTGCAGCAATGTGCAGAAATACCCTTCAGTGGAGCAGCGAGAGAATACCAGCTGAGAGGCAAGCCTCACCTGTTGGTGAATATAAATCTTAGACTGGGTTATGCACCAAAGCACCCCAGAGATCCTCACAAATCTGTATAAAGTGGGTCAGGAGAAGAGTGCAACAAGCTAGCAGAGGAGTTAAATGAATCTCTTGCATCATGTCTGCTGCTGAGAGTTGTGTAGAAATTCCAGTGCCAAAGGCACTTTGCAAAGAAAATCAGAGTGTGGCCTTTATACAGATTGAAGTCTCTGAGGAGGAAGTTGTAGAGTAACTTGAGGAACTCAAGTGCAGTAAATCACCACAACCGGATGGTGTTCATCTGGGAGTTCTGAGGGGAAATAAAGTGAGAAAAAGCCAAGATACTGACAAGGGGATGCCTTCTTCCCTTGAAAAATGCAGCAGCACAAGAAGGCTGGGAAGCCCTATTATGTTGCCTGTCTTCAAAAGGAGATGAGGAAAATCCTGGGAATTGCAGAGCTTTGAAGTTTACCACAGTTTTAGGGAGCCCAAGAAACCGGTTCTGAACAGCAGTTCAAGAGAGAGTTTGTTGGACAGGAACACCCCAAACCACTGAGGCTGTTACAAGGGGTAAAAGTACCTCCCTGTAGGATTGGACTCCTTTGAAAAAGCAGTGGAGCATCCTTTAGAGGGAGACTAGGATAACAGAGACTTCTCAGAGGAAGGTGACCGAGTGATCCAAATGTTCAAAGTTTTTGCAGAGGTCACTTATAAGCAATTGTCATAGAGGATGTTAAGGAATAAAACTGAGAAAATATCTTGAAGATGATTTGTTCCTGGAATGAAGTACAAATCAGTCCAGAGGAACTGAATATGGGAAACATTTCTTTCTCTAGTGAGGGGAAAGGTGAACACCCAGTAGTGGGTATTAGGACTACTGTCACAACAAATAAACGAGTCTGAATCCCAAATCCTAATGCATTCAAACCAGCATATCCAGAATCCACCCCAGATCTCCATCCAAGTCACACATGTGGTTGCCATTTTAAAAGAGGACAAATCAGTTCCTGGATTCAAACTCCTTGAGCTCTGAGGTCTGAATACTCCATATCCAAAGACTATAGCTCCAGCCTAGATGATAGTTACAAAATATGGGCAGGGTGGGAGGAGTGCATGTGTACACATAGCATGCAAAGGAAGAAATTAAATGTAAACTCAAAACAATTTAAAAAGTGATTCATCGCAGAAAGTGCTCTGATGTAGAGATTGCATTACATGAGTATTTGCTCTTGACATTAACTTGCTGCAGCTAGCTGAAAGGGCAGAAGAGTACGAGTAATAGGACAGTGGGAATTTTGCTGGGTTTGGTGAGCCCACTTACAATCAGACATTTTAAATTATCTGGATTTACATGGCTTCATACCCTTTCAGTGTCTCTCCTGTTGTTTTTCAGTTCCTGCAGGCCTAGTGCACTGAAAGCAAAACAACTTCAGTTTTAATTCACTCTGACTTTTTTGAATTCATTAGATTTTGAGAGCTTTCAAAGGAAGTCAGAGGTAGGAATTAGACAAAATATAGAAAGTGGGACATTTCTGACTGCTTGTATGCTTTCAGCATCTAAAAAGAAAGCTTTTTTTTTAAAGCAAACTGTAGGAGGGCTTGTAAAAATAGATATTTACATTTACATACTGGGACAGATCCTCAGCTGCCATGGAGCAGTATTGTTCCATCGTCTTGAACAGAGCTAACCCTACCTGCCACAGCTGAGAACCTGCCTTTCACACATGTACATAGATGTGTGAAATATATTTAGGATTCTGTATTTTTCTGAGTGTACAGAACCTGCTTCTTCCTCCAGGTGCTTTTGCCTGTGCACTAACTTGTGGGAGTGAAAGCTCCTCTGTTTTTAAGGGTAGTGTCTTTGGGGAGGCAGGGTGAGGAGGAACGGTGAAGTGCAAGGAGAAGGAGGCATGCACAAAGGAACCAGTGTGAACAGAGAATCCCAGAGAAGAAAGTGGTGGAGAGAAACAGGAAAGAAAATGATGTCCCACATAGGCATGCTGTGATCTAAGGGCATTACTTCTTGACAGCAACTGAAAACCAAGCAATAGCTGCATTCACAGCAACAGGGAATTAAACTGTGACTGAGCAGCGACCATGACTTTTGGAAAACACCTCAGGTGTTTCCTGCTAGATAGCAGGAATAGCGGGAGACCTGCTATTGATAGCAAGGTGGGGAAAAAGCAGTTCTGCACTCGGCTGTGCTGTTGCTGGAGTCATGTAACACAGGACAGAGAGTACGTGTCACATCAGATAGTGCTAATAGGTGCCAACAGCCACCTTCACTCCTTCCCCCTCAGTCTCTCCCTGCATGAGAGTCGGGTGAATATCCATGTGGAACAACTGTGTATTGCTGCATGCTTCTGCCCACACAGTGGGACCCTGGTAGTGATTCAGACAGTACTGGACCCTGGACACATAATGTACACCGAATATCCATAATAAATAATAATTACCACAGTAGGGGGCAGCAGCCAGCTGTGGAGGAAAAGTAGGGCCAGCTGCTGGAAGAGATGTAGGCACTGGCTGAGCGTGCAAGCTGGGCACTGGGGAGGGCGAGAGTGCCATGGCTGGGAGCCAGTGGCAGCTTACTGCCAAGAAGAGGGAGATAAAAGCGCAAAAGAGGTTCACCAGAGGGAGCTGCTCCTGGCCACCCCTCAGCAATCGGTAGCGGCCCTGATCCAGGAGGGAAGGCTGATGGCAAACAGGAGCATCGCCAGCCAGAGTGCATGGCCAACATCGCTCACACGTACCATGCTGGAGCTAGCAGGACGGGTGTCAGTAAGCCAAGCAAGCCTGCCACAGGGAAGCAGCCCTGCACAAGCCTCTGGTTTGGAGAGCCATACCTCCTCCAGAAATGAGCACAGACTCATGCCGTTCCCCTTAGCGTCTCCCCAGAGACACCTCCAGCTGAAGCAGGGTCAATACTCCTGAAATGAGTACAGCTCCCCAGGAGACTGATAGGCACCTGGTCAATGCTTTTCTGAAGCCCTGGTGCCCAGGTCTCCTTGATTTCATTTGGAGAGAAATGTCTGGGCAGTTCTGAAGATCCCCAAACAGCAGCACTTTTAGCTGTCTGAATTCCTCTGAAGGTCTGACGCTTAGCGCTTGGGATCATCCCCAGGTGATACGGTAACTGAAAAACTGCTTTTGAAGAACACTGCACGCACTTAGTAGTCGAGTGCTACAACTAAAATTTATCATAGATTTAAAATATTTTTCTAAGCACCCTGAAAAGTCATTTCTAAGACCAAATCTGTTCACCAGCCTCCTTTTCACAAAGTTGTTCATGGCATGCTCCCCACATACTGGCTTCTCAGCAAAGTCAATAACATCCCAGGGTAAGCTCCTCTACTTGCCCCATCTGTAATATGTAACTATTTCACCAGCACAGCGTAACAATTAATTAGCTCATGTTCTGTGTAGTAATTATAACAATGTGGCACATTTCACTTGAATTTAGCTTAGTGAAATTTAGCTTTGCTTTTATTTATGTCTTACCTTCAAGCTCACTTTCTGTGCCTGGTTATTTTTCACTGAGTTCAAATGCAAATAGATAAACCCTGTTTGCATTTCCTTCCAAAGGAGGTGCATGTTTATTTCCAGATTCTATACGCATCCACTAGGAAAAGTCACACAGGACAACTGAAGGGTTTCTTTTTTTGCTGTGTTCCTAGTTGGCTGAGCATAGTGGGTGTGATGTGGGTGATGTTAAAGGGAAGCCACCTTTTCTCCATTTCTCAACAGAGGGGCTGAGGGATTTTTTTTGTCCCAGTAAAAAGAAACAGCTACTCTCTGGATCTCAGTTTATGTAGCCCACAAGAGAGTGGAGAACTCGATAAAGGACAATCTCAGGCAAATAGGGCATGGTATCAGGGAGAAACATCCATTATTTTTGCAGGTAGTAGCCAAGCATAATCCATGCGTGAGCTCAAACGCAAATTCATGGGCAACAAAGAGCCTATATGTTGAATATATATACAGGTCAAACACAGAGACCCAGATTCTTTCCGAATAACTTTTATCTGAACATCTGACCTTAAGAACCAGCCTCAGTTAAGTGCTGGCAAACACAAAGATTTGGAAGGAAGTTAGGGGTGTTGCACTATTTTGAAAGCTCTGTTTTGAACCAGCTGTCATTACGAATGTCTGCTGGTACCCCGTCTTAGCATACAGCCTGTCACTGTTGAGCATAATGGGAACGAGCCAATGGAGTGTATTGAGCTATGCTTTCTTGCATGTCTTTGTAGCTCAAATTATCCCTTCACACAATCATATCAGGTAAGCTTTGAATCTATTTATGCCACGTTCTAATTGGTTCCATTTAATTTGTGTATATGTCTCTCTATGTGTGTTTGTATATACATATATGCATATTTATATGCACATATGTACATTTGGACATCATTATTAAATGTAAATATGCATATTGTCACAGATTATTGCTATGTTCATGACAGATTCTTAGAGTAGTTGACTTTATTGTACAATAAAACAACCACAGAAAGTTAATGCCTTCTTTAGAATAAATAAGAAACACAGGACTCATTATACCATATGCGTTTAATGGTTTGGACATCTCAGTGCCCACATGAAAACAAGGAAACATATATTGCAATAGGCAGCATAATTATTTCAGCAAGGAGCATCCATCCCACACTCCTAGAAATATGAGATTCAGCATCACGAGATCCTAGCATTATGTCATCAGCTGCATGAGTTTCACAGCTTATCTTTCTGATTTTATGTTACAGAAGTAAACTCCAACAAAAATGTATAACTGCCAATTTAACAGCACATTTATGTTAATACTAGCTGAAATGGTTTCAAGAAGGTGAATAGGATCAGTGTTTCTGTACATATGTGTGCACTTACGCATATATATGTGCATACACACACAGACACATATAAACACATGTATGTATGTGCATGCACTATGTATATAAACTGACTTTAGAGATGCCATTATTTTAAAAGGTTGATTCCAAGTACATTAAACTTGAAAACAATGTTCCATACAGTTGGCCAATTTAAAGAAGCCCCTGCTGGTGCACGGAAGACCGAGCTAGCTGACATCATTAAACATCATCAGATGAGGCTGCAGGTAGCTGAAACGTTCCTTAATGAAAATTTAAAGAGAGCAGATTAAAATGATATTCCTCCAATCCAACAGAACACAAAGGTAAAGACATTCAATTACAACCAAGGTCTCATTTAGCACTAAAGGAGTGTTGTTTGTTGATCAGAATTTATTGCCTGAAGTGAACAGCTAGGCTTGTGACTATGTATATAATTACTTTCTCCAATGTACTCTCCTAACACTCAGATATAGTTATGGAAGATGACGACTTCCATAATTTTAGACTGTGATGTCCATGACCAAGAGTTAGAAAATCTCAACAGCAGCAACAAAGATCTTTGTATCTGTGCTACTCTATCTCCTAACATTGTGAGAAATAAAATAACCCCATGACACATACTTGTTTTTTGAACTACTGGGTTAACAGTTTTAATAGTTTTTTGTTGGCCGATAGAATAAGTGGCGCCAAGGAAGTAGTTTGAGCAGGACTTGTGTGTCTGTCCAGAGTTCTGGCAGCATTCCTCTGGGCAAATCAGGAGGGGTTTTCAGTGAGAAGGCATTGAGGGTGCTCAGCTCTATACCAGATCTGTCATTAGTTCAGAGAAATGCATCACATCTTTAGAATCGCATAACTGAAAAAGATACTGACAGGCAGGAGTGTGACAAGAGGAGAGGAAGAATAACCAGGAGACTGAAAGGATAGATTTGTCAGGGAAGATTAAATGAGCTAAATAGCTATGGGTTGGCTTAAAGCTAACTAAACACAACATCACACCCGTTAAAAGATACTGGAGGAAAATAGCATCAACGAAGGAAAAGAAGGAGGTTTGCAAAGGGATATAACTAGGAGAAATATGATGATGTTAAGAAAGGAAAAAAGACTTCTGACCACAAGATACTCTAGGCAGCACAATCTCTCCCTAGGGACACGGCATCACTTAGGACATTTAATCCAGGCACACAAAACAACCAAAAATATGCCATAGGAAACAATCTCATGGTGTCAGGGAGCTGTACTGGATGACCTAAGAGGTACATTGCTGACTTATGTGCACCTGTTATCTGTGAATTTCCTTGCTTGTATGGCCAACTCATTGTTACTCGTGTGGATTTGGTTTCTCTGGGCCCAATCCAACTCATGCTGTAGTCAGCAAAAGTTTCCGACAGGAGCAATAGGACCTCAATGTCTTTTCCATGTCTTTGCTGTTCTAAAAAGGAAAGAAAAAAAACCCAAAACCACTCTGCAAGAACTATTCATGTATATTGTGTATGAATGTATATACAACTAAACCAGATCAGTACCTTAATATTTCTTGGATATTTAAACCTGTGTTTATCCTTAGAGATATCTGGGAAAATGTGCATTTGCTTTCATACAGCAGAGCTAAAATGTTTGCTAGGGAAGAAACTCACAGCTCATCTAAAAATAACTTCTGATGAAAAACTGCTCTGGTCACAGAAGAATTAAGAAAATTGCCTATACTAAACTAAAAAAAAATATATATTACACAGAAATGGCAGAGCTCTTTCTATTGCTAAAGCAGTAATGCAACGGATGAAAGCTAACAATGAATTCTGAACTCAAGACTGTAGTTTTCAACTACTTTTACCCAATATCTGAGTGTATATAATCATATGATGCTTAAATTCCAGCTCACTTGCAGGTAGGGAATGATTATTTTGTGGCAGCTCGGTGTTGGCCCCTTGAGAGGCACAAATTTCTGTGTAAGGGGGGCTGAATGTTCAGGGGTCAGGGCTGTGTGTTGGTCTTGTCCATATATCTAGCAGCTTGTATTGTAAATCTTTAGAGCAGTGTTTCTTGAAAATACTAAACAGACGTTTTGGTAGCCAGTATTGAGCCTGTGGCTATACTGCTTCAGGCTGTGATCTTGTCAGCTTTTACAAGATAAGTAGGGTCAGGCAGGGTCAGCACTTGGATTGGTAACTCTAAGGAAAGGCAGTAGCTGCAGGAAGTGTCTTAGGCAATAGAATAGATGTAACTGTTTTCCCTGAGTCTTTTCTAATACCCTGATGAAGGCATAACGCCCAGCTCCTCACCCTCTGCAGTGATCAAGCACCTCATTTTCAAAGGGGTCGTCCCCTGACCTGGCGTGGAGGTCTGCAGTACAGTAAACAGGAGACCGCACAACTCGGGTACCACTTGCACGTGTGCATGGTCCTGGTTGAATGGCGTGTAAAGGCATGGCCCCAGCATGTTTTATCAGGAAGGGGATACAGGTGAAGGACATTTCTGATATCTTTGGAGATGCTGGCAGCTCCAAACCAAGTCTTTGGCTGTGTTTATAAAACAAAAGACAAGTCTATTGAGCCAAGACCTTTTACACCAACTTTCAGTCTCACACATTTCTACAGAAAGTGTAGAAGGACTTATAATTAAATCCTTGCCCGATGGTCTACATTGCCAAGAATTTTAAATTGTAAGTTAACCAATTTCTCCTCTAAAGTTCAAACAATAAATAAAATTCTATGCGAAAAATGGATCCCTTTATTCCTTTGTCAAAATCTGATCAGAGTAAACTACAGATGTTAAAAGGCACTCTAGTTCAAAGAATTAAAAAGAATCTTATGGGGTTTGTATGAAGAAAAGAGTTTTAGAGAATAATATGGAAAATATTATAATGCTATTATATAAATCAGTGGCACATCCTCACTTTGAATACTGTCTTCAAATTTGGTCACCTCATCCCTGAAAAAAGAAAGTAGAAATAGAACAAGTCCAGAGAATGGCAATAAAAATGATAAAAGTCAAAGGGATGGGAAATTTCTTGAGAAGAGATAAAGAACACAAGCACCAGCTTGTCTCTCAGGGAATATTCACCCTCATGGGACTGCAAATCGTACGTGAACCCTCTCCATAAACTTGGAACAAGCACTGTTGCCTGAGATAATCTACAAGATGTCCTTGGACACTAGCAGTTCTTCTGGAAGGCTTTGTGCCCTTGCATGAGGCAGACATTGCAGATATTTTCCTCAGTGTACCCTGTTCTCTTAGAGGACTTTCAGCCACTGGAGGCCAATGTGACCTATGGACAATGGACAGGACACAGAGCTACATAGTACCAACAACTTTTTTCCTTTGCTGACTATATCCTAAACTCATCTTTTGGTCTCAGTTTTATCCATACCTTTCTTTCAAACTTTGGATGAGTTTTTCAGAAAAGCATAGGTAATTCAGAGGTACAAATCCATTGGCTTGCCTGGCAATCTTTTCAGTTAAATCACTCAGCTCCCTCGAAAATGTGCCATTTGTCTATTCAAATAGTGTCAGCCCCGAAGGACTTGCACAGTCTCCCTCACTTTGTGCAGTGGGATCCCCAGGCTTCGTCAAAGTTCTACTTAAGCATGACTATAATATAAATAACATTTCGCCCTCATGATCTTCCAACCTAATTAGCAGCAAAGGAAAAAAAAAAAAAACCTTTCCTATCCTGCAAGGTGAAACGAAGGGGTATCAAATTTCAAACGGATAAGAGGTATTGCTTTTCCAAACAATGTGCAGTTAATTAATGGAACTTGCTGCTGCACGGATAGTACTGAGAGAAACAGCATCATATTTGTAAATGAGGAGGCATTTTTAGGCATAAAAGCAAATCTTCACACAAAGTTCAGATTGGGTTAAATTCAGTAGCATGTATTATGCAGAAGATCAGATTAGATGATAATAATGGTTGCTCCTAGCCTTAAAAAAAATCTGTGAGAGTTTTACTAGCTGGTATTATGTAATAATATCTAATTATCCCAGCGGTTCTTGGCATATGCCAGTCAACAGACAGGGTCGGGAAGGCATCTTTGTCCATGGTAAACTGTTACACTGTTAAACACGCAGTGAGAAGGGACAGTCTTCTTCCGTATTGTCTGGTATTGGCCTCTGTCAAAGTCAAGGCATCTTAGGATTGACCAGTGCCAGTGACTGCTAAGGAGCAGCCAGGAAGGAGTCCTACTACTCTCAGAGTAACTGCAGAGCATGATTGAACATCTACGTATGGGAAGCGAGGGGCTGTCTGACCTACTGATGGATTATCAGGGTAGGGATGGATTCCTACACTGGGCCTCCAGAGGATCAGTAAAGACTAGGAGTTTTTTCAAACTGGTGGCTGTGCAAAGCTGGACAAGAGCTGGGCAAATCCTTTCTCCTCCAATCCTGTGTGGGAACCCCGGAGGCAGCAGTCATGTTCATGCTAGCATGGTGTGCCTTACAGCCCTGCCTGTAGATCAGGAAAAAACAGACCAAGATCAATATGGTCTTGGGGAAGCGAGGTTTGGAGGAAGGTGAGGAAACCAAAGGCTCAATGGCTGCAACCAGCCTTATCTTTTGATCTATGTGACAACACACGCTGGAGTCCTAGTGCCCCATCACCCAGACCAGCACTCCTTCAGAGTGTCTCCAGTCCCTGTCCAAACCCAGACCCACCCACAGGAGCCTATGGAGACATAAGGCCCATCGTCAACTGCCCATGGCTGAACTGTACGGCTGAACCTCAGAAGCAGGACAATGTTCCCCATGGGCAGGTGTAGGCTATGGTGCCTCTGGCACTCTTTTCTACTTCAGATATCCTCAGATGGGGGCAGAGGCCAGGAGATCTCTCAGAAATGTTACCTTACTGTGGTGATGCATGACAGGTACCTGGTTCATCTCTGAACTGTTAAAAAGATGTTAATGCTAACAAGGTACCAAGAGAATAGAGGCCCTTTTTTCCATGATTGCACTTACCTACAATTTCATTCATCTTACAGGCCCCACAAGAAACCAGGGAGGATGTCTTCTAGGGAATAGCTGTGCTGGAGTCATTTCAGTTATGGGGAGTAGTTGCAGCCTTGTGGGTTGGAAAAGTTATCTACCAGGGGAAAAAAAGAAAAGAAAGAAAAAAAAAATTAAAAGGAGCAAATCATCTCCTTACACTAGCAGTTTTACACCAGCAATCTGTACTTTCATACAAAGACAGAGCATATGCATAAAGTAAGCACAAAATGCACACGCAGTTGTGATTCCAGGATGTTTGTAATGGCAAGTTAGATTATAAATTATTTCTTTGGGGGGCAGAAAGCACAGTGGAAAAAATGTATATTATTCATAAAAATGATTGTCCTGTTCACTTGTATACCTCTGCAATTTATTCCGTAACAGCTTTTTACTTCAAAGAAATCACTAGCTAATGACATCTCAAACTTAAAAAAAATCCACTTATTCACAACCCTGTCCCTGAGGGAATTCCCGTGTGTTATCAGAAATTTTTCCAAAGATCATTAACAGATATTACAAACCAATTGAAACCGAGTATTTTCTTTGCAAATTACTTTTAACTTTAGAGCTATTGAAAAAAGACATTGAGTGATTTAATTTACTTAATCTGTCTACAGATTGCAGCTATGTGCATATCCTGTGATTGCATTTCCAACAAAAAGCATATATAACTATCCCTAATAGAGATATTTTTCTAAATTATCGTACAAGATCAGTAAGATCTCTGAAGATATTAATGTTTACTTTTTCATTTAGAAAATTGCACTCAAGAAAGAAATGGGCACCTTTATTCTGTTGTTATCTTAGAAATAATAACAAGCCGTAATACTTATTTTACCTGCTATTTTAATTAAAACTCCAATAATCATCACGTCTGTATATCCTTTGAGGATACGTTCTACCGATTTTTCTGAAAAATCACTGTATTTTCATTAGGCTGTGAAGCCAATATTTTAGAAACACCTTACGCAGCAATGAGTATACTGAACAAGATCCTCTATCTTGTGCCAATCCAAAACAGCTAAGTGTAGAGCAAGCTAATTCCGCAGGGGAGGGCTGGAGAAGGTATCTTATTCTCCACCTTCTTGCCTTAAACTCCTCCCAGAGAGGAGTGTGTATCAGCACCACTTCTGCAGGAAGTATGGAAAATATCTTCTCTCATGAATGTTTAGCTTGTATCTTCCCGGCTAGGGTTCCTGCTCTCTTTGCAGATAAGAGATAAGGGCTTGAACCCCCTGAAGCTCGGGTGAACTTCAAAGGTATTTACTTTGAATGCCAGTGATGACAGCTGCTGTACCTGGGGTACTGCTCAGTACCAATTGCATGTTACGTGTGCTTTGCCATGTCGCTCTTTGAAGAGATGTGGGCAAAGCAATGCACAGTTTGAGGAAATTAATCAGGATTATCTGCTGAGAAGTTCAGCTCAGCTAAGCTAGTGATTGCCTGGCCAAGGGGCATGAGCAGAAGGATTTTAGATGTCTTGAGATCTTTATTAGCAAAGTGGGTGATGAACTTAGGGGGGGTGTAGATTGGGGTTCTGGACTTGGACATCTATATGCCACACAAGTCTCAGTCATCTCCTTTTGTGGCTTTGGGCCCAGAGGTGACTATTCAGAGAAGGACCCAGAGTTGTCACAGCAAATAGATGCCTAGATGTCTTTTCATATCTTGCTTAAAATGGTGGGGAAACTGTGCAGAAAGGGTGCCAGAGGATTTGCGGGTGGCGGTTACCGTTGCATCTTCCTCAGATATTCTGCGTCTTCCCATCAGCCGTGTCAGAGGCCTGGGACCGGCCTAAAGACCTCTGCATTCCCATTACTATTTAACTCCCTCTCCTTCTGTTTTCCTTCCCTGGATTTCAGAGTGAAAAGAAATTTTTTCCCAGTGCACCAGAAAGAAAGGTTTAGTTACCTTGAACCAATTTTGAAACTGTGTCAGTAGCTGGTGAAGGCTGAAAAGATTGCTCCCTGAGCTACATGAGGTCTGGGTTTGTCCTGTGAACATTAGGAGACCAGAAACCTTTACAAAGGTCCCACAGTGCGAACTTGGCAGTTTGTTCCTTTCCACCATCCTATGGTGGCATTTGGGAACGAGAAAGGAGACGGGGTAGATGTTATTGAGCAAGGAGCATCCACACAGGTTGTCGGCTTGGTTTTAACCCACGCTGCACCCAGAAAAATGCAGAAGGACAATAGTACATTCTTCCTTTCTCCTGGTAAAGGTGCAGCCTCTCAAATATGTCACGTTCCTGCTCTTCATTCCCCCACACGACCTGCTCAAGACACTTGTCTAGTCATGGTCCAAACCCCTAGTTTACAGCTATAATAGCACTGCAGGTGTCAGTAGCTGCCACTGTGAAATGCTACTGCTTTTTAGGATCCCCTCCTTTTAGAGGTGCGTCCCCCACCCTTCCATCACACACATGTAACTGGCATTACAGTGTCAAGCTCAGACGGTGCACACATAACCCCAGAAAGACAGAGCTCCAACACATTTGCCCGTGCCTTTCACGTCGCACTAGCAGTGCAAGCTCTCGTGCATGCCCTGCTCCAGGGATGAATCTGTTCAACACTGGAGCATCCTCCCCCTCTTCCCTCCCTGCCTTCCCCATCCTAGATGCCTGATGTTGCTTCTGTTTCAATACAACCAGCTGCCCCGAGCTCTGGGGCTCCTTCTGTGTGGGGACTGGTGGCAGAAGCCACCACCGTGCCTCCATCAGGGGTGACCTGGACTTTCCACCTTCCAGCGTTGGGCACTGCACCGTCAGCTGCCAAACTGGCACAGCTCCACTGGCCACGGCAGCTGAGCACCTCTGTTGTCACTCAACCTGGGGCATCTCCGCAGAGTCTGATAACACATCTGCTAATTAATGCCAGTTGTGATCATTGGTCAGGTCCTCAACTGGGATAAATTGACACGGTTCTATTTAAGCCTGTGACAATTAGCGGCCGCTTAGAGCTGACCCGGTGGTTTTCTTTATAATGTGGATATACATCTTGTTGAAAGTGAATAAAACCCACCAACTAATTGCATATAAACTACCAAACAATCAGAAAATGAAATTATTGTCAGTAACTCCCAGCCCTGACCGAATTACAATGGTGACAAAGAAATGATAGCCCCAGATATGATAACAACTCTCTGAGCAATCCAAGCTCCTTATAATAAAAATAATTCATAATAATAGATGTGCTTCTGGATACATTCACCTTTCTGTAAGGAAAGCCTAATGAGTCTGTCTTTTAAAAACCAGACTATCAGAAAATTCAAATGTGATTCTATTAACTTGTAAGCATAGCATTTTACATTTTAACAATTGAGCGGATCGAATCTATTCTTGAATTCAATTTTTAAGTCTTATAAGCAACACTGGCAAGTGAAAAGGAACAGCTTAAGAACTTTCTTGGGATTCTTTTTCTGCCGTTTGTCAAAATTTCATTTCAATCAATACTTCCACCCTGTTAGGTCATATCACCAGTCCCCTCAACCATAGTAAGCAGAGCTGTAGTAGGTATTATATCCTAACTAGAGCCAAGTAAGGCACTCCTGGAGATAAAGCAAAAGTTTGATAGGTTGTGTCAAAAGGAACTGCTGTTATTATTATAATTTATTATTTGTTAAGCACTGACAATGTGCTCAGTTCTGCTGATTAAGTTCTTCTGAGCAAGTTCTACTGATTAGCTTCTAAGGACAACACACTGTACTACAAAGAAGATATGTGCCAGCTATCAAGACTTTCACTTTCAAGGCTCACTTAGCAAAACAATTACATGCCAGTTATGCAGGTTTTATGAAAAAAAGAGAGAAAATGCATAAACTGAGTAAATATCATGACTTTTGTGTTCACTAATTTTCCTACTCCAGATCTCTTTCTTCACTACTGTCTGACAACCTCAAAGTTACACTGAGGTTTGAGGAAGATCTAAAGCCTTATCTCTGCTTATGTTCAGTTTTAAGCACCATGCTATATTAAAGGCAAGCACCCAGGTTGTATTGTTAGGATCTGTCTTTGGATTTGGGCCCCACTCCCCTAGGAGGGCAGAGATGGCTGAAAGGGGCCAGCCCGAGACAGACAAAAATCTGAGCATCTTCAGACTCACACACACATTTCCTTCAGGCCACAAAACAGATTGGACAGAGTCAGACAGTGCTCCACTCATAGGTGGTGACCTGACCTTAGAAAGACTTTCGGGGATGCAGGCACCAAAAGGGAGCATCTTTCCTATCCTGCTGGGTCTTTGCTGGTTGCCAGGGCTGTTTCTCTAGCAGACCTGTTAGTAAGTCTCTCGACCCTGAGCTATAGGCACATTTTTGCAGGGCATCTACAAGTTGGGATGCTGGTTTTGTGCTGATCAAGAGCCACTGCAGCAATGCCTGTTTTATATCTACTTCAGCATGTAAAGGAGCACAGTTTATTCCTCCACCCTTACCCTCAGATCCTTTATGTACAGTTTATCTCCGGGATGGCAGATTCCCAAAAACAGGCATTTGATGGCAAGATAATAAATATACGTCTGTGTGTACACAGCAAGGGACAAGGCTGGGGACTGCTCTAAGAACCGCTGGCCAAATTTGTGTGTCAGGGGGGTGCCAAAAAGACATTGTCCCTTGCCCTGGCCAGGCAACACCTAGGTTTTCTAACCGCAGCTCTGCCAGAGCTCCAGCTGTGCAGATGTTCTTAGAAGAAAAACTCCCTTTTGTCTGCCGCTATCCTCTAGCCTGCACACTTCCCTAAATCCCGCCAGCAAGCTTTTTTTTTTTTTTTGTAACCGACAGAGAGAAGTGAGTTCTTATATAAATCCTTTGTGTGAAGATCAAACTGAGTGCATGTAGAACTATTATTTTTTTTTAGGGGAAAATCTGCCCAAAAATAATCATTCCATGTTATCCCCGCAGAGCATCTGCGCTGCCTTTCAAAATGCATCCAAGGCCACCCTCAAGACCAAACTCAACACCGGCAGGCAGCGGGCTGCAGCTGAAGTCTCCGTGCATGCGGGGAGGGCAGAGCATGGGCAGCCCGGGGCAGGATCGGGGTCAGGGGCAACGCAGCTGGAAGGGGCCGTAATCCGAGTTGCTCCTCGCAGACAATGTCAGCCTTTGTACTGATAGAAACTTGTGGGCCAACACAGGAGCTGGGCCAGGGCATGTGAAAAAGGTGTTTCTTTACCTAGCCAGCTTGGACTCCTCAGGCATCCAGCTGGCAGAGCCTGAGGTTTCAGTCAAATCTTGTAAGTTAACATTAGTTTACTAACAGACCGAGGAGTGGAGGATTTGGTTGAGAAAACACAGCCTTTCGTTCATAAACTCGGAAACCCTTGTAACGGAGAGAGGGGAATCAACAAAAATGATCGACTGATTATAATACTATTGTGAAATTCTTTTAAAAGAATAATAGCTAAACAAGAAAGACCCCAAATGGCAGCAGAACGGCAGTTTTAGGATCAAGTTCAACGTGGCTTGGTGTTTGCCTGTTTAACAATTTGACTACCAGCTAGAAAAATGACCAGGTATTAGGCATAGTGAAGCCCCCATGTGTGACCCCAAGGAGCAGCACGACAAGGAGTAGCAGCATACCTCTGGGAAAGCCCCCCTCTCTCCCTCTTTCGCTCTTTCTGTTCTTCTTTCTGTTCTTGTGCTCCCGATTTGCTTGAACACAATGCAGTCGGGGTTTTACAGCCAGCCCTAATTTTCCCAGAAGGTGCAGCTCTTAAAAAGCAGCCCAGATTCTTTTACTCAGGACCATAAAAATGGACTCGTACTTCAGTATGACCATCTAAAAGATGGATGAACCAATTCCATTAAAATAAAAACATTCTACCTGTGCCCATCCTCCAGCAAGGTTTCAGCCAAAGTCAGAACTAAACCCTAATCTAGCCTTTATTAAAGTGGAGAAAAATCAACTTCCTTTTATTCCCCCGTTCATTTTCTGCCGCTGTGATTTTCTGAATTTCAGGCAAGCCCGTGACCAAGAGCTGCAGGGCCAAAAGGGGCTGGATATGCCGTATTCCTGGCCCAAATGGAAGCAGGAAATACTAAACATCTTGCATGGAAGCCTGTTCTCATCAGGTTTATAGCCCAGCTTTTTCCATCAAAAGCAGTGAGGATGGTACAGACAGAGTTCAGAAATGCATCCAAGCATATGGGAGTGTATCTACACTAATCCTCCTTTTGAGCTTCATCCAACACTAAATCAGAGCCACACCGGAGAGAGGAATAATGCAATAACTTGTGGAAAAAGCATGGCTCCTCTCTATTAGGATGGGGAAAATTAAACAATATGACTCACTTTTCTCCTTAAAAACTGTAGGAGGAACATGAACAGCACAAAGCATGGCAGAGACTGGAAAAACGAAAAGTCAGGTGCCACCTTAACTTGCCTGCCCTGTGCCGTACGTCCCTGTGCACCGCAGGATACACGTGCAGGGCAGTCACCGCTGGGACAGCGCCGGCAGCCTCGGAAGAGTAACACAATAACTGCACGGGCGGTAAAACACACCTGCGAGGCTGTGAAAACACCTTTTTGCAGGGTTAACCCACACCACGCTCACAGCACTATGGCTGCAGCCACCGCCTCGAGACATCTCCTGAAAGCATCACTGCCAGAGTTCAGGAGAAGAAGGGGTGCATGGCCTTATTTTCCCAGCCAGAACACAGGGCGCTCTGTTTGAGGGAGGAAAAGAGCTTTGCTGAGCTCATCGGAGGACAAGAGAGCCCTATGGCTGTGGCGAGGCCCGAAGGGTGTGCCATCGGCGCTGGCTCGGATGTGGGAGCAGAACGGGCAGCGCGGTGACACCCCGCTCCCCGTTACGGGCTCTGGCCTCAACTACTGAAAGCAAAAGCAACAGAAAAAGCTGCAAGATGAGATCTGCACCAAGTGCTGGAGATGGTCTAGCAACAGTAGCACTTGCTGACTGGGGCTCGAGCCCTTCATCGCTTTTTCCCTACACCCAAAGCAAAAAAAGAGATTTTTCTAACAAGTGCAAGCATGCTCCGCAGCCTCCAAACGCCGCTCCCTGGACCTCAGGCAGGGGACAGAAAGAAAGATCTTCAACAGAGCTTGCTGCGGGAGTGCTGATGGGAGCTTAAAAAGAGCTGTCAGCTGACAAAACGAGGTGGGTAGCTAGGGATACAAGTTAGGAGAGAGTTTGGCTAACTAACTAGCGACAGGAAAAAATAAATACAGCTCCACACACACAAGCACATACACGTGCCGAGCCAGCCTACCACTCAGGCAAACAGCCTATTGTTTCCACACATAAAAATCCTCAGATTTCTTGATCACATTTATTGCTTCTTCCTGATTAAAACTGGAAGAAACCTGACTCGGTGGAAAACCCTCTAAAACATCCAGTTCTTCAAAATTACTGACCAGAATCTCATCTGGCGTAACTCAGCCTCACTATGTTGGCGTCTACAAAGCAGAGCGTCTTTACCCCAGCTTAAGATCTGCCCCCATATGCTGTTTCTTTAGAAGAACTTGATTTCCCCTTTTTTTTCACAATATGCATCTGGTTTAAGGTGACTTTTCCTTTCCCAGCATATGGAGCTGAATGATTATGATGATTTACATTTATTTTAAATCACAGCCTATTAAATGGAAAAATAAATGCTAATATGTTGATATGGTTTACTTCTGAATGAATTATTGATATGAATGAGTAGTTGCAGCTATCATAATTACTGTTTATTAAATAAATATATTTTGAATTAGAGACCCTTGATTAAGAAATCACATTTTTGTCTGAAAATTGTTTCCCTGCTGCTAGTATAAGAAATACCTCGCATTACTCTAAATAAAAAAAAAAAAAAAAGGTTGGTGAAATGATTCTATTTTTTATCATTCCCTTTGCTCTGTGAACTTGGCAGTGCTTTGTGCATATTTCCTTTCACTGCTTCTCTCCTCTAATCAGTTAAGTGAGGCTCTTTCCCCTCTGTTGTTTGTGTGGATCTGTCACATAGCACCTAGAGACACAAAAAACCATTTTAAATAGGAAAATGCGAAACACTAAAACTAAAGGATTGAGGATCAGATACCTGAAACTCTTCTCAACATTTTCTTTCAAGCTGAGCACGTTTCATATTAATGGTGTCTCTTTAACATAAATAATGATCTAATGAAATAAATATGAAATCGAAAGAATCATAAAAAGAATTTTACATTTAAGAATGCCATCTGTGTAACACTTAGCCTAACAATGAAATCATTTCAGCGCCAAAACAGCTCACTCCACTTCCAGCACAAGTTACAGGAGAGTGTAACGGTTTTGCAGAACGGCATAAAAGTCTGAGTTCAGTCGCAGGAGGAACACCTGGGCTCAAATTCACTGTGGTTCACAGAGACAATGAATCTTGCACTTGAGCTTTGAACTGCTAATGTTTCCACCTCGAGTCATCACGAATGTTTCATGCGGCTGCCCGTTTTTATCACAAGGAAATTCAGATAGCAGAGGAGAAGATTTTGCAGGTCAGCACAAGAGTATCTTGTGATAACTATTACTGCTGTCCCACTGTGCAAAACCGGCCTGCAATCCGGAGTCACCTTTGTCTGACTGAGGAGCGCAGGGTTCAGAAATGAGACCCCGTTGAGTATATCTGCAGCGAGAAAAGTTCGCCCCATAAAGCACCTACAGCTTAACACCAGACCCCACGTCAGCTTTTAGGACCGGCGTCCTAAGCCATAGGGTTGTCTGGGCAAGACCTGTGTCGCAGGATGGAGCTGCTGTTTCCTGAACTGAGAAGCTAAGCTCTTCCGTGAGCGAGGCGGCACAGCAGAGCCATGCCGAACACAATGGAGATTGTTTGTTTATACCAGCCGAAGAGAAGGGAACATATTTGTTTTGAGTGAGCTGTGTTAGAATACATATTGTTTTATATGCCCGGGCCTCATTACGCCGTGCTAGTCTTCAATATGGATCAGATCCTAAAACTGCTCGACATACTGAAATAAATGTGAGCTCTACCCACATTACATCTCCAGACTTAGGCCTCACGTCTATCAATGTCATCTCAAAAAAACAAATGTTCAAAAAAGAAAAACAACAAAAGTATCTTAGAGACGGTGGAGGATGCTCACGTGCGGTAGATGCCATTCAAGGGGATGCTGAGGAATTACTTGGAGAGAGAGAAATCCACGTAACAAGCCTGGAGAACATAGTGGGCCTGAAAGAAAAGGAGAGATAATTAAGGTTCACCGAAAGAAATATGACTTGTACCAGTCAGGTTTATATTTTAGAAGTTATTCTGAAACCGAGAGGAAATTCTTCCTTCACACCAGCGATGCAGCCGCGTTAACATCTCCCTGGGCAAAGGTGGCCGCAGCCCATATTTTGCTTAAGGATATAATCGTGAGAGCATCCACAGAGGAAGAGTTAAAGCATTTTTCAATAAACAACCTGAAGTGCTGTGCGCTGTATTCATATAAGGGAAGGTATGAGCCAACGGAGAGAGACGTTCAGCTGCAATCAAAGAGGATCTGAGCCTAACTGAGCACTCACATGACAGTTGGGATCATTTCGGATCCCTTCCAATGAAGATAAAATAGCATCAAAAGCAGGGAGGCTTTTTTCCTTTCTTTTAAGGATGAAAACACAACATCATTAGTCAAATTTACTCTGAACTTCCACCTCCTCATGTTGATTTGTACTCAGGTTGAGTAAACATATCTTTCCATCAAGGTAAATAAATGTAAAAGCCTATCAGTAACTTAATTGCTTAACGAAGGATGCAGTGTGGGGTGTAACACTGTTTTTGACTGCACCGTTGAAGTTACCGACCTCTCAAAAACAGCTATTATACAGCTTGGCAGTAAAAAAAATCTGTTCCTTCTTGAAAATTTGCTTATAAAATTTCAACCATTTTCCAATCATTTTTTCCTAGTGTTGGGGAGGGGGTGGAAACCTCCGAGAACAGTTTTCCAGGTGGACTGATGTAAAATGGGGTTTATTCGTTTGAGACCCTGTCCTTTGCAGGCCTGCATGCCGCAGAGAAATTAAGCTTGAGAGAAGCAGGGAGTCCACAGTAAGGGCAGAAGTTACACAGCATGGGGGAAATATCTCCAAATAAAAATGGCCACAATACCGAGCAGGACCATTCGCTGGGGTGGGTGGGGGGCTCAGCCTGTGGGTGTCAGGCAGGGGAGCCTGATCTGGAATGCATAGCACACACCTAGGACATCTGGGAATGTGCCCTCCTCTGTCCTTGCACACCTAGTACCCTGGATCGAGAGGACCCGCGGGAGAAAGCAGTTGTTCCCATTAAAATCAAGCCATTTAATAGAGGTGCAGGCAAAATCAGCTCTCCGGTGAGAGGACAGTGAGGGAGGAGGGTATGCCACGCATCTGAGATGGAAATCTGGCTCACGGTGGGCAGGCAGGCAGAGTGCAGAGGCACAGCTGCCAGCCTGACGTGATGGATCAGAAAAGCTACTAAGGAGCTGCAAGAGTCCGGCAATTGAAGCAAAGCAAAACATGAAAAGGCAATAGGTCAGCCCATCTTTACAATCTATCAATTAAACAATCATCCACTTCCAAAGGCATATGACATCCTGAGCAGTAGACATCCCAGCACGTGATCGTTACTGTGATGGAGGGACAGGTTTACCAACAGGAATTAATAATAATAATTACTAGGAGCACTAATAATTTTGGATAGGTCGTCCTGTAGTGAACCCCTCTGAGGAAATAACATGGTTGGGTATTCTGGCTTAATTCTACAGTCCCATATCAGCTTTACTCAGCCCATTGGAAAACAAAGGTGTGTTCAAAATTGTCCATTACGTGGGAGGCTTTTGCCAAAATCTCACCCTCCTTCAGTTAGTCAGCAGTGGTGAGTGCTGCGGAGTCGGCTTCAGCTGCTTTCTCCAAAACCCCGAAGCTTTCAGAAACATTCATTTCTGCTGGCATCACTCAAGAGCTCATTGTTAGGATTTGTTCTCACTGACATGCATGAACTGAGACTGATGTATGGGGCAATCCAGAGTGACAGCCTTCAGCCCCAAAAGTGGATACCTGCTTCCCTTAGAGTCCAGGGACTGACACTTGACTCAGAGGATATATGCAAAAATTATCTTTCCTCTCTCATTTGCCTGTGTTAAACCTAAGCGCGTTCATCCAAATTAGCAATCAGGCAAACTGTGCATGCAGAAATCTGCACTTGTACAAACTATGCATTTTTTTTGTAACATTCCAAGATTAAATGTCTTGACAAAAGATGAAAACCCTTTAACAAATCTGCCCCTAGAGAAAAGTAACATTTTTTTATTCCATTTACTGTCAAATGACATAAAGAAAGTATAGCTGAACACAGTCCTATAGGTTGATTTGTTGCTTTAAATAATGTCACTAACATCCAGATATCAATGTGATGGTGCAGAAAAAAAAAAGCTAGATTCAATTACACACCTAGAAATTGAAATTAAGTCTGATGCTACATGCTTAATTCATATTTGTGTGACTGAGAAAGGGAGTACCTGGTTTACGTTGAGTTTCCTGCCTTAGTGTGATGAAAACATGACCCATCGCACTAATTAAAAAATAGTTTTCAAATGTAGCTTAAGTGGTATTGCACTCGCAGGAGGAGACAAACTTTTTTATCCTCAGCATATTATGTGATCTAAAGGAGGCTGTTCAACATCTTTCTCCTCGATTCCTAGGTAGGTCTTACAATTCTAATTGAAGACTAGGAAAAAATATAATGACCTCTCACAATGAGAAGCCAAAGATTCTTCTTTAATAAAAAAAATAAGCATTTGTCCCTCAAAACCCATAATCCTCTTCCGACCACATAGTTTGAAACAGGTGCATATAGGCAATTATCACACATGTTATGCTGGTCTATACTTATCTCATTTGGGTATTACACCCAGTATGGCATGTTCACATTTAATACCCCAGAATACTATATCATATCAGTGGAATTTCAACCAGCACACATTTCACTACTGATTTCACATATGGGGCTGGGACTAACTTTTCTCCTAATATGGTGATGGCACAGGCACTATTTAAATGATTCCTGAGCCTTGTAAATATACACCAGATGTATCTTTTGTAAATGTTACATTTTTCAACATCTCAGCATTTGTGAATAGTTGAAAGCGATGCCAGCCATGCTTTAATGGGGCACAGAAGCGTACTGCATTCAAAGAAATGGCACACCATTGCAATAGTCAAAATTACAAGTGCTGTCAAAAAGCTACATTTTCGCTTTATTGATTAGCACCAGGTAACGCAGCGCTCCGCATCACACCCTCATACCATGCCTGTTTCAGCTGATGTTTCCCTGCACGTGGGTACGCAGAGCGGGACGTGAAGCTCCCAGGGCTGCCCCAGGGGAAGGACGAGGGCAGAACATGGAGAGCCAGACGTGGCCCCGCAGCCACCCTGGATAGCCAGAGGTGGAGCGGGAAGGGGTGCAGGGGCTGATGCTCCTGCGGCTGTGGTCACCACCCATTGCCAAGAGGCAACCATAGGGTGCACCCACCTTCCCAGGGCCGGGCAGGATGCAAAGCACACTTTTCCCGCCGGCATTGATGCTGTTTGAGGCTATGATATGTTTTCCTGCAGCTCGGGCTCCTGCTGCTTGGTCCTTCCTCATTGCAGAGGTAACTCAGCGCAGGGAGAGGCATCTGCCATTTGGGACCTCTCCTGGAGTGCAGGGTGAATTCATTCAGCTGGAAGAAGCAGCCACCTCCTGGGCTTTCCTGAACCCCTTTTTTCCCCCCCAAGCTTTTCCTGGCTTTCCTGTGTCACTGCAGAAATCTCGCAGAAGCCCGAGGAGCACGTGTGTGATGGGCTGTGGGGAACGTCCACTCCGCACGTCCTCCCTCCTGGCAGTTGCCCTACCCATCGCCACCACATCCCGACTGCTCTGATGGTCCCCCTGTTAGCACCAGGTGGTAAAAGGAGCCGTCAGAAAATCAGCCGTCACATTTGCCTGAAAATGCACTTCTCCTTTGCAAGATTTGCCCCCCAGCTGTCCCACAGATAAGAGGAAAAGCCTTTACAATGTTGCACAGTTACTATTATTGGCAAGGCAGAGTGCTCTTGCTCTGTGAATTTTGTGCCGGAGTTGCACCATGCGCCTCAGTCCAGCAAATCAGCTAAAATAAGAGCTAGGTGACACATGACAATAAACTTAGAGGGAGCGGACTAGATGTAATGCCCCGCTACAAGTATTATTTCCAAGTTCACAGGCTTGCAAATTAAAATGTCCCTGGATCGCTGCCATAAAAAAGAACATTAAAAATCAGGGGAAGAGGTCTGGGCATCTGTTAGAAGCATCTAATATATACCAAATGTGTATGCTGAGCTTCTTAGATATATGCATCGCTGAAATATAGTCTACAATGAATGTAAAAGCAGAAATATTTTAATTGTATTTTTCCATTTGATATTCAAATGAAAAAAATATATCTTATTAAACACAACACTTGGCTTTGCTATTTTAATAAAAAATAAGTTGTTGAGGAAAAGAAAAGCAAAACTACTGATTCCTTTCCTTATGATGATCAAATGAGCCTTTCATGTTTGTATCTTATACTTCACTTTTTAGCATTTTGAGGCAAATAGCAGATATCAAAACTAAGTAAATAATCAAAGACTTATTCAGTTTTTCCAAACTGTCATGCTGCTTATCTTGTAATAACTGATCTCTTAGGTAGCATAAGCTATTTAATTGCTACTGAAGATTATTTGAATGAAAAAAGAGACGACATTCTCCCTTACCCCTCAAAAAGACAAAACTATATTCTTCAAAAAGGCACATGCCGACAGATAGATTCTGATCTCTTCTACACACGCACAAGTGCAGTAGCTAATTTTACAAGATTTGATAGGAGCTGCGTATCCGAGATTACACCCTGTCCTCCTGACTGCACATTCCACATGGAAAATGGCTTAATTTGGAAATAAATTTTGTTGCTGATAAATCCAGACTCTGTAGTCTCTGGGCATCAGAATATCCAAACCTAATAAATTTTTTTTTAAAAAGCAGCTAAGTATGCACAGCAACTGTTTTTTAAAGGGACCTTTTACAGTGTTGGCGAAGTGCGTATTCATGTATCCCCCCTGACATGATAGACTGTAATGGCTTCGGTCTGTCATGTCAACCATCTGCATATTAAACAGTCCCTAAGTACACATTGACACAGCAGACCCTAATAGCTCTGAAGCCGTAACAATCTATTGAGTCAATAATATGCATGTTAAAGAGCATCTCCTGTATTTCCATCAATATCTTTTATCTTTTCCCTAATTTGTATCTTCTTTTTATATGTATATTCAGAGTTAAGGTTTTAGGAACCTTTATCCTTTAACGTGCTGCCACAGATGTGAAACATGTGGCATAGACAGGCATATGCAGTAGCAAAATCCTTCCTCAGTATCTGGGCCAGATCTTAAAATGAGGACTGTAACATTTTTACGCTGGCAGCCCACATTCTTCCAGATAAGGTGGAAATAGCCCCTCTTTTCTGCTGGGCTAGATCCGGTGCTCATGAAAAGCCTGGGAAAGATTCTTGAAGATTTCACAGGCTTTGGATGGAGCCCACTGTGATGCTACTCATTTCCTATTACACATTTCCTTCTAATTAAATGAAATAGGTCACAAGGGGAGAATGAAACAAAAGACAAATGTATTTACTTACAGTAATATCAACCCCCAAAAAAGACAATCAGAAACAAGAGAAAAGATAATACAAAATACACTGTCTCTTCATTAACTTGAAATTACATTTGGTACCACAGTCTTAATTCATTCCTGTGTGGTCCCAAGATCTTTTATACCGTGGAAGAGGGAGATTGTTATTTAAGCATAAGAAAATGGTGACTTAACTTCCTTTGTCTAAATAACCGCAGAGAAAAAGCTTAATTTGCTTTTCCTCAGCTTCACGTCACCGTACCATGGCGTAATCCTCTCGCACCCTGATCGCAGGACTTTTCCATCTTCTTCCGCTCCTCTTGCTTTCTGTAAGCATCACAATTTGGCTCTCTTTTAAAAGCGAAACCAAAGCGCAGTTTGTGTTTCCAAAAGGCAGACCCAGGGACAGGGAGGCCACTTGACCCTATCAGCAGATCTTACTGGCCTGAATTCCCTTCTCCTTTCCACTAATTTGACACCGATGTGTCTTTGAAGCACATATGGATTTATTCTAGCATATTCTTGATTACCTTTCACGCCAGTGAGGGCAGAATCATGGTACTCTCCCTGTTGCTTTCCAGGAGTGTGTGATTCATCCTCCCTCTGCCTTGCACCATTTCATGTCGCCAGGCACACCAGACCAGATCATCTACTTCTGTGCCTCGGTGCAGGACAGCATCTCCTAACCGTATGACAAGCACTGAAGGCACCGGCCCTCTATTAAGTCCTCAGCAACTTTCTTCTTGTAGCCAGCAGGCTTTTCTTCCCAATGCAATGGCAGGGAAGTCGATCAG
This sequence comes from Pelecanus crispus, assembly GCF_030463565.1. NCBI lineage: Eukaryota > Metazoa > Chordata > Aves > Pelecaniformes > Pelecanidae > Pelecanus > Pelecanus crispus. Next base: position 156,142,862 of record NC_134643.1, read on the forward strand.
ATGCCCACATGCATGCCCAGGGATTTGCCCGACCATGAGGCAGGTCCTTAAAGGCTCAGAGTAGTGCATCCACTTCATCCTACGTGGCACCCCGTGTGTTATCAGGACAGGACTTTCCAAACAGTGGGTAACACAGCGCTCACACGGTCACGCTATTCATTACTGGAGCTTATCCACTGAAGATCTAACAAGCAGATTTAGGTTTGGGCAGGAGATTTTTTTTCTAAACGAAAAAAGCTATTGAAAAAAGCAAAGCAAATGAACAAAAGCTAAAGGATGGGTGCTGTAAAAAAAAAGATAAAAGCAAAAGTCACTAAAAGTCCTGCTATCTACATTGCCAGTATTTTCTTTAGCTGAGAGAGTCAGCCCAAGGGGAGCTCTGGGAGGGCTTATTCCTGAGGGAAACGGTTCATTGCCAGCTCCTTTGTGCAATGCCGCAGTTCATCACCAAATAATAGATGAAGCACAGTCCTCTCTATGCGACATTATGGGTACAACCTTGCCCATTTGAGGAAAATGTGCCCTCCCTAGACTTGCTGCGGGAGGTCTCCTTTGCTATTCGCTCTAGTCAACCCTGGTACTTGCTGTGTAACAGCCCAACAGCCAGGACCAGTCCAGCCCTGGTGAAAGTAGGAATGTCACACAGCAATGACATAGCAGCCCTGGGTCATATATGACACCTGCCCTCTCATCTGGCTCTTCTCTTCGCACTTAATGAGCCCCATAGGCTTCCCTGTACTTACCGGGGTTACCAGGCAATGGCAAAGAAGGACAGGAGAAGGAGGGCTGCTGGCCACACAGCCAGAAAGTCCTTTAACACAAATCCCCTGCACTGAGGACTACTGGGTTGGGTAATGCTCACTCTGGGCGGCTAGCACTTCCAGGAATCGTTCCACTGATTCGTGACAGGTCGCCCAGTCCAACCCTGCATTAGAGCAGCTGATACCCGCCACCAGGCCAAGGAAGAGTCACCAGCCTCGGTCAGTAAATGAGCCAGATACTTAAGGGCGATGAAGAGAGGGCGAGCAAAAGAAAAGTGCTGTAGGTGGGGTGCTCCATGTCCCCCCAGCAACCACTCTGTGCGCGCTGCGAGCGCAAGGTGGGCTCTGCAAGAAGGGCCTCGCTTCCTCCCACCTCGTCCCCCTCCTGCGCAAGCCCGTGCCATGCCCAGCTGCAGCCGAGCCTGCCCCAGGCTGGCCTGATCCCGAGCCCACCAAAGTCAATGGAAAGATTCCCAATGACTTCAGTGACGAGGGCTCCGTACCCTCAGGCAAACGTGGGAGAGCGAAATTTGGGCAGGGCTATGATTTCACTGTCTGTGTGCATAGGATGTCTCCTTTCCCACACGGAGGAACGCTGGCCCACCCTTCCCACTTTTTTGGTTCTCAGTGTTCAACACTGCACCTGGAGTTATCTCCCATTTACCAGGGAGCTGATTTAAGTGTCTGACTCAGTCACATATGTTTGGCTCCCTTATCCAGAGTAAGATTTGGCCTACTAGCTGTGAAAACAGCTTATATCACATGTGCTGCAAAGCCTAGCCAGAACAGGCTGAATAAAGGATGAAGTTTAATCATGGAAATGTTGACCTACAAATAGAGAACAAAATGTTAAACCACATGGTATAGGGTGCTGCACACCCCAAATATCAAGGAGAGGAAAGAAGAATTGAACACATTTGGAAAGTAAAGCTTACTGTTTGGGGTTTGGGTTTTTTTTCTTTTTCTTTCTGCAGATTCGGAGAGTCAGACCCACACTGTTCCCGCTCGCGATGACACCCTGGCATCTGAAGAACAACATGACACCCACCACAAAATGCTGCTGTTGGCTGGCGCCGTCTAAAGCGGTGAGGTTTGGTGAGGGAGGTGAGACTGCCAAAGGCAGGCGAGTGGGGGTGTCACAGTGAGTGGGACCCAGCCACCAGTGTGACTCGAGTCTATGGGACCTGTACAAACTGGGGAGAGGCAAACGTGACAGGGATGAATGCCCCTTTCACCCCACGTCCTCTAAAACTAGCCGTGGGTTACCTCTAACGGTTGGGGGGGGGGGGTCTTCGTAATTATTTTCACACCACCTTTCAGCTGGGATGTTCTCACCTTTGTGGGTTTCACACAAAGAAGGGCAGCTTTTCTGGCAGAGAATCCGTTTCCATTTTTAATCACAGCCATCACACAAACAGTTCATCTCACAGGATGTGAAAACTTTCTCATAGGCTTTATTTAACACCATTTGGGGGGGTTGCAAAAGACAAAGAAGAATTTTTTAAATCAACAATCGTCTTGCTTTCAATAACTTGCGGGCTTTGTCTTTAGGTACCCTGCATTTTAGACAAACGTAGTTAACAGCAGCCAGCCAGACCTTACTGACTGACAACTGTTTCTTTACAGGATTTCTATGTGCCAAGGAGCTGGACAGTAATATCCATTTGGTATTCATGGAAAGTACTTGCAGAACAATAATGACAATAATTGCTTCTGATTCTTGTGTTTACAACACTGCCAAAGTATCATTAGAGCCTTATTTATAGATAATAATGCTTATTAATCACACATATTTGAATTTTGGAATGTATTAGATTAATATTCTTTTGTAACTTGGTTCTGTACTAATGCTATGAAAAGCACTTTCTGAATGCAGCCCACTGGGAAGTGCTCGCCTCGGAAAAGTAAAAGCATCCAAGCCATCTGCAGGTGAGGGACAAAGGGCATACCTCTTCCTTAGCAGGCAAATGCCGGAGCCGGACACGCAATTCCCAAAAGCAGCTCCTTTGGACTAAAATCGGGGGCAGACTCCTGAAAAAAATACCATGAAAGGTGTGATAGCAGTGTCATGCTCGAGCTTGCTTTTCAATCCTCTATGAAAGGGTTTGCTTTCTACTGCTTTATAAAGAACCTGGGTTTGGGGGGTAGGAAGAGGTCCGTCTATCATCTCACTCTTTAACAGCCCACTCTACCCCATAGGCGAGTTTGGCCTGGACCTCAGGATTCCTCGCCAGTCAAGAGGTCGGTAATGAGAAATACAGTATAAAAACCACTCCTAATTTTGGTTATTAAATAATTCCAGCTTTTCTATATCAACGTCTGCTGCGATTCAATAGCATGATAAAAGGAAAATGGATTTTTAAAAATGACAGTTACAACAAGCAAAAATGTCACCCAAATCTAAATATCAACTGCCATATATTCATATTCTCCTTTGTCTCCCTGTAGCCCATCACAATGCTGAAAAATACACCAAAGCAACTGCAGTACCAAACTCTCCAATTTTTGGTGTGTGGCCAGCTCCATAAATTTGCATTTAAACAAACAAAATCCAGAACAGTGTAGTATGTCTTTTTTTTTTTCTTTTTTTTTTTCCCTGAGATGGTTCTTCAAGCAAATTTAAAGAGGCTCTGTCAGTTTAGGGACCACATTTCCGTCTGCTTTTTTTTCCTTTTTACCCGCTGCTGATGTAACATAACTACTATAAATGCCAGAAATTAGAGAAACTGGGAAGGGCTGGGGGGTGTTGTATTTTAGTCTGTGTGTCCATTTTGTGGTTTTTATGGCGCTCCCTGCGCAGTCAGGATAACCTGTTCCTCAGTGTCACAGCCCCCATTGTCTCCAGGGATCTTTCACAGTGGCAGAAAAAAAGAAATAATTAAAACGCAGAAGCTTTAAATTGCAAAGAACACTTGTGGCGTTGCTGCAACTCCCCCAAACTGCCCCTAGCCGATATATTTTAACAAATGAAATTACAAAGCGATGGTGCCCCTTTAAAATGCATTTCACCCATTAATATTCCAATGAGCTTTTCTTACTGTGTTTATAAAATGCCAGTATTGAGGTTTCCCAGGAATTTCAAACCTATCAAGATAGCCGGTGCTAAGCACAGCCCAATCATTTCTAGACGAAGCCCGGATTTAAAATAAAATAAAAACCTAGCAGCGCGGTTAGACGTGAAACCAAAGAGCGAAGTCGGGGCCGGGATGCGAAGGGGAGCTCCGTCCTTACGGGTTCAGCACAACAAAGAGGGGCACCGCTCCCACCCCGGGGACCCCAACTCCTGCCTGGGGACGTGGGGCCAGCTTGTCCCTGGCTTTGCTGGGAGGAGGGTCATGGCTTCACCCCATCACTTGCAGACAAAGAAATTATCCCCCGAGCGTGGGCACTGGGGGTGCTCAGAGCTTTGGATTGGGCCCCTTCTCCCACTTTCTGCTTCACGCCATCCGGCCAAAACTGATCCCAAAAATCGGTGGCGCTGCACTGAGGGTTCTTTGACCGATAACCGGTTGTGGGTTTCAGTTCTCCTGCTTCTCCTCTTCTGAAGAGGAGCCCGGAAACCCCAGTGGCACACGACCTGCTCCGGGGTTCACTGGCACAGAGGCGTCTACGGCATATTCTCCTCTCCCCAGCCATTGGCTGCCTCTCAAAACATTTGCTGTATTTTCCTTCGGTTTCAGCATGTCACAGTGCAGAAAGCTGTCCCTCTAACAGGTCTTTAAAATTTGCATCTTATTCTTTCTTAACGGTAGTAAGAAATAGCTGGAAGAGTTCACTTCTAAGATCTAAGATAATTTCAGAAAGTCAAAACATCAGCATTTGAAATCATAATTCACCCTATGCAGATTCCAGACTTCTTATTTTCTTAATTGAGTAATGAACAATAATTTCTATTATCGATGTCTGGGTTTTTTTCAGGGCAGTGGTGGATTAATCGTTTCTCCCACCTCTCTGAAGGAGAAGGCAAAGCAAACAGTTATCGCATGGGGAAAGGTAGGTCTGTGCTTTATATCCGTAGGGCTGATGCTAAAACTATACAAAGATAAAACCAGACATTTCCAGCGATAGCATTTTACTATTTTTTTTTCAGCCACAGATACCAGAAGCCAGATTTCTATGTCCACGTTTAACTTTCTAAAGAAAAGTGGCCACTTTTTTTTGTTAAATACTGAGTTTTCACAGTTCTTGCTGAAGTCAAATGAAGGGGTAAATGCCCAATGCCCTCGAAAAATAGTCCCTTTCCTGCAGTACTGCTTTCCTGTGCCTGGAGGAACCCCCAGTATGAAAAAGCTGCCCCTCCTGCACAAAATAAGTAGATGGCCCTGCAAACACTGCTCATATGCCCCAGCAATTTCAGCACAAGAGTCAGAGTATGCAAACTCAGGTCTCAAGAAAAAAACAAGCGACAAACAGCAAAACCACCTTCCTAATGTTAAGTGGGGTTGCTACAGGTTACAATTTTGGATTTGTAGATATGGGATATGAATATCAAGACAGAAAAGTTTTGACTAACTTGTTCACTAACCGTATCCCAGTGGTGAGAAAACATTAAAAAAGAACATTCAACTGGAAAAGATCTAAACGTAGAGAGAGTTTCAAAAGTGTCTTTTTGTTGTATCGTTTTGTTTGCTATATTTCTCACTAGAACAGTATTATTCTGTTTGTATTTAGCGTTGGTTTTATTGTCAAATAGTTATTCTTTCTGCTACCAGATTGCATGATTATTGTGTATTTATCCCTCCAGATATGTATCATGAACATTTCTCTTCCTTATTTTTATATCATTTATAGCCACTAAAATTTGGAATTTGTAGTTTCACATCGTCTTCAAAGAACTGTAAGACACAAGCAGGAATAAAAATAAAAACACACCTTTTCATCAAGTAGTCTGCTAACCAAAAGGAGAAAAAAATAATCTTTGTGTATTTCTAAATAGTCCTGTAGGAGTCATATACTTTTACTACGTGCTATATATTGTATAGTTTCTCCCTCTGTTATGACATCTCCGATTACTTAAAAAAAAACTTTCAAAACGTTAAGGCACAAACCTTTGTATGGAGTACTTTTAGTATGCTTTTTATTCTGACAAGATTAATAATTATCCTATAAGCATGACACAGTGTTATAAAATGTTGTTTCTGCTATGAGTTAGCATTGTGCATATGGGTATAAATGTGGAAAGAAATGTTATTTCACAGCAGAGAAAAGTATATTTAAACAAGTTGTGATAAAATAGTAAAACCATTTAAAAAGGAAAAGTTGGGGGTTTTTTTCCCCATCACAGTTATTCTGAATTTCAAATATCTGTAGTGAGTTTCAGAAGGGTACTGGGCATTTGTAAGGAAAGCACGAGCTACTGAAATTAATGGGAGATAATTGGGGGAAGCATAGCAAATGTCCCAGGGCTTCGGGCAAAAGTGGCCAGAAAGAGATCTGCTGTATGGTGGGTGACAAGCGTGTCCCCTCCCCACCACCAAAACCTGCCCTTTTCTCTGGCACCTGCAACCAGCCCCTGGTGGGAGCCAGATTATGGACTAACCAGACTTCTGCTGTCCTTCAACAAGACAGTTTCCAAGTGCTTACAGTCCTCATGACAGCCTGGGTCCTTCCCAGAACACGCAACTGCCCTTTTCCCTCGGCTCACACTCACCCAGCACTTTCCGCCGGTGCAAAGCCACGGGGCTTTGCCCAGCTGTTCAAAATGCCCAGTCATACATATCCTATGTAGCAACCGCGGTTATTGCTGGCCTGCTTCACCAAAGCCAAAGTGGGTAGGATCTAACCCTTAGATGGCTTAGGCGTAAGGGTAAGGTCAACGTGGCCCTCAGACCTAACTCCATCCACATCAAATAAATGCAAGAAGAATCCCTCCGTTGATATTAAGGTCCAACGGAGGTACACCAGGGGTGGAGTGAGGGCCAGATCCCGCTCGTTCCAATGAGACAAAACTCCAGGTGGCTTCAATGAACGGGATGAGCCGGATTTGGCCCATCCTGAGGAGCACAAGGTTTGGCTTCCAGAGGCTGAGCTGTACCTGCTCGTTGGAGCAGGGCAGTGAAACGCTGGAGTCAATAAACCTCGTACGGAAGAGAGGAGCGAGGGCTACGCTTTCTCCCCGCTAAAACCAACAGCAAGGCGGGCGGTGGCACCGCGATTTGCCCCCAAGCTGAAGTGCTGGGATTCAACTCCGCTACGCTCTTTCTATTAACTTTCCTTGCAGGAGTAATTTTTAAATAATGTAATGCCAAGTGCCAGAGGGCTCACTTTTTACAACATCAAGCTGAATCGTATCAACTCCCATTCTAAATTTAAAATATGATTGCATTACTTGACTTCAGACTTTTTATAAAGGTCCCGTTGTGGTGTGGTTTCACGAGGTGTAAAAGCCCATGCAGGTATTATGGGCCGTATCAGTTCATTTCATCTCGTTAATCAGCTACTTAAAAATGTTTTCCTTGCAGCACAGTAGAAAAATAAAACAAATGTTCTTTTTTATCATTTCCCAAATTAAATTCATAATTCGTAATGACCGTATTTCATGTGCAAAATAACAAAATACACTTACATACCTGACTTCGCTTCTTTACTGAATTGCTTCATTTGTAAAATGTTGCATATAAAATCGGAACCTAAAATGAATTACTTGTTTTTTCTTGATATGAAACCTTGTTTAAGTTCACAGCAATTTTAAATATGATACGTTTAAAATATTAATATTTCCCATATATTATTCACTGACTTTCAGGTTTCATCTCAAGTTAGTGGCACTTCATATTTCAAAGGAAGAAGTGTTTCTTTTTTTCAGTACTAATGTTCTATTAATTCACTTTGTAATATCACTCTGGTTCAGACAAATGAAATTGCACTAAATTGCTTATGCCAAGAATCATGCTAAAGTTGTTGGCATTATATAAAATTCCATTTTCCATTACTATTTTATAAGTTTTTTATCTCAGTAGCATCTTTTTAGGCATAATTCATAGCCCTGTTTAGTTAGTTCTGGAAGAACAAATCTATGCACAAACATTTTTATGCTGAGATGGGGGTGTATGTGGATATTTACAGTAAAGTCTGTAACTTAAGCGACTTTTGCAAGGCACCAGATGCAAACTCCCAGTGAACTACCTTAACAGCTTTTCCTTTATGAACATTTTTTATTTTGGGTAGTTTTCTCTTCCAGCATGTATTTCATCACACACGTGTATAAACACGCACGTATGCACACATATACAGTTGTGAAAAATAAATTTGTGTGCGTGTAGAAATACTTGAAATGCCTCATATACATATTATGCAACATATGCCATTCATGTAATCATTATATATATAAATAAAATTCATTTTATATATATGAACAAAATATGTGAAGGAAGTCCTTAAAGGACCTATAAAGGCCTAAACGTAGACGGATTCTTCATCACATCCAAATAACTGAAAGAACCATGGATGTAAACGAGAATCTTTTTACATGACCATGTATCTTTTATAATCTTTCCATAAAGTCCACATGGCCACATAACTACTTCCAGAGATGTGGATGGAAGTCATACCTGGGCAGGCTGAAAATCTTTAATGAGTAAAGCAGCGTCTAATCCTATGAAACGCCTTTCACGAGCAAAATAACTACAAAGTGCTGGAGCAAGAGTAACAAACAGCAGTAAAATCACCTGTAAATAGATGTAAGGAACTATAAATACACCTCAGTATTCGTATAGTCGACTTTCTCTGACTGTCATCAAAATCAGATGTTCAGGAGCTAGAAATCCAACTCCAAGGAATGCAGATTAACACATTTATATGAATATAGTCTGTGCCTTAAACGTTAAGTTTGCAACATTGTTAATAATGTATGCTCCTTTTTTAAAGCCTGGTATTTGCTCCCTTTGCAATGTAAAAAATAAGATTTTTTTTTTTCCTTAAAATTTGACCCAACTCTTCAATAAAATAAATTGCAAAATAACTGATGCAAATCCCTGTCACTTGTGAACACAATGAAATTATACGGAGAAGAGCGAACAACAGGAGAGTCTCCTGCTCGGAAACAGAAATGAATGCCCTGTTCCCGCACAGTCCTCAAGCGCCAGGATTTTGAAATATGAATTAGACCTCAAATGCAAATTAACCTCGGAACGGCGGGGGGGGAGAGGGGGGGAAAAAAAAAAAAAAATCAGAGAGACATACCAAGTCAAACGCTCCTTTTTCTGCCTATCTCGTCCGCAATGGTAAAATAGGCTAAACAAAACAAGTGCACATCAAGATAGAGCCAATTAAGGAAAAGAAAGCGGGGAGGGGAGGGTGGGGTGGGGAGGAAGGCACCTTGCTGAACACATGGGGAGTGGGAGCGCAGCACCCCACCCCGAGCCATACCTACCTTGTGAGTGTTCAAAGGAAGACAACTGGGGTAAATTGGAACCAGCTTTGATTTTTTTGTCATCCGGTTGCACCCGGGATGCGGGAGGGGGAGACGGGTCGGGCTGGGCGGGGGGGATAAAAAGCGTGCGGGGGGGGGGTACCGAGGGAGGGTGCCAAATGGTATGCAAATGGATGGGGTTTGGGGGAGTGGTTGTGGTTTGGGGTTTTGGGTTTTTTTTTTTTTTTTAGGAAAAGAAGGGGGGATGGAGGAAAAGCGGCGGTGTCGGTGGCGGGGTGAGTGGGTCCCCGCCCGCACGCTCCGCACACGCCTGGGGGAGGGCGAGGGGGGTCGTGCGGGGCGCGGCGGGGGACGCGGGGCAGCGCTGCCTGCGGGGGGGCGCGGAGGGGTGCGGAGCGGTGCGGAGGGGCGCGGAGCCGCCGCTGCGCCGGGTCGGCGGCGGGCAGGGGCGGGCAGGGGCGCGGGGGCTGCCCCTTCCCGGGAGCGGGGGTGCTTCGCGGGGCGGGGGGGAGTTCGGGTGCAGGGCCGCCCCCTCTCCCCCTCCTTCGTTCATCGCCTCTCCCCCCCCACCCCCCCCGCTGCTCCTCCCGCCCCCCACCCCGGCTGCCTCACCGCTCCCGGCGGCTCCCCGCTTGGAAATGGAGACCGGCAACTCTCACCAGAGCTCACCAGCATCCCACGGTCCTGAGGAAGGAGTTTGGGGCGGCGGGGGGGAGCGGGCTGCGGGGGGGTGTGTGGGGGGGTGTTTGAGAGTGACGGTGAGGCGAGGAGGAGGAGGAAGGAGGAAGGCTGGGAAGAAGGGGGTGTGGGGAGACGGAGCTCCTGAAATGGAGCCAGCCCAAACGGGAGACGATGCTGGAGCAGGGGCTGCGTCATTTCGGGGTGGGAGAGGGCTCAGCCTCCCCCCGCCGCCTCCCTGCCCGCAGGCAGCTGCCGGCAGGGCCGGGCAGGGTGCCCCCCAGGGCAGGGTGCCCCCCACCCAGTGGGGCGCTGCGGGGACGGGGCCGCCCCCCCCTCCCCCCCCGGGCCCTTCCCCGCAAACCCCCGGGACCGGGACAGGGCAGGAAAACCCCACGCCAGCGGAAGGGATAAGCCGACTTGTGTTTGCCTAGCGATGCCAGAAAAGACAGGGGCAGGGAGAGGCGTACGGGACGCGCCCGCCGCAGGGCAGTGGGCAGGACCGGTCACGGTCACGCGTGGGGTCCCGCGGGGGGAACGGGGTTCTACGGCGGGTCGGGCTCCGGGGAGGGCGGGGGGTAGGAGGAATGATCGGCATGTGTAACTGCGGGGGAAACTCGCAGTCTTTCAAAGAGTTTCAGCTGGGTGAGTTGGAAATGCCTTCTGCCCCTTTCACATTTGGAAGCGCAGTGGGCTTTTAGGGGGAGGAGAGGGGAAAAAGAATTTTTTTTTTTTTTCCCCTGCTGGACAGTGGGTCTCTTTCAGCCTACTGTCATGTCCTACGGCTGCAATTATAAGCAAACTTTCCTTCTGCAGAAAGGAAGTAGCTGAGACTGAGAGTCTGAAGCTAGCGAGTGGCCAGTGGCTACCCTGGCCTTCGCTGGCCCTCGCCAAGGGCAAGGGGAGGTGGTGGCCAGGCCCTGCGCGGAGGGGCCGTGGGCGCAGCGCGCTGCACGTCCGAGGCAAAATAACTGGCCCGGGAACACCTTCCCTTCTTTCAACTATGCTCACCCCATCCAAAGCAGTTTCCTTCTGAAGCTCATCCCCTCACAGGCTTTCTAAACTCAGCTTCAAATGCTCATGTCCATGGTTTTGGTGTTTTTTTGTTTTTTTTTTTTTAATTTATTTCCCTACCACCCCCATGGGCTCAGCTTTAAAAAGCAAAGCTGCTCTTAGTGGGGCTGAGATCGCAGGTGCCGTCATGGAGGCCCATGGTGAGCGTCAGTAAAAAGCAAGACAAAATAGAGTCCCCAGGCGAGATTACAGTGCTAGTACACAACCATGTACAGCCTTGTCCCAGCCTTCTACAGCACCTGCCACAGCAAAGGTGGCGTATGCAAAGTCCTTAAATTATTGGCCATAGTCATTATTGTTATGAACATATAGATTTTAGCTTATTATATGACTCTGCACGTGTGTGTGGGTGCAATACATGTGCACGTGCACACACACACATACACTTACGTCTGTGTATATGTATATATTCAGTAGCGATGGGCCTGTTAAACTGAGCAGTGATTTCTCTCCTACAGATAGATGTGTAATACACACACATAGTGATGATACCTAAGGTGTTTGGGGGTGGGGATGCATAATATCTTATAAATTTGAAGTTTTTATCAGGCAGAGCAGATTACTTTAAGCGTTCAATTTCTCAGCGATCCAATTTTATTAGGATTTACTATCATTTGTGCTGCGCATCCCTGGGGAAATAATACTTTGATTAATGTAATCCTGGGCTGGGATCCGCCACATGCCCCTCTCCCAAGAGAAGGGCCCTGTTTGACAAACAAAAACAGAGCAGCAACTATTGCAATCTGCACTCACCTTTCGAAAGCACACAGACCCGTGCACACGCACGCACGCACACACAAAATATAACCCCCTCCTCCCCCCAACCCCAAATACAATAGCAGCATCTCAAAACAATGTGCACTTATTCATTTGCACACAATGCCTCTGATTCAGCGTGGGCTGTACAGTCCAGCCCTCAACTGCACAGAGCCAGCCCAAAAAGGATCCTGCTCTGTCCCCCACTGAGAAGCTGCAGCATCTCTGGGAAGCTCAATGCCTCTCTGTATTTCAGGCTCTCTCCTTGGGCTCCCAACATTTCTGTCTCTTTGTTTCCCACTGCAGGCCTTGCCGCAAACCGATTTCAAGTCTGCTCCTTCAACCCACCGGCAGCCAGGGGCCCAAGAAGCTGTCCCTGCCAGGCTCCCGGGCACCCACCCTCGGGGGGGGGACATGTACCTCTCAAAACGGGCCCTGGTAAGTGAATCACAGCCAGGCACTCCGCTCAGCTCACGGCGCGGGGCGGGGGGGAACCCAGAAAACAACCTCAAACAGAAAGTCTTGTCACATACATTTTTAAAGGGAAGAAAAGAAAGTATTCCTCCGCCTTTGGGGGTTGCTTGGGTTTGAGCAGCTTTGTTCCAGTCACACACACACACACACACACACACACACACACACGCACGCACAGCCCCCCCCCCCCCCCCGCCCCTTCTGTTTGTGTCAAAGGCTGGCAGGAACAATAGCGTTTAAACAGGAATAAACATGCCCAGATTAGAGCCCAGCCCCAGAGAAAGCTTTCCCTTTCTTTACATCCCGAGGTGAACTGGCCGGTGTTTCCCCCTTTCCTCCTCCTCCTCTCTGCTCCCAAATACGAAGCCCACCACCGGCAGCCCAAACAGCATTTTAATGTTGATTTTCTGCACCCCCCCGCCGCAGCAAAGCGGGTCCCACTGCGCCTGAGGAGGGCACCCAGCCCCAAAAGAGGGCTCTGGCCGCACTTGGGCCACTTTATTCCAAGTCCGGATTAATAAATCCAGGGAAAGGAGGAGGGGAGGGATCTCCAGGCTGGAGATGAGAGGGATGCGGTTTGCGCCGGGGGTTTCAAGAAGATGCTGCTCTCTCCTTCGTGTTTACCCGCTGACCCCCAATCCGGTGACTCAGCGATTACCGAGCACTGGTGCGGGGGGGGGGGGGGACTCCCCCCCCCTTCCTCCTCCTTTTCTTTCCTGATGAAAAACGATGCAATTACATTTCTGCATGCTGATCTGAGAGTTCAAATAACAAGCCTTAAACGCGTTATCAGGCGCTTGTTAAAGAAGGAAGGGGGGAGTGAAGGGAAGAGGGGAACGAATCTAGACGTATAGGCGTCTGTGCATGCCTGGGTGTACGCGTACCTATATATGCATATGCGTATACTTGTACATGGATGTAGATATGTATTTAAATGAAAGACTGCTGGAGGAAGAGATCGGCAGTTGTTCGGCCTGAGTCCCTGCACCCAGGCAGATGAGGGAAGAATCTCAATTTAAAACAGCACCAAGCAAACGAGAGAAGAAAGAGGAAGAGGCGCAAATGACTCCAGGGAAAAGTTATTTAGGTGCAATCTCTGGATTTTCCCAGCGCAAACTGACTCTCCTCCCCGGCCTTGATCCAGTTTTCCCGCTCCCCTTCCCCCTCCCACCCCTTTTGGGGGGGGGTGGGAATCCATCCCTATTTCGCATTTTCCTTCCCAGCAGCGGCTCCCTCTCCCCCGGGCGCCCCGCCTGGAAGGGCGTTTGCTGGGAGCTCGGCGCGGCCGCGGCCCGCTCCGCACCCGCGGAAGGGCCGGCGGAGCGGGGGGGGGCCGCGGGGAGGCGGCGGGCTCCCCGCCGGGCTTTCGGGTCCCCGCCTCTGCCCCCCTCCACCTCCGTCCGCCCCCCCCACCCCCGACCCCCCCCAGCTCTAGCAGGCGGCAAGAAATTGTTTCAGAAGTCGGATGGCGGGGCTGAATTTAGAGAGGGGAGAAGGGAATAAATGCGGGGAGATGATGAATAATGTTAACTTTTGACTGTAGGAGTCATGATGGAGTTGAGCGAAGCTGCGGGGAAACATGCCATTTAATCCCAGGGCTACCGAAGTCCCTTTTATCAAACATCGTGATGCTGGAATTATACTGCTGGAAAAGCGATTGAGGACTTAAAAGTATCCAACGTCAGGCAAATATATAGATCGGAGGAACGGGTGTAAAATGAACGCGCGTACAAACTAACGACACGACCGTGAAAACCCCGAGCAGATTAGATAAATATAAATATATGTGCATTAAAAAAAAAAAAAAAAAAAAGCACGGTAAAACTGTAGCTGCTGCATTCACGCAAGAGAACAGACAGCGTGTGCATGTTTGTGTGCAATGCCAAAAAGAGCAGCCTTAAGGTTGACCTACTGCAGTCTGCACTGGGCTCCTCAGACAATAGACAAGTTCAAATGTCAAAAAATCTAATAATAAAAAACAGAGCTGCCAAACTGCACGAACTGTTTTCTGGTGTATCACAATTATTCACCCTCTTATCCACTAAGAGACTGCCGGTCCTTATGCGTGGAAAAGAAAATCTATGTAATGCATATGGATCTTTCTTCTTTTTTTTTTTTTTTTTTTTCACATGTGAAAAGCTATTGAGATGGCAAGCACGCAAATCAGAATGATATCATGTCTAATAAAAGCAGGGCTAAGGTTTTCACAGTCTCTTTTAAAAGACTCCAACTTGTAAATCCCCTTTTTATGTCGCTACATGCACAATTATTCTTATAAATAAAAATCTACATGTTCCAGGAGCTGGATTGGAACTATATATCCCTCTGATTTTAACATCGGCGGGAGCATTAGGTTTCCATCATATGTAATGTGTCTACGTTGAGCTCAAGTCAACAGATAGATTGTTCCATTCATTTGGCAACTTTCATTACAGTCCGTGTGAGGTGAACCCTAAGCACGACACGTTGGGTTATATCAAAATTATGCAGCTGGCAAAGAAAGGACCTCTATTTTAAAAGCTATCTTGCTTTGCACGTGCAGTTCTGTATTATTGTTCTAATTTATTACAGAACCCGAAATGCTTTGTTACGCTCAAAACAATAAGTAAGGTTCCGAGTGAAGCCTTCAGGATAAAAGGTATGGAGAAATGATCCGCCTGCCTATTCTGTTTATCGTTATTATCGCCAGCCTTTAAAAGTAATCTCTATATTTTCCTATTTTCTCCAGATTGGTTAGTGTAATATCCCTAGCGCAGCTATCAACGTGGTCATAAGAACTATGAACTACAGTATGGGTAAGCTTGAAAAACCCAGAGCAGATCACATTAGCCAAGAACGCTACATATCTGGAAGCCAGTCAACTTCACGTTTTCAGCTGACTGCTGTATTATGCACGAATGTGTTTTACATATAGCAGACTGTATACGGAATATGTCTTTATGTTTAACATTTTAATTTGTAAATGCTAATTAGGCAGTTGGTCTCCACGGTTATATTAGTAGATACCTAATCATTTCCCACTATAAGTAAATGAATACTAAATACGGTAAACATTCACTTTCTTTTCCCTACCTCCGCCACAATATCGCTCCTACATCCATTTTCCAAAGGCGTCCAGTCGGACAAAATAGGCATTTATTAAAAGGGGGGGGGGGGGGGGTGTGAAAAAAAATGCTGTGTGTAGCACCCTTACAATGACGGTGCCGTATCAGGTGCCCACCCGGCACCCCGAGCCGAGCCGGACTTTTTCAAAGGGCGGCCAGCAAAGTTAAGTTTTGTCGAATTAACTTGTTGCTCGTTTTAGCGTTAGTTTTTCTGTTCGCTCGCCGTACCCCGAAGCCTGCTGCTGCTAACTGATGCGGACATGCAGCGGAGGAGCTGAGCTGCTCACTCTTGTTTTGTTTAAAATAGAACGCAGGTTACACTTGGAGGGTTGGGGAAAGGAGCGGGGCAGAGGAAATCTGGGGGGAAAATCCGCTCTGTCCCAAACCCGGGATGCTGAACTTTGCTGAGGTCTTCCAACTCCAAAAACCGCCCGCTTCAGAGGCGAGGGAAATGTTCACTAAACTACGGCAAATCTCAAGTAAGCGACCACGTTTCTGAGGAGAATTGCGCTCTGGAAATGTGTTTTACTAGTCTGGAATATTGCTACTGCTTATTTCGCCAAATGCGGTGGGTGGAAAGTTTTGTTCATGTAAATATCTCAACCATGTTCCCGCACGGTCAATACGCATGGAGACTTGACTCCGTTTTCCAAATGAAGACCCAGGAACACTTTAAATGAAAAGTGTACATTCTTGTAGGTCGTTTTTTTCTCTTTGATTACTTTTCTCTCTCTACCCCCCCCCCCCTTTTTTTCCTTTTTTTTTTTTTTTTTTTTGGTGTCTGTATGTGTTAGGTTTTTAGGCGGGGAGTTCATCTTGCCAGGATCTATCATATTTATGGGCTGTGTGATTTCCAGGGCTCCAATTGGTCTTTCCTTTATGGAGGCAAGGAATAAAACTTTCCCAGTCGCACGGAAACTGCTGGGGCTCCAGCGCGGGGGAACAAAGTGCCTTCAACCACCACCCCCCTCCTCCCGGGGCCGCCGTTCCCGCCCCCCCTCCCCGGGGGCTGCCCGGGACGCCCCCCTTGCAGGTGCGTTAGGGGATGCTGCAGCCCCGCTCGCCCGCCGGTGCCCAGCTCCGCGCCGGCGGGCGGGGCGGGGGGAGAAGCAGCCGTGCTTAGGCGGGAATACCACAAAAAGGCTAAATTTGTCACTCCTGTCCCCTCTTGCGAGCCCTTAGGGAGGGGAAACGCAGAAAAGGAGCGGGCGCTTGGGGTCAGGGGCTGAGCGCCGGGCTGTGTCGAGCTAAGCTGCGCTCGCCGTCGATGTTGGTTGGGGTTAGTTGATGTTAGCGCCTGCGAGTGGCCCCGACGGCGGCAACTTGTGCTCCCGGTGTGCTCCCGGTGTGCTCCCGGTGTGCTCCCGGTGTGGGCAGGGCGGGAGGCGGGGGGAGCCCGGCGCTGGCTCTCGCAGATAGAGAAGTCAGGGAGGGGAGGAGTGGCCAGCTGGGAGGGTGGGGGGGGGGTGTTAGGGGGGAAAAAAAAAAAAAAGCTACTTTTCCAGGTTTAATACGGCGATTAAATATTAAATGATCTAAAAAAAAAAAAAAAAAAAACCGAGTCGTTTCATTGCATCTCCAGAGGCTTAAGCGCCTTATTTCAACAACAGCCAAAAAAAAAAAAAAAAAAAAAAAAAAAGGCGCCAACCAAACCAAAAACCCACCCTACAAAACCTGCGTGGCACCTCAGGTTACCCCGAACCGCGGTGCCCGTGCCCGTGCTCAATGAGCTGCTCTCGCTCCCCCGCAGGCCTCGGGTCCCTTGGAGGCATCGCACCAAACGGGACACTTTTGGGGCGGCCTTTGAACCGGTAGCCCCCCTCCCGGCCCCACCTCCCCGCTCCACTCCCCCCCGCCCCCGCGCCCGCCGCTCCGCTCCCGCCCAGCCGGCCCCGGGACTTTTGGGGCTCTCTCCCCCGGGCGGGGTGCCTTGGCGGCGGGGGTGTGCGGGGGCGGGGGGGGCAGAATCCGGGGAGCGGGGGAGCCCGAGGCTTCCCCCCACCCCGGGGCCAAGCGGGGACGGGGACACGGGGGGGGGACACAGGGGGACACGGGGGGGGACACACACACACACGGGGGGGCTGCAGGGCGCCCCCTGGCGGGCGGCCGGCGCCTGGCGGAGCGCGGCGAAAGTTGATTTTGTTCAGCGAGCCGTATCGTACAAAATTAACGACAGCCAATAAAATTAGCTTACATGTTTCAACCGTAAAAGTCCAAAACAAAATAAAGCTAGTTTTAGTGAAGCTAAGAAGCTCGGGTTTGGCCCCGTTCTCTCTGGCTTGAACTGGGGTCCTTTTATCTAAAGCCCAGTGCACAAACATATAGCTTAATGTGACTAGTGTTCTTCCTTTTATTTCTTTCTCTATGGCAACCAATATGTTCTGCTCAGAAATGTTCCCCCATCAAGGAAACAAATGATCTTGAGGGAGCAGCTCTATACGGCATCTGTTCCGATGGAGCACACAGAGTTAACCCCAGTCAAAAGAGACGCTGGGCACGTCAACAAGAAGTGGAAAATGAGCGATTCTTCTTCCCCCCCCCCCCCCACCAAATTGAAACCTATACCTCCCTAGTTTTACAAGCCATTTTATTGATTTGACTATCGACCGTTTCCAAAGAAGTAACTAATTCTAGGAAATTACAATGATCACCAGCTATTGTGTGTCCAAAAGAGCAGCGGGGGGGGGGAGGGAAAAAAATTATGCAAATAACACGGCAAAATTAAAATAAATGAAAGTCACGTAATGGGATATTTCAGCCTCGGTAAAGTTTTCAGGAGCGGTATCTGGCCTACTAATTTCATCCTACATTATTTATCACATTATTTATCACGCTGACCCAAACGCTATAAAAGAGTTTCAGCTCATTAGCCTATACCTCTCAATTAGTCGGGATTCGGGGAAAGCGGAGAGACAGGCAAGACTGTCAGGAGCGAGAAACAAAGTGAAATCTGGTCTGTAATCCTCCAGCCCCAATCTCCTTGGAGAATAAAATGAAGGGATGTCCTGGTTAGTTTTGATTGATTATACTCTTTCTGATGGACTTTCACTACAGAGCTCTAGATGTTGTGCTTAACCGTCTGTTCCCTAGCTACAGTATTAACCCTCTGCGTGCACCGCCGCTCCGCACCTTCCCCTGCCTCCCCCCGCACCCGTCCCCCCGCACCGGCGCTGCCAGCAGGTGCCCGGCTCACCCGCGCCCCGGCCCCGGCCCCGGCCCCTCTCCCGCCCGCTGCACCGGCCGGGCCCCCTCCCCGCCCGCCGGGCGACCCCCCCCCCACCCCCCCCCCCCACCCCCGCCTCCGAGAAGCAGCGTTTGAAACCAGCCCGCATCTCTGCCTCTCCTCTCCCTTACAAATCTGTAATATTTTCGAGAGCTTTCCTTGCCCCCTGTACCCCCCCCCCCCGCCCCCGCCCGAGTCCTGGTGTTACAATAATTAACAGTGCCCAGAAAAGTGAAGTAGTAACCAGAAAGACTTTCCAGCGCTGAAGAATTGCTTTGCTGCCTTGAGCTTTGGAATGAATCCATGCTTTTTATGTAATATTTCACTAAGGTGCTTTTTGTTGCTGGTGGGATTTTTTTTTTTCTTCCTTTCCCTTTCCCTTTTTTTTTTTTTTTTTTTTAAAAGCCTGTTTCCTTCCAGGCAGTTGCCATGGGTTTCCCTGTCTTGTCCTAAGCTTTTGAAAATATATATCCAGAAGACTTTAAAGAAAACAAAAGTAGATAAAAAAAATGTAAAACACTTACCGATCATACTTCCAGGATTTAGAGATTTTTTTTTTAATTTTTGATTTTAATAAGGTGACAGGGGGAAAAAAGCATGTTCTCAACTCCAGCGAAACGATCCATGTTAAGATTTTCCTTTGCACTGACTCCACTAAGCCCCGCTCTCCACTAGTCTATTATTTTCACCAAAATATATGAAAATTTATGCAAATGAAAATCAGCACTAACTGTTCTCCCCTTGTTATACTTTGGATTTTTTTCCAGACAAAACAATCACACTCTGCAAGGGAGGGGGTGGGAAGAGTTGGGGAACTAAGTTGGTTGTTTTTCTTTTTTTTTTTTTTTAAATAAAAGACATTACTCCAGCTCGAGCTTTATTTTTTATTGTCGCTGTTATGAGGGTGTACTTTTTTTTTTTTTATTTTGGGGGGATTTCTCCCCCCCCCCCCTTCCTTTTTTATTAAGAAAGTAGATCTGTTTGCAGAGGCGCTATCACGTTTCATCAGGCCACCTGAGACGGCTTTTGAAAGCGTGTACTGTGAAATTCATAGCAGTAATTTAGACAAAATCCTCACTGTATATTAATGAAAGACGGCCCCATGGCACCGTTCCTATCCTCCCCATTCAGTGTAAACAAAACCACGAGACTCACTCGGTTTTTGAGCCTGATCCAAGCAAAATCGGCTGGAAAGGAAAACATGGGGTTCTGGCACTGACTATTCAAACGTCTGCACCTGGAGATCTCAGATTTATTCAATGAAATCTGTGTTGGATCTTTTATATATAAAAAAGAAACCTTTGGGGGACGCATGGGAACACAAAAAAAAAAAAAGAAAAAAAAAAAAAGAAAAGAAAATAATCGTTATGTTTGGGGTTTAGTTACCAGCGCCCCTCGGACCCGTACTCCTCACTGTAATGGGTTTTTTTCTCAACCCACCTACCAGGGTATGGCTTTTTGCCGTGCGAGCCGAGGGCTGGGGGGAGCCCGGAGCGCCGGCGGGGCGCGGAGGGGCGCGGAGGAGGGCGCTGGCAGCGGGACGCGGCCCGCCGCCTCCCCGGGGCCAAATTCCTGCGGGTGCGGAGGCGGGCAGCGGGGCGGGCAGGGCGCGCCGCTCCCCATTTTCGCGCCCGCACCGCGGCGCGTTTCCCGGGGCGGGCGGCCCCCCGCAATGTCCGAGGGGGGTTACTGCACCGGCAGTCCCCGAGGAGCGCTCAATTTGCCCTTGTTTTTGTTGCCACTTTCTCTTTTTTCCGTGGTTCACTGAGGTCGCCTGTGCGCGGCGTTTCCGCTCGGTCGCGCCGCTCCCCCTCGCTCCTTCCCCCCGCCCCCCTTAACTCTTTCCGCCGGGCGAGAAATAATGCGGCGTTTCATGCCGCGGGGCCGGCTGCCTGCGAGGGACCGCGGCTCGCAGGGCCAGCCCGGCCGCCGGCTCCCCTCGCCGCCTCCCCCGCCGACGGGGCGGCCCTTCGGCCGGGGCTGCCGGGCCGGCCCCCCGGCGTGACGGCTGCGGGCGGGGGCCGGGGCGCCCCCCGGGGTGCGGGGGCGGACAAAGGCGGGAGGGGGCGGGCGGGGGGCGGGCGCCTGCGGGGCAGAGCGCCGGGGGGGGTGCGCGGCAGCGGTGCCACCCCCGCCCGGCTCCGGCGTCGCTATTGTTATTATTGTTGTTGTTGCTATTAATTATGACGGTCGTCGTCGTAGCGCTGGCCCCGAGCGGCGGCGGGAGCGCTCCGCGGTGCGTGCGTCCGCCGGGCAGGAAGAGTTAAGAGGCGGAGGGAGGAGGGCAGGGAGGGATGGAGGGAGGCGGCGGGGGGAGAGGGAGGGAGGCGGCGGCGGCCGCGGAGCGCGGGGGGGGGGGGCGACTTCCAGCTCCGACGCCACTTTGCCTAAATTAAAAAGCAGCCAATCGGAACGGCCGGAAGGGGGGCCGCGCGGCCGGCGGCGGGCTGTCCGTCACGGGGCGAGCAGCCAATCGGCGGGGGCGGCGGCGGCCGGCTTCCTCGCGCGCGGCGGGGCCGGGTGGTGGCGGCGCGGGCGGCGGCGGCGGCGGCGGCGGCGGCGGGCGGGGAGGGGGGGGGGGGCGGGGGGAGGAGGGAGGGAGGAGGGAGGGGAGGGAGGGAGGGAGGGCGCGGGCACGGCCCGGGAGAGGGAGGCGGGGAGAGGCGAGCGGCGGGACTCCGGCACCGCCAGTGCGCGCTGCCAGCCCGGCAGCCAACTTCCCCGCTGGAGTTAGTGTATAAAGGATACCATATATGCACACACACATACACACACCTCTCCACCAAGGCGCTCCTCCTCCGCCTCCTCCCTCGACCAACTGCTGGAATTAAAATAAAAAAGCAAAACAAACACCAAAAAAAAAAAAAAAAAAACCAACAAAAAAAAAAAAACCAGCCAACCAAAAAAACAACAAACCAAGCGAGAGAGCGAGCGAGCGGGAGAGGGAGAGAAACAATTCGCGAGGTAACGAGAAATTTCAACTTTTTAATTTTTTTGTTGTTGTTGTTTTTACTTTTTTTTTTTTTTTTCCCAACCGCCTCAAGGAAAGGTAGGGAGAAAAAAATGTCTTATCCAGAGCGTGACTCTAGCAAGAAGGCTCCGACAGGACTCTTGTTTCAAAGGGGACAAAGTGCTCCAGCAACAGCACAACTTTGAGAAATGCATCATCACCACCATCACCACCATCATCATCACAGGAAGTTTTCTTAGGACACCAACAAAACTTGCAAATAAAAGAGCAAAAGGAGATCGAGGAGCCGAGGAGAGAGAGAAAGAGAGAGAGAGAGAGAGACAGAAAAAGGAAAATATACCCACACACAAAGCCTTAAAGGACGAAGAAAAGGAAAAGTTTCACTCTGAGAGGGGAAGGCTGAGAGGTGGAGATGTACTCCTAGGGGAGCGGAGGGGAGAAGGCACGGGGGCTTTTTGATCCCCCCCCCCCCGCTCTTTTTCGCTTTTTAGCCTTTGTTTGGTTTCCTCCCTGCGAGCAGCAAACTCGGGCGAGAAGGCGGCGGAGGGAAAATAACACGTACGGCTAAACATTTCTCTTTTTTGGGGGAAAAAAAAAAAAGCAAGGCAAAGCGATTTAAAAAAAAAAGAAGAAGGAAAAAGAGAAAAAAAAAAAAAAAAAGAAGGCAGCAAAGCAGGCGAAGCGAGAGCCGGCGACTGCAAAGAGCGCGGCGCGGAGCGGCGGCAGGACGGCCGGCGGACGGGCGGAGGAGCGCGCGCCGCGGAGCGCTAGCAGGTGAACCCCGCGCCCCGGCGCCCCGGCGAGGCTGGGAAGGCGGCGGCGGCGGCGGCGGCGGCGGCGGCGCGGGCGGCGGCCCCGGCAGCGGCCCCGGCAGCGCCGGGCAAGGGCGCTCGCCCGGCAGCCGGCGGCGGCGGCGGCGGCGCGGCGGCGGCGGCGGCGGCGGCGGCGGCGGCGCGGCGGGGGCGAGCGGCGGGCGGCGGGCGCGGGATGGCCGCGGCCACCTCTAACCCCTACCTCCCCGGGAACGGCATCCTGGCGGCCGGCTCCATCGTCCACGCGGACTCGGGCGGCGGCGGCGGCGGCGGCGGCGGCGGCATGCAGCCGGGCAGCGTGGCCGTCACCTCGGTGGCGGGCGGCTACCGCGGCGACCCGGCGGCCAAGATGGTCCAGAGCGACTTCATGCCGGGCGCCATGGCCGCCAGCAACGGCGGCCATATGCTGAGCCATGCCCACCAGTGGGTGACAGCCCTGCCCCACGCCGCCGCCGCCGCCGCCGCCGCCGCCGCCGCCGCCGCCGAAGCGGGCTCGCCCTGGTCCGGCAGCCCCGTGGGCATGACGGGCAGCCCCCAGCAGCCGCCGCCGCCGCCCGACGTCAAGGGCAGCGGCGGGCGCGACGACCTGCACTCGGGCGCGGCGCTGCACCACCGGCCGCCCCACCTGGGCCCCCCGCACCAGGGGCACCCGGCGGCCTGGGGGGCGGCGGCGGCGGCCGCCCACCTGCCCTCCATGGCCGGCGGGCAGCAGCAGCAGCAGTCGCTCCTCTACTCGCAGCCCGGGGGCTTCACGGTGAACGGCATGCTGAGCCCCCCCCCCGGCGGGCAGAGCCTGGTGCACCCCGGGCTGGTGCGCGGCGAGACGCCGGAGCTGGGCGAGCACCCCGGGCACCACCACCACCACCACCACCAGCACCCCGGGCACCACCCGCCGCACCACGGCGGCGTCAACAGCCACGACCCGCACTCGGACGAGGACACGCCGACCTCCGACGACCTGGAGCAGTTCGCCAAGCAGTTCAAGCAGCGGCGGATTAAGCTGGGCTTCACCCAGGCCGACGTGGGGCTGGCGCTGGGCACCCTCTACGGCAACGTCTTCTCGCAGACCACCATCTGCCGCTTCGAGGCCCTGCAGCTCAGCTTCAAGAACATGTGCAAGCTGAAGCCTTTGTTGAACAAGTGGCTGGAGGAAGCCGACTCCTCCACGGGCAGCCCCACCAGCATCGACAAGATCGCCGCCCAGGGCAGGAAGAGGAAGAAGCGGACCTCCATCGAGGTGAGTGTCAAGGGGGCCTTGGAGAGCCACTTTCTGAAATGCCCCAAGCCCTCCGCCCAGGAGATTACGAACCTAGCGGACAGCCTGCAGCTGGAGAAGGAGGTGGTCAGGGTTTGGTTTTGCAATCGGAGGCAGAAAGAGAAACGGATGACCCCCCCGGGGATCCAGCAGCAGACCCCCGACGATGTCTACTCCCAGGTCGGCACCGTCAACTCCGACACGCCGCCCCCTCACCACGGACTGCAGACCAGCGTGCAGTGAGGGGCACCGCGGGCGGGCCGGGGGGCGCGGGGGCAGCGCGGGCCGGGCCGGGCCGGGCACCGCCGCCGGCACCGACCCCGACACCGGCACCGGCACCGGCACCGCCGGCACCCGGCACCGGCACCGGCACCGGCACCGGCACCGGCACCGGCACCGGCAGCGCCGCGCACACCCGCACGCTGACACAGACACACTCACACACGCACGCACGCACGCACACACACACACACACACACACACACGATCCAGGCTCGTTCAGACTGCTTGTGTTTATATATATATGGATATATGCGTCCATCTATATATATATAAGATCGATACCGATAGGGAGCGGCGGAGAAGGTCGATCCGAGCGAGAGCGTTTAGACCGCGTTGGGAAAACGGGGTGGAGATGCGTAATGCACCAAACTGCAGATGTGCCGGGGGGTTGGTTGTGGGGAGAGGGCTTGGGCGGGTGGGCTTGGGCTTTTCTTTTTTTTTTTTTCCTTCCTTTTAATTATTATTATTTTTATCTTTCACTCTCCAAATTCGCCCCCTCTCGCAGCGAGGAACACCACCGCTGTCTGCACCTCTTCTCTCCCCTCCTCCCCCCTCCTCCCCACACTCTTCCCCCTATCCCCAAAAGGGCTCTCTTCTATGAATCACGGAAACTTTTTTCCTCCTTTCTCTTTCCCTCTTTTTTTTTTCCCTCCTTTTTTTTTTTTTTTTTTCCTTGAATGGGAGCAATCCAAAAAAAAGGGAAGCAGAAGCAAAATAATCTGGTTCATCAGAGGGTGCCTGCTGCATTCCAGCACCCTGTTTTTCTTGGCCAAACCGTAGAATTTTGGTGCAAGGCAGACATCCACTCTGAAAACATATATATCTATATAGCTATATATTCTGCAAAATGAAAGGGGCCACTTTTTCCAGGAAAAAAATAAAATGAAGTATGCACACAGCACTAAAAACAAGCAGACTGCATAGGGAAGCAAATACATATATATATATTTATCTATATATATAGGTATAGCTATAGAACAAAAATATGGAAATGAATGCCCGCACGCCGAAAAACTGACCCTGAGGAGAAAGGGGGGGAGGGACAGACGCCGGGGGGAGGGTGGGAGAAGGAGAGGTTGTTGGTCCCTAAAGTTCGAGCTCTGTAGAAGGACTTTGCATGAATTAAGGGAACCAGCGAGAGAAAGGGAAATAATTTAGGGCTGTCAAAGTCCTGCTCCTGACGGCTGCCAATCATCATGGAAGAGTCATAAAAAAAAAAAAAATCCACTGCTAATATTTTTTTTATTAATATTTTTATTTTTTATTTCTGGACTGATTCAGATAAAGGGATTTAGAAGGACTGAGCATCTGCAGCTGCACTTATCTGAACTTCTCCTCTCCCAAATCCGTTGCCAACTTTGATTGAATGGGTGCTGTGGATGTGATTATATAATACTGCCATTTCCAAGCAGTGTTTTTGGTAGGTTTTAATAAACAGACTTTTCAAAAAGACGGCAATATAGAATTGTTAGATCCGTTGTTGATCTAAAAAAAAAAATTTGCTTTATATTTTCATTAAATGACTTCTTTTAATATTTTATTCAGAATACCTATGAACTGCTGCAAAACGGTAATTTATTTTTTCCCCAGATCTTGTATTACGTGTTTTTTTTCAGACGAGCACAAATCAAAATGAAATGAAAATATGGACAGTTGTTAGGTAATAAGGGTATCTTTTGATGTGATAATTTGATTGTAATTTAATTTGAGTAGTGATTCCGTAAGAGCTGATTGAGAAAATAAATTTGTTAGAATGAAATAGTCTGTGTCTGATGCATAAACGCTGTGTCGAGAGAGAAAAAAAAAAAAAAAAAGTTCTCCGAAGGGAAACGCTGCAAATGCTGAAGCCAGAGAAAGATGGAGGGTCCGACCTGCCGGCTGCGCGCCCCCCCGCGCCCCCCGGCAGTGCCGCCCTCCGTCCCCCCGCCGCGCCCGGGCCCGCCGCCTCTCCCACCCCGCGGGGAGGCTGTGCCGTGGGGAAGGGGGGCGAGCTTCGGGATCCGCAGAGGCCGCCTGCCCCGGCCAGGGCTGCGCCGGTTCGGTCGCGGCTTGCGCCTGGCTGCGGGCGCTGCCTGCGCCTTCCCGCTGCGCGCCCGCGGCGGTGCGGAGGGCAGGGGTGCTTCCAAAAGTTCAGTCCTGTGTGCTCGCTTTGCCAACTGAGGCTTTGGGGCGGGGGGCAGAGGGAGAGCGGGGGCGGGGGGAGCTGAGCTGTAATTTATTGTGGCGCATTTTACGTCTGTACAAATAGCTGTATGTATTTTACCTTTATCATTGAAGGAGAAGGTGCTTTTTTTCACCACCACCACCCCGCCCCCCAAAAAAAGGATATACAGAATAATACTTTCGGCATCCTGCGTGCGGTCCGCCTAGTTCACCATTTCTGTTGTTGCTGTTGCTGTTGTTGTTGTTGTCGTTTTAGGGTTTTTCTGTGGGGTGTGAAGTGGCGTGGTCTGGTTTTCTCCTCCACTCTGCCGTAGCGCTGCCATGCCTTCTTTGCAAACGCACGCGTGTGTTAGCAACGGTGGAGATGCCAATAGATGCACTAGGTAGCCTGTCATATTTATCCGCTATAATTTATTGCGATATAGGGACAAGTGAATGACCGTTTCAACTCTCTTCATTTTGACGCCGGGAGGTTGTGGGAACAGGAGAGCTGCATCTAACGCCTCCACCCGCCCCCACTGAGAGTCTACCGGAGAATAAGCTTTTCTTTTATGATCCGTCTCGTCCGTGGCTCCTTCCTCACCTTCCTCTCCCTCCCCCCTTGCGCAGCCCCCCCCCCCCCCCCGCCTTGCTTCTCTCCGTGCTATTGAGGCAGGGGTTAAACCCCCAGAAAAACTGCTGTAGGAACAACAAACATTTCTTCCTTTCAGATAGGCCTTGTGTCAGTCCATAAATCAAAGCCAACCTGAGAGCCGTGCACCGGGATGCATTATTTTAACACCAGCTCGTAGTAAATATCACCGTCGGTTTGATTTGTGAAATCCAAAAGGCCCTGCTGACACGGAGGAGAGGGGCGGGGGGGGGGGGGGAGAAAGAGGAGGGGGAGGAAAAAAAAAAAAACAAAAACCCCAACCCAACAAAGGGAAAGAAAACCCGAAAGGGTAAAGGACGCTCTTTCTTTTGTTCGTTTTAGCAAAAGCTCCTGGCTAATTTTGCAGCTCGGGAGGGGAAAGGCCGGGCGCGGGAGGCTGGCGGGCAGGCTGGCAGCGCCGGGCTCCTCGCCGGGGGCCGGGTACCATTAACACGTGAGGTGGGATCCTGTTCTTCACACATGAAGGGGGAGCGGTTTATTAGGCACGGAGAGGGTCTATTTAAATTTCTGAGCGGTATCTGGTGACTGGGTTTGGATGGCAACAAAGAGCTAACGTTAGGCTTCACACTGGTTTCTATTAAAAGGCAACCTTCGCGGGTTGCTGCCTGAGAAAAGCTGGGGTTTAGGATGGAGGAGTAACGTGTGCTCGGAGGGACCGGCAAAATGTGCCCCTTCCCTGAACTTGTTATGCACAAAAAGTGAGGCCGTGGGCGCTTCCCCCCCGCCCCATCCCCGCGTCGTGTCCCCCCCTCCCCCCCGCTCCCGAGAAACTGAACCCTTTGAATGTATTTAGGAATTTCAGGGTTGCGAGTCTGTGAGATAACGAGAGGTAGATAATAACTGAGAGGGTTTGCGCTAAGGGTTATATTGTTACACGTGTAAATAATGCAAATATTGTTATATATCGCCAGATCTCTTAATGAATTTAGTAATTGTATTCATTTATAATATCAGTGTTCTGTGCTTGGCAACTGAGTCGACATCATTTTCCTCACTCTTTTTTCTTTTTTTTTTTCTTTTTTTTTCCCTCCCCGCCCCCCCCCCCCCCCCCCCCCCCCCGGCCTAAAGGAAAGCCAAATGTTTTACAAAGTTATGTTTGATCAGTCTGGGTAATCCCGAGATGTGATTATTTACAGTTTACATTTTCATATCCTGCGGTCCTCTGCTGCGCCCCAGTCTTCTCACTCACATCCCATCCTTCCCCCGTCGAGTCTCTGCACAATAAATCATTTGCAGGTGTATTTAAAATAGTCATCTCACTGCTGTTGATCCGCGTATTTTCCGGAATTTAGCAAAGAGCTCTACCTTGGTTTAACAACGCAGCGGTTCCTATCGGACCTTTACTGAATCCTTACGCTTTAATGTAGTGACTCGTGTTTGCACATTACAATGCTCATAACTTGTTTTGTATGAATGGTTTTAAATGGAACGTTTAGAGAGTAATTGGTTCTAATATGAAATGCAGTATATACTATTGATAATTTTATCAATAAGTGTGCTATTTTGAATAATTTTAACGATTACATTTGTTTTTTTAAATTATATATTTGTAAACTATTTATCCTGTTGGAAGCAACAGTATATCGTTGTATTTATTCGTTTATTTTTGTAATAAATGATCAACCTCTTCAAGCGACGGCGAAAGCGATACTTCTATATGTTTACCCAGGGCTGCCTTTTTGAGGCGCAGAGGTGCTTGCCCCGGCTTGCGGGAGCGTGTAAAGATGACGCCTGTCACTGGCAGGCTGCAGGACCGAGCTGTAGGCGTGAGCTGCTTCGCCCCGTGCGCTTCAGTTTGCTGAAGTTCCAGGGTAATTAATCACACTCTAAAAGGGATGCAACAGGTCCCGGCCTCGGAGGCAGGCGCGGAGCGAGCGCTTTAGGACAGGGACCGGTTTTGCTAACACCGGGCACGGCGAGGAGCTCGCTCGCCCGTGGCGAGAGGGACGGACGGAGCGAGCGGAGGAGGCGCGGGGCGGCGGCGGGAGCCCCGTCGGGATCTCTCGGCCGCGCTTTGGCGGAGCGGAGCGGGCGCGGGGCTGCCGGAGGCGGCGGGAGAGCGGGGCGAGGCGGGCGGGGCCCCCCCCCCGCCCCGGTGCCACGGAGCCAGCGGCCGGGCGCTGCCTGGCCCCGGCGCCTTCGGCCAGGCCAAAAGCTACGGGGAGGAGGCCGGGCGGCCACCCCGCCCTGCCCGACGCCAAAGCAGCGGCCGGGGCCGCGCCGGGAGCCGGCGTCCCCGCCGCCCGCCCGTGTGCGCGTCCCCCTCCCTCCCCGGGGGGCGGCGGCGGGGAAAGCGGGGCGCCGCCGCCCCCCACGCTGTGGAAGGCCGGCCCGGGGCAGCGCCGACGGGGCGGCCGCCGCTGTCCGGCCGCGCTCCCTCCCCGGCGGGGCGGCCCGGGAGGCGGAGCGGCCCGGGAGGGGCGGCCGGGCCGGTGCTCCCGGCGGGCGGCGGGCCGGCCCGGGGCGGCGGGCGGCCCGGGGGAGGCGGCGGGAGGCAGGGCGGGCGGCTCGGCGGTGCCGCGGCGGCAGCTGCTGCCGGTCCCGCAAGTTGTTTTCCTCGTGGCGACCATTCAGCAAAACGCAGGAGCCTTTCTCCAAGATTTAAATTTCGCGGATGAATTACCATACAGCGGTTGCTTAGCAACTAAATTCAAGCCGGGCTAAGAATATGCAAGCTTTTTGTATTCTCATTAATAAAAATGCCACTCTGACACAGCAACCTGACTTTGGATCACTGCAACTTCTGTAAAAGCCATAGGAGAATACAAACCGGCTCCTCCATTTAATTACAGATCAGAGTGGCTTGAAATGTGATGTTTTGTTAATCTATCTTCCTAAAAGCGGTGTAAAAAATAACGGCTTTTCAAGAGCAGTGGAAAACTACTTTTTTAATGGAGCTGTCTCCTGGTGCTACTGATGGCTGGAAAGCGAAACCTTTTTTTGAGTCACACTTTCAAGTAGCATCCCCCCTTCCGTTTTGAGCTTCCTGAAATCAAAAAACATTAAGACATTTGGAGCCACGGGGGGGGGGGGGGGGGGGGGGGGGGCGACGACGCAAAAACAAATCCAACAAAACCCACAACAAAAATAAATAAGCTGCAGCCGACCAGCGCGTTAGAGAGGCGAGCGTCGCTCAGGAAAGGGAAGGGGGGGGGGGATTAAAAATGTCAAGGTGCAGCCCCAGCCGGGCACAGCCCCCCCAGCCGGGGTGCACCCCGTCCTTGCTCTGAAGCAGGAGGCTCTTTGCGCCGAAACGGCTCTCTTTGACATCAAGTGCGTGGGTGCTTCGGCTGGGGAGGGAGGGAGAGAAGCCTTCAGGAACACCTTGTTGAACGTTTCTCTCCAAAATTTATTTCCCCTTCTGCTAACATTTACTTTAGATTGCTCTTAGATCGGTGGAGATAAGATCTTGGCGTTAGATTCTGGCATCATGCGCCCAAACTCGTATATATGGGAGAATGACCTCATCAGAGGAGGACTGTGTGTATAGATAGGATTATTTAAACATAGACTAGACACCTACATATGAATCTATATATAAAGATGTGTGTGTATGATACTTTTTTATATATATGTGTGTGTGTGCGTGTGCCTCCAGCAGTACCAAAAACCCGTCCTGCCCGCCCCGGAGCCTGCAGGCAGGGCTGCCTTCCCCCGCAGCGCCCGGAGGGGGGTGGCCCCTCTCCGCAGGGCAGCGGGCAGGACCCCTCGGGCAGGAGCCCTCGGGCAGGAGCCCTCGGGCAGGCCGGCAGCGGGGGGCTGCAGGCAGGGCGGCAGCTGCCTCTCCTTGCCTCTCCATTGCGCTTGCAGGCAGGGCTGCCTTTGGGACGGGGGCCGCTGGGCGCTTCTGGCCGTGCCTGGGGGGGTTGGTTGTGGTGCTTTTATTAGCAACAAACAGTTAAATATGAACTTTCTTCTCCCCCACCCCCACCCCCTTTTTTTTTTTTTACCCCTTGGAAGTGCTAAAATTGAGCCTGAATTGCAAAAAAACCCAAGCCACGTTAAAAGTTCAGGCAAGTGCTTCTTTTTTTTCTTCTTTTTTCTTTCTTTTTTTTTCTTTTTTTTTTTCTTTTTTTTTTCCCCCGACGGGGTTTGTCTGCAGGAGGGAAAGGGGAACTTGGAGAGCTGTCCGAGCTGTGCAGGTCACTGAGGAATCAGGGGGTCCCCCCTCCCCCCTTCTCGCTTTCTCTTTTAAGGTTTTCTTTTCTCCCCTGAAAGGAGGAGGATGGCTTGAAGGGGGGTGGTCGAGGGGGGTAGGCATATTCCAAACGTGAGTTTGTGATGGAAGGGAGCTCTCCCTCTCAGCAGGATTTAGTCTCTACTCACTTTAAAACGTAGAACAGCAGACAAAAAAAAAAAAAAAAAAAAAAAAATCCCATATAACAAGTACCAAGGGAAGAAAGGCAGTGAAGTGAGAACCTGTGAAGACTAGAGTCCCCCTGAAACTCAGGCTCACCCAAAGCTTTAGCAGAGTGTTTTGCTTCTCTCCTCAACGGTTATAGGATGAGTATCACAAGGCTACAGCATAAATAATCACATTCCCTTCCATTTTGCATCTCTCTCTCTCTCTCCCAGAGTTGAGATTAAAAGCCAAAATCCGAGCACAGCCCTTGCAGAGCGGTTGAATTGTGCCAGTACATATGTTTTCCGCTCGCATGTTGAAAACTGTACCTTCAAACACAGGCTTGTTTCTGATAGCTTGCATTTCTTCAACTACAAGGGATAAAAAGCTAAACAGAACTTTTCTGAATTGTTCCTATTGCGCACGTCGGTGGGGTGAAAACACAGCGTTACATCAGCTCGATACCTTCAACGCAAACAGGGAAGGTTTAGCAAGACAAGCTCACTGGTATGCCCGAATGGAGAGCTTTATTTTAGACTTGGGATGGTTCAAACCGATTCGACACCAGTACTGGGCACCACAAAGTGTTTGGTTTGGGAACAAACTTTCCTCCGCAGTAGCGTGGATTGCTGCTCCTCGACGCCAGATGCCTGGTCACTCTGTGTCCCCTCGCTGCCTTTCTTGCAAGGCGCACGATACAGAGGAGAGTTTCTACCCACGGGGACGGTGCTTTCAGATCAGACCGCTGCACCATGCCCTCCAAAGTCCAGGCACGGGGCCCCAGCGGAGTTACTTCTTCCTCAGAAGGAGCCTAAGAGAAGAGGGAAAATGGATTAGAAAGGGGAAACCAGCTGGGGACTGTTACCCTCACTGGTGGTAGGCCTGCTCTTAAACACAACGTCAAGGCACTGAGAGATGTGTGTGAAATGACAAAGACAGACGCTATTTCTTCCTAAGGTCCAAGTTGAGTGGAGAAAGCCAAAGGGTTGTTGACTGTCTTGCGTCCGGGGCCATCCTTTCAGATTGAAATGAATTGATTTAAAAAAGCAGGGACTGGCTAATGGGGAACCGCATGGCTGCTATATTTATGTGCATCAAACCGAAATTTAAACAACTTGAGGCAGCGTGGGCTGTATAAATGTTTTATATATAGTAACCTTTTTGTTATTAGTTTTGGAAATGCTTGGTGCGACTTCCCTGCCAGCGCTCCATAGAGCTGACTATACAGCATTCAGTCCGCGCTACAGTCGAGCGGGAACTGTTTGCTCAACAACTCCAGGCTCCATTTCCAACTGGAGTACTAATGCACACCCTGAGCTGGTCGCGTAAACCCAGGTAGCCCAATGCATGTAGACCACTTCACGAAGCAGGCAGCTAAAATACGAAAAGCGAGCGCGTGGCTGTAGGGGAGGTGTGGGCTGGAGGGTCTTCTGAGTGGGTTGGTTTGGTGGTTTGGATTTTTTTCCCTCCCTCTGTGAGTGCTGGTGAGAGCCAGAGGACGGGGACATCCTCTGAAGCTGAGTTTGGGCTCACCTCTCCACCTCCCCTCCAAGTTGGAAACATCGCGAATATTTACCAAGTACAAAAGAAATGAGACGTGCTGGGCATTGATCATTATTATGTCCCTTCCCTGACACAAAATGGGCCCAGGATAGCAGAGCTGAAACTAATCTTTCTAAAGGCGGGGTGGGGGGGGGATGTGTTGGTGAAGAATTGTGCTGGAGTAACATACATTTCTTTCGTCTTCTGGAACTCTCATCGAAAACAGGGGCCCATCTGTCCCAGTGGGACATTTCTCAAAGAAATCTAATAGATATTTGTTCCAGAGTCCACACTAAAGCCACAGACCAAATGTAAGGTGCAAGGCTCTCCATTTGTTTCTCTCTCTCCCTCTCTGTCTCACACACACGCATCCCCACACATATGCAAACATACACTCCCTTCTCTTCCTAAAATAATAAAACATCCTCTCCCCAGTTCTGCCGCGTTCTCTATTTTATGCAGATCCATACTCAAATGTGTACCAAAATTCTTAACTCGGTTTGCTGAAATCGCCTAGATTGTCGAGGAAATTAAACTAAACAAGGAGCTGTGTGAAATGTTGAACTTTAAATACCATCCGCTACCTCGAGAAGAAGAAAATGAGTCAATAAACGCTCAGGTTTCTGCTACGTTTAGATTATCGTAATTAAAAGAATTATTTTGTTAGATCTTTTTTTTTTTTTTTTAGCGTGGTGAGAATTCCCTCATGCTCTAATAGTGGGTATTTGAAAGTAATGCTCTTTCCCTTTTGATTTTGGACTGAAGGACAGGGTTATGGTGTCTCCCCTAGGCGTTAACGATGGATACGGACGTGTTTAATCTTATGAAGGGTACGTGCATTTCTGTGAACACCAGGCGAGATGACAATACCATTCTGAGTAGCCCAGAAGAGGCATGTTTTACCTGAAGAACTGGGCTTGGGCTGGCTGCTGCCGTTGTTCTGGGTTTTGGTTTTTAATTGTTCTGCCTATTCTCTCAAGTCAATATTAATGCCATAGAGCAGGGCTGAGGCCAGGGCTGAGTGAGCCCCGTCATTAACAATAGCATAAACAAAGGAAGGGGACCAGTTACCTTGACATTAGATGCCCGCTTTGTTCCCGAGCCTCCAACTGCATCCTGAAGCCCATACAGGGAAGTATTGCCTACGGGAATGAATAATCCACTCCAGCTATTGTCCCAAATCCCCTGGAAAACAAAACAACACAACCAAAACAAAGATGACAACACACCCCCGGCTCCGCACGGAGCCTGCAAATGGTTTCATCCCCTCCTGCCTTTCCCTGCACTTCTCCTGCCCACCCTTGTCACTGACCCGCTCCCCTGCAAGCGCTGCCCGCTGCAGCCCGCAGGCGCGTCCCACTCTGCCCAAGCACCCCGAACCCCTGCATCTCACTTTCCAGGGGGAAGG
Source organism: Pelecanus crispus (assembly GCF_030463565.1). Lineage (NCBI taxonomy): Eukaryota > Metazoa > Chordata > Aves > Pelecaniformes > Pelecanidae > Pelecanus > Pelecanus crispus. The sequence continues at coordinate 156,176,730 of NC_134643.1, forward strand.
AGGTTGCAGACACCCCCCCCCCCCCCCGCACCGCCCTGGGAAGGGCAAAGCGGGGAGCGAGGGGGCTGTGCGCTCCTGTGCCTCCGCAGCCCGGCCGGATCCCTCCCGGGGGCTGCGGGGATGCCCCCGGAGGGCTCCGCGTTAGACGGGGCGGCCCGGCGGCGTGGGCTGCCCTCCAGCCGCCCCAGCCGTGTCCGCCCCCCCCGGCCCCTCCGCAGGCAGCAGGGATTCACCCTCTCCCCGCGGCGTGGCCTGGCCCGGGGGGCAGCGCGACATCCCCACGCACCGCCGTGGGGGTGCGAAGGGGAAGGGGGTGGTGGGCGAGCGTGTCTCCGTGTGGGTGCGGGGGGAATCGCCATTGTCCTTCCCGCTTCGCCCTCGCGAGGCGGATTTCCCCGTGGAAGGGCCCACCCGGCGCTGCCCTCCCTGCCTGCTCGCTGCCTGGCGGACCCCGCTCCGTAGCCCCCTGCATTTGGCAGAAACGCCCGGGGCAGCCCCCCTGCTCACGCCCGGCCGAAGGAGCCTACGTGGATTGGGAATGTCTCTTTCCTCTGCCAAAATAATTAAGCTCCCCGCATCCAGGTTTGTCTTCCCCTTCTCCTACGGCCCCAATGCTGGCCGTCAGGGCAGAAGGACGGATAGGAGCCCCCCCAAAAAAGTTTGCGGGGTGCTGGTTTGACCCTGCGCTTCCCCGCGCGGAGGGGGGGGTCGGGCCAGGCCACGGCAGCGCTGCCGCGGGGCTCCCCCCCGAGCCGGCCCCGCTTTCGGGGGCAGCTTTTGTTCCCGCTGCGCTCGGAGGGGAGCAAGTTGAAGCCCCGGGAACCCCGCGCCTTCGCCTGGCTCTCCGGGAGGAGATGAAGGAGACCCGGTGGCGTAGCCCGAGGTAGATGGAGGCCTTCGGAGGCAGACGCATCCATCCCAGATGCAGCCAAATCCATCCTCGCAACGTGGGGGTGTGTGTGGAGGGGGATATGGGGGGGTAGCGAAGGAGGCATTTTGGACCTAAAGCCCTCGCTTCGAAGGTTAAAAGCTTCCTCATCAAAGCGTTGCCAGACGCTACTGGGCCGAAGCGAGGGGAGAAGAACATCAACATTACTGCAAATTTCAAAGCACTGAAAATAGCGCTAAGAAATCCCGAGGATCCGCCACCGGTTCTTTTTTTTCCCGGGACACACGCATTAGGGGACGCTTTTCCCGGAGGTGCTTGCGAGCCAGGCCAGCGGGAGCTGCGGCTGCCTTTTGGGGGCTGAGCGGGGAGGGGGGCTGCGGGCCGGGGCGGCGGGGCTGCCGCCCCCCCCCCCTCCTAGCTCACGCACCTGCAGCCCCTGGCTGCTTTCGGGACCCGGCCGCTGCCGGCTCGCCCCCCCCCCCCCCCTCCGGGCTGTGTCGGGAGCAAACCCACCCCCAAATCCTCCCCCCTCCTTCACCGCCCCCGCGGCGCGCCCGGGCCGCGCTCCCTCCCGCTGGGAGCCGCGGCGGCCGGGCAGGGGCCGGCCCCGGCAGCCCTTTATGCGCAGCGGTCAGCAGCCGGGGTGTGGGTTTGCAGCTGCATGCAAATAAATCCCCGGCAATAATCTAACGCGGGTGTGCTGCCCCGACGACAAAGTGCCGCCACAAACGCGAGCGCATTGCTTTTTTTTTTTTTTTTTTTTTTTTTTTGACCACCTCGGTCCCGCAACCAAGGGAAACAAATAAAAATAAAAAGGGAGAGGGGGAGAAAGTTGGGTGTTACGCATGTTTCATCAAACGCAGCCAGCTTTTGTGATAGAGGAGAGCCGGGGATTTGTTTCCTGCACCTCTGCGAGAACACCACCACCCGCCCCAGCTGGAGAAAACGATTCCACGCGTGATGAGCAGGAACGAGGTGTCCTACCTACCCGGCCGCCCGCTGCCACCTTATTTGTTCCGTCCCCACCTGGAAAATGCATCTCTTCCCTCAGTTTTCATTGAATTACAGCTGTATTCGATACGGGACGGGAGGGGGGGGGGATAATTTCGTACACTATCTTCTGTTGTAGGTAAAAGTTTGTTTGTTTGTTTGTTTGTTTGACCGCTCTCCAAGCAGAGGTGAATCTTTGAGAAAGAGCCGGAGTGGGAGAAGAAAAAAAGAAAAAATCAAACCGCAAAACAATATCCCAGCAACCTAATTCCAGAAAGGATGGGAGGGAGTGCAGTTTCCCAATTGCCATTCTGCGGACTGCCATAAAAGCAAAAAAAAAAAAAAAAAAAAAAAAAAAATCACATAGAAGGCTGGGGCGGGGGGAGAATATGACTTTTGCGAAGTGTAAGTCTTTAACGACAAGCAGCCCTCCGTGACATCTGGTGCCCCCGGGGATGGTTGCCCCCCCGGGGCCGCCGCAGGCCCCGGGGCCGGCAGGGCGCGGGTGCGGCGCCCAGCCCGGGGGGGAACCGCCGGCTCCCCCCGGCGCAACCCGCCGCTCTCCCTCCCTCCTAAAGTGAGGGGGGAAGGAGGGGGGCCGCTATTATTGTGGAAAGCCCGTTTCCCTGGCAGAAGAGGGGCAGCTGGGCGTCCAGCCCTCCCGCCGCCAGCTCCCCCCGGGGGTGCGGGCAGTCGGTGCGCAGCCCCCGGCCCCGCAGGGCCGACAGCAGCCGCGGCCCGCTCCCACCCGAGCCAGGGCCCGCTCCGCTTTCGCCTTTCACCCCTCGGGGAGGGGACGCTTCCCCGCAGCCGCCGTGCGGGGACAAAAAGGGCCGCCCTGCGACCGGCTGGCCAAACGGCGGCCCTCGCCCCCACCCCCCCCCCCCCGGCGCCCCATCGCCCCCGGGGGCTTTCCCAGGCTTTGCCCAACTCTCCCAACTCCTCTCGCCGGCCTTGCCCTTCCCCAGCTCTCCCCGCCGAGCCTGGCGCCCCCAGCACCCGGGTCCCGCCGGCGGCGGGGCGGCAGGGCAGGGGGTGACCATCCCCTTGGTGTCTCGGCTGCCTGCCTGCACGCCCCGGCTTTTCCTGCCCCCGGCCCCGCGGCCGCCCCTCTGTCCTCCCTGGCACGCACAGAGCCCGGCCCAGCTGCCGCTTGTCCCCTCGGGGGGGCTTTTTTCATCTCCCTCCCCCGCCCCCTTCCCTCTCCCCAAAGCCCGCTGGGCACGGGCTGCAGCCGGGCCCTCCGGGGGGGCTCAGCGCCCCGCAGAGCCCGCTTCAGCCCCCCTGCCCACCAATTCCTCCTCGTCTCCGCCGACAAAACAAAAGCCCCGGACCAAAGCGGCCAAGCAAAGGCGGCACAGCAAAGCCCGCGCCCGCTGCCCCCTCCGCAAGGCGAACTCCAGAGGGGAATCTTCCTCCCGGGCTTCGCTCCTAAGCCCGCGAGTCCCTTAGTCTTCGCAGCTTTCGGCAGGAGAAAGAGGACTTTGTCACCTAAGTTGCCCCTCGCACCTTTGCGTGACCCGGCGCGGGCGCCGCGACAAAGTTGCGCCGGTTTCCGCAACCCGAAAGGAAACCTCTGGGCACGGGGCTCCGTTGCTGGGGGCCGGGGAGGGCACCCCGGGGCACCCCCCCACACCCCCCCCCCCCACCCCATACGCAGCCTCCTCGCCTCTGTCTTTGAAACTGTGCTTAAAACAGCAGCTGAAACACAATTAGTTGTAACTGATTAACATGGATTAGTTTGGCCTCCAAAGCACTCCAAAGTCAATTCAGCAGCCATAATAATAATTAATTCATTAATAAGTACTATTGGTGCTTCATCACTAACGCCAAGAAAAGTTTCCCTGCGAAGTACAGGTGGCAGGGAGTGTTAAAATGAAAACATTTGCATGCAACTTTTTAACCAGAAGGGAAAGCACTTTGGTTATATTTGGAGACATGTGTCTCACACATTTCCCCCTTTTTTTGTAAACTATGTAAGAATAAACATTACAGCTCTGGGCTTTTAATTTCTCCAGATGGAATCATAAAGTACCTAGTAGATTTTTTTTTTTATATATACTATACAATTGAGGACACATGTCTGCTTTTCCCAACGAGGACCGAGAAGCAACTTAATTTGAAGGCATAACTACCGAACCGCATTTTGAATAACACACTCGAACAAGTTCACTTTAAAAGGCAGGAAACCGCTAAGAGCACGGCACTGAAAGTTGCTCCTTCCCACTTGAGCTGCAGTGGAAGATCGCCCGGCTGACCTTCACACACACTTTGTTGTTTCGTACACGTATATACGCATATAGGTATATACGCATGTAGGTATATACGCATATAGGTATATACGCATATAGGTGGCGGGGTGCCTGGCCGTGGAGGGGGCTTTTCCGAGGAGCTCGCTTCCCCGGGGGGCTCCCCCCTCTCGCTCCAGGTTGGAGAGGCTGCTCGGGATCCCACCCCCAGCGCGGCGGAGGAGCCCCCTGATGCGCGGTGACAAGAGGGGTCTCCTCCTGCCCCCCCTGGCTGAAGCAAGGGGTTCACTTACCCTCCCGGCGCTCCCCTCCGCTCCTCGCACGCACAAATTGCGCACTCAGCAAAGCGCTCTGGTGGAGGGCGAAAGGGGGGAAGGAGCCCCGAAACCTCACCGCTCGGCTACCTTAGGGATACACGGGTGCTGAGGGGGTCAGGAGCCCCTGGGCTGGGCGGCAAATAATACGAAAAATTATACGAATGAAGGAAAAAAGAAAAAAAAAAAAGGAAAAAAGTGAAAAAAGGAAAAAGAAAAAACCTCCAGGGACCAGATTTCTTTCCCTAAACTCTATTATCAGGTTGGGTTTGGGGCTTTTTTTTTTTTTTTTTTTTTTGGTGATGGGAATGAACAAAATAGCCTACTCATCTCCCTAACTCGACTCAGCCTTCCTCCCCCTCCTCCCCAGCCCCCCCTCCCCCCTCCCCGGTTCTGACTTACATGTGTTTAGGGCAATGGCAAGGGGCTCCCAACTGGAGCCCTGGCAGAGGGTGCATTTAAAGTGTGGATGATTTACTCCCCTACAATTCAGGTCCCGCGTGTGAGCCTCCAGCCCCGCGTCAGCTGGGCACTGCAGACAAACAGCGTTAAATATGCAGAAGGAACAGTTCGCTTTCTTAAAGGAGAACTTACCCCACCGGGAAGTTCACAGCCCGACGGCGGGGGCGGGGGTGGCCTTTGCGCCGGGACAGCCCTAGCCCCTTCCCAAGGTGTTCGCCTACACATGCTCGGCAACGGGGCTGGCGAGCGCCCGGCCGCTTTTCTGCCCGGCAGCGGGCGGAGGAGTGCTGGCGAGCCGGTCACCGGCTCCATCCGTCGCGTTTCGGCGGGCCAGGGCTTCCAGCCAGCAGCGCCGTCCCCGTCCCCGTCCCCGTCCCCGTCCCCGTCCCCCCCTCCCCTCCCTCGGCCGGGATGGGCGAGGGGCAGAGCCGCGCACCCAGGGCAGCCCCGCTCCGGCGGGTCCCCGCCGCAGCCAGCGCCCGGCTGCCCGAAAACTTGCGGGTTTACCTCACCGGCTCCTAACCTGGGGGAAAACGTGGGACTCCGAAATAAATAATAATAATTAAAAAAAAAAAAAAAAAGATGGGGGGGGGGTGTTGATGAAACAACCAACCAATCTGCAGGCTGTGCAGATTGCCCGGGCAGCTTTTTGGAAAGGAAAACTCACGGCGGGGGAGGGATGGGAACCTGCGCGCGGGTTTTGCCCAGCTCCCCGGTTGGGACACTCTTCACCCCCCACCCCCCCCCGCCCCGCTCCCGGCAGGATCTGCCCCCGGGAGCCGACCCGGCTCCGCCGGGACCCCGCTCGCCCACTTCGCCCTGGGCGGCGGGGGGGGGCCGGGGGCTGAGCCCAGAGGTACGGGCAGCCCCGGGCGCTCCCCGCGGGGAAAGAGCATCCCTCCACCGGGCGCCGCTTCCCCCCCCTCGACTCCCCGTCCCCCCCGGGGCCAGCTCTCCGCGTTTCGGACAATAAGAGGGGTATTTTTTTAATTATTCTTTTTTCTCCCCCCCCCCCCCCCCCCGCCACAGACGTGGTTGTAAGGTCTGTAGCGCCACCTAACGGGAGGCGCAGGCCGCGCCGCGCCGCCGAGGGCCCGGCGCAACCGGGGGGCCCCCCCCGGCCCCCCCCGGCCCCTCCGCCCCGGCCCCGCGGGGCGCTGCCCCCCCCCCCCGCTCCTTCCGGCGCCTCCCGACGCCCTCACTCCTCCGAAACGCCGAGGGGAGGGCGGATTTCTTTGCTCCTTTTTTATTATTTGCTCCCTTTTTTCGAAGCACCCCCGTCCCGGGCAAAGCGGGCGCTGATTGCCCTGATATTTTTGTAATGGCCCGCCCCGGGCTGCTGCCCTGACACTCCGCGGGGCCAGCGGGGCGCGGGGGATGCCCTGGCCCTCGGGAGCGGGGCGGTGGGGAGAGGGGCGGGGGTGGGATCGCTCTTGGGAGCGAGGGGGTGCCCGTGGCAAGAGGAAGGGCGCGGATGCTTTCGCGCAAAACCTGCCCAAAAGGTGCTTTGTAGCCCGGGCGGGGGGTTGTCCTCCCCGGAGCTTCCCCCAGCCTCTGCGGTTTTATTTTTTATGTTGTTGCAGCTGTGAACAGCTGGTAGAGCTACCTTTTTTTTTTTTTTTTTTGGGGGGGGTGCAAAAGAGGAATGACTAAGTCCCAGCAAAAGCAGACAGACCAGAAGGTGGGTGGGATGAGGCCCTCCCAGCCAAACGCGTTTTTCTTGTGCCCCTTTTCTGGGAGCTCAGGAAGGGCCCCAGCCAGCTGCTGCATCTTACAAGTGACTAAAGCCCCCATTTCTGCCGCTACCTGGGTATCCCAGGAAGACAAAAAGGCAAAATAACAGCGTTCACAGCCAGAGTGACACTTATTTTGGCAGGCAGCTGACCTGGCCACCCCAGTTGATTTAAGGCACTGAGTTGCCCAGGTTAGGAGCCTGCTCACCCCAGGCCTGGGGCATGGGCAGCAAAAAGAACCAGAGATTCTCCAGCACGTGTTTGGGCTCAGGTAAGATCACAGCCAGCCTCTACAGGTGCCTGCGTCTCTACGGCTCCGGCCACCTCTAGGTGCTCAAGTTAGAATTAGAGAATAGAAGCATTTCTGCTGAACCAGGATAGAAGTGTTTCTTTAGGGTTGATGTTTACCTTCCTTCTGCTTCTGTATCTCTGTTACAGAATACGAGCTATGTCTTCAATTACATATACCAATTTTGCTATGCTTCCCTAGGTCTTCTGTACATGCATGTTGGCAGGGAGTCCCAAAGAAGCACAGAAATCTTTCTGTCCATGCCTCAAGTCATAAAATGGTAGTGTAGCCTTTGGCCGGCAGCAACTGTACTTGCATCAGCCACTCAAACTGTATTTATTTTTCAGCCCTTGGATATCACTTTGGCATGTGGCAAATCCTGTGTGACTTAGACAGCCAGGTTACATTTGCCGAAGTGGTTTTGGCAGATTAGGTACCTGAGTGCCACGGACATCTGTGACTCTGAAGTTTACCGCTACTAAGGCATTTAAGGCCCAGCCAGAACAGAGGGTTTAGGGTACAAACTCCCGTGTGAGGTCCTGACTTCCTCCAGACACCAACAGGGAGATAAAAGCCTAAACAAGAGTTACAAATCTAAATCCTTTGTTGTATGTGGACCTTAGTCTTAAAGCCCATACTAAAATATTGAGGTTCTAAATCGCTTTTTATTTTGATGTAACATCTGAAGCATCTTTGATGGGACCCACACCATTTGGAAATGGGATTCGTCCACCTAGGTTGCCTGTGCCTTCTGAACAGAACGATGACTAAATATGTCGAAAAACCTACGCCTTGAAATTCTACTCTGAAGTCCCCTGACAGCTCGAAGCAGACTTTTTAGGTGCCGTTTCCTGCTTTATCATATGGAGCAAAAAATGCCTACGCACCAGAAGGAATCTGAAGTGCAAGCTGACCAGGACTTTATCCTTTCTGATTGTGGCGCACCACAGGCCACTACGTAAAACAGACAATTAAGCGTTGGTAACGACTGCCTGATCAATTCTCTGCTGCTTGGTCAAATTTTATTGGGTTTTGCATTTTCAGAGGTGAAAGTGTGATTCATAATCTCTGTCTCACGTGTCTCCTGACACCTTATGAGCACTAGTAATTACAAATAACACACATTTATTCCAGTATCAAAATAAGGCTTGTAAATACAAACTAAACTTCACATGACAAAAATGAAATAGGATACTGTCACTGAACTGGCTTTATAGACAAGAAATTTTAATGTGTATATCCTCAGACAGGAAGAGATTTTCATTCTTGAGTTTGGGAGTGCTCACCTTGTTCAATGATTGGGGGAAGGGCAATTTCTATCTACACTGAAATAAGAATGCATTTTCAGGTGTATGGACAATAGAAAACCTCTGATAGTCGGGCCAGGATGTCTCAGAGTAGGCATGAAAAGTCAGACACACTCCAGTTCATTAGCCACCTATGAAGAGTTAGGCTAGAGAGGTTTATGACTAGATCCAGCGAAGGATTTACATGTCTTTAAAGTTAGTTGTCTCAGTACTTAACTTTCAAGTGCCTTGCCCTGAGACTGGCATCCCTGATGTTGTGTTTGGCACCAGGGCTCGCTATACTGTGAGTGGAGAAGGTGCGTACAGACAAATCTCTTGTGCCCTGTCCAAAGCCATACCGTCCAGCGAAGGACAGGAACAGCAGAGAAGCCCAGGCTTGTGGTTACATTGGGAAATGTGAATTATTGGTTTCTCCTGAAAAAATCTTTTAAACTAAGAAAGGAAATTTTTTTCCTCCACTTTTATGTGAAGAGTGATGGAATGACAGCTCTCCGATGTCTTTCAGATGGAGGATTCCCCATGCTTGTTCTTCAGTTACCCCACAAGGAGCACAAAGCCAGAAGGATGGCAGATGGCACATTTTGTTGTCACAACTTCCAGTTTAGGAAAGGTCCTCCTGACATTGGCGAGGGAGACCTACTTTTAGCTCTACAGTAGCAGATACTCATTTGTTTCTATCAGGTGGGACATAAACATTGTAAGTCGACCTAAAATATGGCACCTATTTTCTTTTACTATATAATCTAGAGTACCTTGGGGTTTTCTTTATCATTGAAAGAAGTTAAGCTTTGGTTTTGAAATTATTTCAGTCTTGCGAGTTTTTTCATACTCGAAAGATGAGCACAGCTCCTTGAGCTAACTCAAGGCAATGTATTTCCAAGTCAGTCCCAGGAGGGCCATAGGCAGGATCAGCTGTGGCAAGTCAAAGGTACCTTTTGCTGTGCAACTCATGGGTGTTACCCCATCCTAAGATATTTTGATCCTGAACCTGCTGAAGTTGTGGTGGAAGGTTTCTGTTCCTCCAAAGTCCTTATGATGACCCATTGGTGAATTATGTGATGGGCCCCTTTGGGTTTTTTTTCGGGGGGGTCAGTTCTCATTCAACTGAAAAAATCTCTGTCAGCCCCAAAGGCTTCTCTCATCATTCTTCCCTTTCCAGTGTAGAAAGAAAAGGGATCAAACTCTTTTGGGGTTTTTCTAATAAAGCAAGAAGCACATGAATTCCTTTGTACAAAATTGAAGCAGCTTCATCCACATGAAGGTATTCAATTAAAACTGGAGTAGATTTCAGAAGTGCTAGGGAATAAATAGGCTCAGTGGGTGCTCAGTCCCTCTGTAATTCACGACCCCTTCATGTAGATGCCAATGTTTTGACTTGGCTGACTATCTTTAATATTTGCGTTTAAAACTTTTGGCCCATGTGTTCTGTTTCCTCAGGGCCCTCTAATCTTTAACTTTTGCCATAGAAAAATCTTAATGTTTTCAAGGTTCCACCTTGCTAGCAATATGGTTTGAATCAGATACACTGCACAGAGACTATTTTGATTTTAAAAAAGAACAACCTTCTGGTTTTATTTCTGCAGGTATGAATAAAAATCCGAGAGATCCTGTGTTTAGAGCTTGCCTTCTCTTGATGGCAGACAGCATGAGCACTGTGATATGGATCAGTGATACAACATGTTTTCCTTCATTAGAAACACAACCTAGACATTAAAAACAGCCTGCTGAAGAATCATATTCATTTAGTAATCATGTAATTTCACAATCAAGGGGTTACTATCCGCCCCCCCCCCCCCCCCGCCTCCTGTCCCCCCTTTAGGACTGCCCATTTATGGAGAACATCTGATACCAATAAGTTTATGATACCTATTTCTAAAAGCAATGCCTGCATTTCAAATGTGGCTTTAGCAGTTGAGTTATCAGATCCAGCACTGACTGCAGATGGGATTTATCTTCGCTAACTTTAGCCATATACTGGTTAATGTGTAGGCCAAGTCTGGGCTCCCTCTGTATTCAGTGGAGAAAGACGGAGGGCGATTCATGCCAGCTAGCTTAGGCACCGATTAAAGGGAGGGATGAGTCACCTTTTGAAGTTGCCTGCGTTGCTCAGTGGATTGCAGCGGGAGGCCAGACAGCTAGCTTAGTTATAGTCTACCTGACCAGATGGCTGAAGTTAGGGTAGATGGATCCTGTCCTACCTCTCTGTAGGCAGCGCAGAGAAGGACAAGCTGCATTCAGCACTGTCTCAGGACTCGGGGCTAGCCAAGATGAGCTGTTATTACCGAGTGTGAATGTGTTTTGCCCATAACAAACAACATTGCGTGGATGGGCTCACTTTTAAAAAAGGGGCCTGACGTATACTGTAGCCGGCAGCAAAATGCTCAGGAAAAATGACCCCAGCCTGCAGCTCATTTGATCAATTTACAGTGATGCTGACTGAAATGCAGTTTTGCTTTGGCACCCCTTTATTTGCCATCCAGACCGTGGTGCTTCTCCGAGGCATGAGGTCTTCGAGGTTTTTTTTTCATGACAGGGTGAGTTGGACCTTCCCTTTTGTTCAAACATTTTCTGCATAACCATGTGAGTCTAGGAGCCAGTCATTAAAGGAAATGCCAAGCAGCATTAGACTGGTCATAAAAAAACAAAACAAAGACTGCCAAAATGCAACCCAAAACCCATGTGGTTGCGTTGGGGTGTGCCCCTTTACCCAGGGCTGGCACACACGGCTTGTATAGAGTCAGGTCTACACCATAATAAATTCAAACTTTTCTCTCATTACCCAGTTAGTGAGACCCCATGAACTGGGAGGTGCAGTGCTGGGCTGTGGTGGAAGAGGCATACATAGCCCAAAGCCTTTTTTGTGCGTTTCGGTCCAAGGGTTTGTGTGTCAGCTGCAGCCAGGTGGTGGGGGGATCGGTCACACCCAGCCTGGGAGGTCAGCAGCCTGAGACAGCCTGCAGCACCGGGCTGGTGACAAGCAAGTTGCCAGAGCCACGGTGCAAGACAGGGGCCAGACAGGTGAGCCTCAAGAGTAGAACATGACACAGGGAATGGCTGATTAACAGTGGCAGAAGCAGAAGAATAACCAAGCACCAGTTTCTTCAGGAGAACGTATCTCGGGGGACCCTGTCACGTTTATTGAAAATTTCTCTCCAAGGACCTTTCTGGAGAAGCAGCAGAAGCAGATGGACCCTGTGGACAGAAGGGAAAATATCCACCTGCTCAGCTATAAGAACTCCATATGTATTATCCCAGTGAAGCCAATGGGTGATTTCCTATGGCCTCTTGCAAGAGGAAGCCCAAGCCCTTAGCTCTGCAAGTAGGTTTAGCTTCAAACTGGCAAACAGCAACACTGCATACATATGAGATGGTATTAAACAAATGTCCTAGGCCACTTCGTTTTCACTTTTGATGTTTGGCTGGCAGGCAGGTAGTGAATGGGGCTTGTTCTCTACACAGGACAAAGCCAGCCTGAATATTTCAGATGGTAAAGTTCAGCTGAGTAGTCAGACAAGTCTGAGAAAAATATTTTAAATTTTACATGAAAATCTATGTTCTTCCTCTTTCACCATTCAAGCTACTGAATATTGCTCAAACTTGAAAAGTTTTTTGCAAGACTTGGACCTTTCTGTTTCAGAACATGAATGTTTGGCAAACCAGCAAAAGTTTAGAATTGAGAAGCAGCTAAAAGATTTATCAAACACCAAAGGAGACCTGCAGTCTTGTCTCATCACACAAATCTCTCCTTCTAATCTCTCCCTCAGATACTCAGCCACAGTTAGGCCCACCAGACTAGAAGAGACTTCTTGGGCTTGCAAGACCTCCTCTTATCACAAACACATAGATTTTCTTTCAACAATGTGTCAGGTTCAGCCTTAAATGTCATTAGATTGTTGGTGCTCACTGTCCACCACAGCAAGACTGATGACTCTAACAGCTAGGAAATATTTTCTGATTTTCCTCATTTCTTGTAGCTAGCTTGTATCTTCTCAGTCTTTTTTTTTTTTTTTTTTTCCCAACTTAACAAGCCAAGTTATTCAGGCATCTTCTTGTTTCCTCTTGGTCAAACTAGCTGTGTTTCTGCACAGTGCTTCCAGCTGGAGTCGAGCTTTCCTGCCCATGGGTGCTCAGAGGTGCACACAAGGTCTCATCAGGTTTTGTGCTAAAGCATTAACAATTTCCGATCTCTGCCTCACTGGATTTTAGTTACCTGTTTTCAAGGCTGGGTCACACTGTAGCATGAGAGTCACCTTCAACAGCGTGGCCAGGTGTTTCTTCTGCTCACTTACAAGCTTGGAGCAACTAGGGGAAACTGTACTGTTAATCCTAACTTTGCTTTTTTTTTTTTCCCCATCTTTACCAGTTTTCAGAGTCTTGATATGCTTTTCATTGCATTAATGACACTTCTCAATGTTGCATCATCAAAAATTTAGAAGTCTGTACTTACGTCATGTTCATTTATGAAAATATTAAACAAGGTTGGTCCCAACACTTAGTTTGAAGACTAATTGCTTCTTTCCAGCCTTGTAATGCTTTTTTTTCAGTGGTGTCTGTATGCTATGAGCCAGATTCTTATTCTATATATGGTTTTTCTGCAGAGCTCCAGCTAACAAATAGTGTCTTCTGTGCTACTGTATCAAATGATGTAGTAAAATGCAAATAGGCAGTATTTACCTTGTTCTCTCTGTGTGGGATATCATCTTGTCCAAGAAAGCTTAGGAGGACTTTGGTGTGATCCTTCTTGTCACATTGTAGTCCATTCCCTGTTTAGCACCTGGTCTCCCTTTTAAAAGACATAAGCTAATGTACTAGTACCTCTCTTGAAGTGATTATAAAACCAGCCTTTCTCTTTTGCCTGTTAAGCAGATTCCCGAAACTTTTATTCTCTCAGACCTGTAGAAGCTCCAGGCCTCTTTCACATTTCAATGCCTGGACTCTGCAATCCATCTGACTTTACTAATCAATTCCATGAGTTTACCCCTAACTTTGCCCTTTTGAAATGCAAAACCTTATTAACAGACTCATTTATCTGTTCCATTTAATTAGGAAGTGTCAGTCCCTGACCACTTGAGCCAAGGTCATTTTTTGCTGCAATCATCAGTTACAAAAACTGAGTCTCAATCAGCATCACTTTTTACTGGTTCTGTGAGAATTTTATTAAGAAATTTGCTTACTACTACATCCAGAAGTATCTGGATTCTATCATCATTAGTGGCATTTGTTCTTTGATCCGTATTTGGGAAGGTAAAAATTTCCCTGCATGATACAAACGCAACAGAACTTGTCTCTCTAATGGCATTACCGCTGACTTTACCCAGAACCAGAACCAAATCAGGGGGCTTGCACTTTCCAAGTACTCTCTTTTACTGGCTTTCCCCAAAGTGATTTTAACTGGAACAAATTCTGGTTTTTGCATGCTATCCCCTCTGCACATCCTTTGCAGTGTTTCATATCATTAATGCGCAGTTCTCTGCCACCACCTTCACCTTTATCTCTGCCTTTCTGAATAATGCATATGCTTCAAGACCAGTGTTCCAGCCGTGATTGCTATTCTGTTGTGTTACCAGTGTATACCTGTCCTGCCTAGTGCCCTGCCAGCTTAGTTCATGTTCTTCCCTTTTTTGGTACATATATTGTTGTTAAATATTTCTGTACCCCATACCACAGCTTTGTTAAGACCTGCTCCTGACACTCACTGTATTGCCAACTTGGAAGCGGTTCTCACCACAGTTTGGACTTTCTTTCTTCCTTCTTATTCCCCACCATTCTGATCACTGAAATTTCTTTATGCTTTGGCATACCCTCGTGTACCTAGGCTTTCTCCTCTGGTGTTCTATGAGCATGTGGAGATTATTCAAGTCTTTGACTCTGTACCCTTCATTTCTCAGTTCAAAGCTCTGCTTATCAGTTCTGCCAGACTTGCTTCCAGAAGGCTATTTCCACAGTTGCTCAGATGGAGTCTGCCCTTCAAAAAGGGTCTTCTTTCAGTAAATACATCCCAATGGTCAATCGTTGCCAGTCCTTTGGCTATCTGTTGCTCTTCCTCAAAGCACCTTTTTTTTTTTTGGCCTAGTTTTTATTTCCTATAGCATCAGGAAATGCTAGACCCTAGTGCTCTTTTTAAATAAGCAACATTAAAAAAGGAGAATTAAAAAGTATTAGTGACATTTGCCCCAAATCTCCAGTAACGCAGTTCTAAAAGCAAACTCCCTCATGCACACAGCCAGCCCAGAGAGACGACTGAGATGCAACCAGAACCAGCAGCGAATATTCTGTTTCCCCCCTCAGGATTTCTTTTCTAGGCAAAGAGTTTTGCCATCCTTGCTGTGTCAGTCAGAAGCATGAAAACAATTGCCTGAGGTAGACAGAACAATATCAGGGGGGAAAAAAAAGTCTTTTTTTCTGGTTTATTATTTTGTTCATCAAAACGGTTCCACTGAGGTGGCTCTGTCGGTATTATATTATGTAGCTTTGCTGGCAAGCCCTTTCACGTGTAGTGAACAAGGTCTAATGGAATAGCAGAGAGCAGGGACTACACTGTGTCCGTTCTGCTTTGGAGGGTGATTCAGTGGGGGTGGCTTTAGGACCACACCAGTTTTAGGTAGAAATGAATGTGATGTGAGAACAGTCCACACGGAATTAAAAAAGGCTGCAGTGGATGCCCTCATGAATGTCCTCTGCTCACAGAACTTCCTCAGCAGTCAGTGTTTCTGAGCTGTGGGCTCAGTACAAACTCAGCAGCCACTTCTGGCAAACAAATATTTTGATCATGTAAAGCTATAAAAAGCTACCTAGAATACAAGTGACTTTGTAACAATGGCAAATACGTAAGAAAACAACAGACTTAATTGTAAGTGAACCTGAAGAAGTCTTCCTTCCTTCTTTCCTTCTTTCCTTCCTCCCTTACTTTCTCTCCCTTTTTCTCTCTTCTCTTCTCTTCTCTTCTCTTCTCTTCTCTTCTCTTCTCTTCTCTTCTCTTCTCTTCTCTTCTCTTCTCTTCTCTTCTCTTCTCTTTCTCTTCTCTTCTCTTCTCTCTCTCTTCTCTTCTCTTCTCTCTCTTCTCTTCTCTTCTCTTCTCTCTCTTTTCCTTAAAAGGCTCATATTTCTGTGGAATGTGAGATGACATGGCTGATCTAAACTCAGTAAAATTTGATTGAAGGAAGTGCAAATATGTATTGGCACTACAAACAGCTTTGTATTGTAATGAATTCAGAACTGATGTGTGAATAGGAAAAAAACATGGTATTTCTGGAAATGCCAGCCCATTTTTTTAATGCAACAATTCTTGTTAGTTAAAATATCACTTATGGAGTCAAAACAATGTAATTTTGTAGATGATCAGCATCATAAGCACATACTATAAATATTGAATAAAGTTCTGTGAAGAAACAGCCCCCTTGGTGTATATATCTCTGGATTATGCCTCTAGATTTAACAGTAAGTTAGGTGAAAGGAAGTGCTGGCTAGCCATTGAAAACAGAGAATCAGGAATGTGTAGTTTCTACACCTGGTTCAGTTCCCAATTCACTCTGTGGACTTCAGGCAAGTGATTTCAACTCTTTGTCTCATTTTCAGTGTCTGTAAAATCGGAAATAGGCTAACATTTATCTGTCCTTCTGGGCCCGCAGAGGGTTCCTTAACAAATCTGCAACACACTGACGTAGGTGTAAAGCACAGTTGTTGAATAACTATGACCAGCATAGGAATGGGACCTGGAAATACTTGAAGCAAGCTGGTCATTAACCACATTTCTGTCAAGCATCTAGATGTAGTCAGAGACCACCCTGCTTAAAGGTGCCTGAGGAGCATGTTTCAGCCAGGGCACTGGCTCCCAGGGCTGCAGCTGGTGGGCTGTATGGTCAGCCAGGTGATGTGCTGGTCTTCTCTCCTCCTGCCTGCCTGAAGGGAGGCTCTGGGCAGCTGCGGTCTGCTTCCACCCTGTTTCCCCCCCAGCTTTCTGCTGCCCAACATTTATACAGTTAGCTGAAGAGTGAACACCAAAAGTTCAAATCGGAGGCTGAGCCTCTCTTTCTTTAACTTAGGGTTCGACATGCCCCTGCAGCTTGATGGAGCCCATTTCCTAGGGGCGACCGCTAAATTTCCAGCTGTAGGATTTCCCCCTCTAGCAGTCTTCCCTAGACGAAACATAAGCTCTTTGTTATTTCTACCTTTAAAGGTCGAGGGAGAGAATCCCAGAAGAAAAAAATCCATCTAGCCATATTAAATACAAAGATACCACCTCTGGCTCAGCTTGTTCTCTAGCCGCTGATCACTAAAAGCCGCGAGGGTGTATCGGAGAACAACGGCTACGTTTTTGGCTTTGTATTTTTCCCTAAACATCTGCTATTAGTCACCATCAGAGGCAAGAGTCTAGAGGGACTTTGGTATGATCCAGTATGACCATTCTTACATTTTGATATTATGTTCTGATAATTTGGCCTTACACAGCTTCAGGAAGCCAAGACATGGTAACGTCTGGGCGAAAGGGCATGGATCAAACATTGCTGTCAAAGCCCATTCCCTAATATTTTGGAATAAGCACATAATAAAAAATGATGAAGAATCCACCCTTCAGCTTGGCTGTTTGCAGCAAATATTATAAGAGTATTAAACTAAACAATGGCTTGTACTCATCTGGCTCTCCAGATGTTTTCTATGACTCTTATTTTCTATCAATCAGTTAACCCACGGTTTTTGCTTTCCTTAGCAACGTATTTCCAAATCACAATCAAAGAAACTAACGGCAAATAATGAGGGCTAGATTGTCTTTGATTGCTGCTAGTTGCTCATGGGAAAGGAAACTGCAAGAAGCGCTGCCAATCCTTCACACTGGCAGACCGGCCAGGAACGCTTCCAGCTCCCCTGACTGCCCCCCCAGCACGCCCCACGCCAAAGGGGCTCCGCAGCAGTTGCATCTGACGGGGAGACCCTGTGGCTAGGCATGGAGGGAGACATGCGACTGATTGCTATGCGGGACAGGAGATATGGAATAATTTATTTCTCTTTCCACGCAGTCCTTTATTACAGCCTCCCCAGCTCGCTCACAGACACAGCAGGCTGCAGTCATTTAGAGTTTAGCAGTGGGTGTTTTTTTGCCTGGCTCCATAAGGAAGCACAGCTCGTGCAATTGTGGCGTGCGCACGCGCTTGTGCGCGTGGTTGTCTAGTAACTTTTGAACCCATTGGCCAATTGTAGCTGAACCTGGCAGAAAGGTAGAGGTTTCAGAGACAATCAAGTGAGTAAGTTTTTGTGAAAATAGAAAGCTGAAGAGTTTTCCTACTAACGGGAAGGCTGCAGCCCACGCTCGGTTCTCGTTTGACACAGAGAGAATCCACCTGGGAGAGAGACTGGATGTATGTGAAGGAAAGCTTCAGTCAGAGCTTATACCTTATTAGATATAAGGGAATCCACTCCGCAGCCAAGGCTGCTCTCCCCTATGGATTCTCCAGTGTCTGATAAGGGCAGAATTCACACCGCAGCAACAGTATAATTCATTTAAAATGTCAGTCAGCCATGAAACACTAACTCCATTGGAAACTAGGCTTCCGGAATAATTCCGGTATTCATGGAAATACTTGTTCCCTCATACACTGCAAAGCTCCAGGAGGAATTATGGGTGTTTCTCCATTGCTTCCAGTCTCCAAGCTAGCTCTCTCCGAGCTATCTCTGCCCAGCAGTACACTGGGTCTTTCTAGCGCCCACTGCCTCTAGAGGTTTCAGAGAGGAAAGTTATATTTCACTTCTTTCCTCAGAGCCAGGCTCATCAGGCATAACTTGTCTGAAGAACCTGATTCACAAAAGAGCTCCCCATTCCCTTTTAGGCACTGAAAAAAAAAAAAAAAAAAAAAAAAAAAAAGGCCATCTTTTTCAATGGCTTCCTGGCCAGAAAGAATTGCTGGCTGCTGAGCACTTGTGGAAAAATGCTCTATTGAGAAGTGTAAATGAGAATGGAATCTTTCTGAAAATCTGGATCCAACTGGGGACTATCGGCACTTGAAAATTTGGCCCTCATTGCTTTTGAAATACTTAGCTCTTAAATGAGTAAAATCAGAAGTGACTTTTCAAAAGCCTCCTGCCTTCGTTCCCCCTTATTCCCAGGTAGCACTGAAAATACTTGTGGTATTGATGTCAAGCATTATGCTCAAACCATGAAAAAAAAGAAAAGGACACATTTCAGTTGGCTGAATGCTCGGGTTTCCTCTAGATACTGTTTTAACAACAGACTCATTAGGAAATTCCCCAATTATTTATATTGTCTTCCCATGTTAAAAGACAGAATGTTATTTCTTAATTTCAATATTATTATTGAATAGGGATAGCTATTCCCTGCAGAATGAACAGATTATTCTGGTCCACTCGGGGATCAGCATTATTTCTGGCTGCTACATTTCCCTGGGAATGAATGCTAATATCATGACAGGTATTTGACAGCGGTATTAAAAAAAAAAAAAAAGGAGAGAGACATATCAAGTCATTCGATTAGTGATAAAGAGGGAGAGGGAGATCAGCACATGGAGACACATGCGAGTTCTCCCATCAGAGAGAATCCCGTGTAAAATGGAACAATTCTGATGGCTGATCTTGGCGGAATTTAAGTCAGTGCTGGATTTGCCACAGATCTGAATGGGATCAGGGCCCCAGTGACAAAGAAAGCAAAATTTATTTCCCATATAGCTATGCAGTGTTGTTTGACTTCAATAGGTGTTGCAAATACATCCCGGGCGTTAGACTCTTGCTCTGTTAAAAGTCAGGGTTGCAGGAGATTGCACTGAGATTGTAGGCAGGACAGATCAGATATTACATGAGCAAGAAGGAAATACAAACCTCACAGAATTAACATATATTGTCACATTCTATTAAGGTTTTCTGTAGGGCTAGATCAGATTAAATGCATTGAATCCCAGTCATCTTACAGCATATGAAAATATTGTCATGGATAGAATTTTTCATTAGTGAATAAAATGCAGAATAATGAACAGTAGACAAAAAAGAGAGAAGATGTAAAGCCAATCAAAGGAAGGGCAGATGTTTAAAAAGTCTTTTGCTATTCAGGATTGTGATCCAACAAAAGCAATTATGTTTCTGCTTTCTCAATTTCAAAACAGCAGAAAAGAGCTTTGAGGTTTTTCCAGTGCTTATGGCCTATCTCCACACCGTTAACTGAACAGAAGGTAACATAATACCAAACATAGCCAAAGGCAACTGATTCCATGCAAAGCTTGTAATTTGGGACATCCAGTGAGTTAAAGGGGATCGTAATCAAGAAGGAGAATTTTTTTTTTTTCCAAAAATTGCCAAAGAAATATATAAGAAGCCTAATTAAATTTTCTTCTAAATTTGGAAGAGGAATCATAAAAAGAAAACTAAGTCAGTGCCTACAGGTGGAAATTACGCTTGGTAACTGCCCTCTGAACCTGTGGAAAAGATAACGTGTGGAATTTTGTCGAGGAACTGCTGGCACGTGGCTGCAGAAAAACAATGGTCTTTCTTGGCCAAGTGCTGAATATTATTTTTGCTCAAAAATTTATTGTGTTATTTTTGAATGGATAAATACCAGAGATGCAATTATAAACACAGTCCACCACACTCCTCCCCCAGTATTCCTAGCTATGCACCTAAACAAAACTCAGCGAGGCTGAATATGGGAATATTCAGTGAATGCAGCATATGGATGGCCCAAAATGCAATAGAATGGAGAGGAACGTGGCAGATTAGACAGGGAAAAGATTCAATGCCAGTCATTCTGCATTGTGAGAGAAACACTTTCTTAATAATACAACACTCTTCCCGTATCACCTGATGCATGAGGCCTGATGTAAAGAAATGCTGCCTGCTACTCAGAGTGCATGTACTGCGCTATAATAAAAATGGAGAAGGTCGCATTCTTCCCTTTGTAGTAGTCATACAACTTATTAACACTATGCCATCGAAAGGGGTCTGTGGTTGGACACAAGGACACGCAGCCATAGAATAGAAAGCTATTGAAGTCGGTGGAATTTTTGCCAGGGAATTCAGTGAGGCTGAGATTTTGCCCACACAGTTTGCCTTCTCTTTCTCTGGCTCTTGTTCCGCTGTGCTATTCAGACAACACAGGATGCTTCCCGCTTCCTCGGCTCCCCCACCAAAGAAGCAGGAAGCATAAAGTCTCATATTTGCAGGTAAGCAGGCAGAATTTCTTCAAGGCACTATGAGGTGAACCTGGGCATGATCCCAAACTGTCTTTTATGTGCCTAAAATGCAACTTAGGCAGAATGTAGGTGCATACTGAGGGTCACACAGAAAATATTGCCAATCTTGATTAGGTGTCTCCCAGGCACGTATGTTGCTGGCTGGGACTTCCTTAGGTGCCCAGTATAGTCCTACTGTATGTGTCCAGCCGCTCCTAATCACAGCCAGCTCAAGTAAGGAGTGTAGCTTTCCTGCAGGAGAAGGAGCTGGGGCTTGTTTTCCCCTGCAGCAGAAAGTGCTAAGGTGCAGTGAAGGCTAGGACAGAGTGGGGCAGCACGGGAGGCTTCAGGAGAACAAGGGTCTTGGTCCTGCCAAGGAAATAAAGAAGCAAAGGCACCAATGACTGCCCCAAGACTCAGACTGCTGCCTCATTTTCCTGGGCTCTGGCTGAAGCAAAGTAATGCTATTGCTTTTTTTGTTTGGTTGGTTTGGTTTGGTATTGGGTTTTTTTTGGCAACAGGAGGCAGAAAAAGCAACAGCCTGCTTGTCTTACATCTTGAACTGTCCCTGCTACAGGGCTACATAGCCGAACCATTCCTATTTCCTTTCACAAGCTGCGCCCTCTCTACCTGATACCCCATTGTGTCAGAACCAACAAGGTTTGCCCAGAAGGTGCACAGGACCAGAACATAGGACTGCTCTGGATTTTGACAGCCATTGACAGCCCCCCTGCATGTTTTCTGCGGCACATGGTGCTAACTAGAAGCTTTTGAACCTGAAGCTGTGTAGCGGCATTAGTTCAGAATCAGCTTACAGTAAAGCAGTTCCCCAGCTGGCTTGGAAAAAGGACAAACCAGGCTCACCTCTGTCTGCAAAAGACCGTATCAGCATAGTCTCATATGCTTTTGGTTTCAGCGTTCTCAGCCACTTCCTTTCAAAAGTGACAATTGCTCTCTACCTTTTGTGCAATTGCCTGGCAGCAGGAACACTCTGGGAAAGAAAAGTTTTCAGTTCTTTCTAGCCTAAGGTATGGGTTTGAAGGTCTCTTAAGGAGACTGTCATTGAGAGAGAAGAGGTAGCAGGGGAGAGGACCACATCATACTTCAGACTGTATGAAGTGAGCCACGGTGCAGCCGAGAAGTCAGGAGTTGCAGAGCTAAATAGAGCAAAGGCGAGGTACTGCTGTTGCATTGCGTGTAGACAGGCACAGGCTGAAAAACAGGGTTCAGAGCTTCCCATTCTCAGTGGGAATACTCATTACCTGTGCCACTCGCAGCACTCCTTTCTACTTCCTCTGGCTCTGTGAGCTGTGCCTTCTGGGCTGCATAGTGCCCCCAGCTAATACAGAGAAAACAGAAGCACTCTCATTACTTTCCCACTCTCACCTAAATCCTTTTGATGAGACCCCCTTCTCTACATTATTGTAGTCTGCTGAGATAGGTCTGGAGTCCCACTTTTGGGGCACATATTCAGCAGGCTATTAGCTAAAAGCAGCATCACTGCAAGCCCCATCCCAAAGGAGAAGAGAGACGAGCCGCCTGTCTCCAAATGTGTGCCTAAGGTAACTAACCACAGGACAGCCCAGTTCAGAAGCTGACATTCAAAGATGCACTGAACTGCAGCTCTGATGGGGAACAAAACTCCACTCACTGGGATTTCCTATTAGCTTCGGTGGCATGCTTCGCTTGCTCTGCACATTCTTAGGGTATGTTTACATTGGTGGGTATGGACAGACACATCTGGTCCATCCATTATCCAGGCCAAATGGATATATGGCTTTCTGGACCAGGAGATATGGCTTGTGAGCTTAGGTCCAGTGCTGTGGTTGTATGGGTACACAGCTGTGAGACCGGAGCTGGGTCACCATACATGACAGGAGCGGGCATATGTCTCACTGTACCCATCTACACATGGTTACTTTCTAAGTGCCATCCTTCCTCAGCCAATGTCCAGGGAATTTAATCTTTATCTACCTGCATGTTGCCTGTACCTTAGCCCAAGCTTGTGAACTAACTCAGGAATTTACTCACTGCTGATCTCTAAAGCCAGAATGTGCACGCTCTCTAGCCTGGATCTTCAAACTGCTGGGTCAGTGGAGAGGCAGTCTGTGTGGACGCATTCAAGCTCCATCACGGGCCAGCTGTTAGCACAAGTGAAGTGAGAGCGGTGGCTTAGACTGACCTTTGCCCAGGTTATAATGGGCTATTATAATAGCCATTTAACCGGTGTCCTGTGTCCTTGAAAGCCAGGCTGTCTGATGACATGAAGTGAGAGGTCAGAGTATGCGTCAGGGAACCTGCTGCTCCTCCCAGGATCAGCAGTCATTCCCCCAGTTACCCAGTGACAGCAGCGTCCAAGTATGGCTCTCCGACACGTTTCACTGCTTCCCATCCCCTCTTATAGCCGGAGTAGCCCTGGGAACCTGCTCTGCTTTCTCTCCCTTGGGGCAACAAAGCTGGATTCTGGGACGCTGCGAGGCACCTCTTGGTCTGTCCCATGCACAGTGTGGTACACTGTCACACTCCGAATGTGTCAGTCGCACAGAATCTTGGGCTGAGGGACAGAAGCAAATATCTGAATGGTGGTGTTAAAAAAGCAATATAAAGAAACAGCATGTCAAGGGTCCCCCTCAGCACTTAGTTGCCACCTCATTGCTGAGATACAGGTTGACTGTGTGGACTCTCTGTCCCTGCTTCCCTCCAGGGGAGCGTGCACCCCGCTTCCCCGCCTGCCTGCCTGACCACGTGCTGAGAAGGGGGGGACGTGCTCCTACTGTCAGGTGGCAGTGTAACAAGTGGCACCAGTTGAGAAGTGGTTTAAAAAGCCATCCCTTACTACCTCTCAGCTAATAGTTGGTGCTTTCCAGTGGAGATACATGCCTGAGTACGTGCAATTTTGATCAGAGCGCCAGGGGGGTCACAAAGCTCATCAGGACAAATCCATAGGCAAACATCTAGTGTACACAGAGCTTTAAGAGTCTTACTCAGCACGGTGAATTCCGATTCAAGAGCTAAGCACCCCCTTCCAGGTATCACGTAGCTGGTGTGACAGCACTGAGGGCTATTAGACGAGCTCTTCTGACTTCTGCTGATCAGGGTTAAGACATGGAATGCACTCAGCTGTGTCCGGAAGTTTGTCCTCTTTCTCCCTTTCCCCAGAGGTTACTGCCCAATCAGTTTTGCAATTTAACTCTTTGTCTGATTGCTCCTTGACAATGACTTCCATGAAGTGATTCAGGTTAAAAGAGAAGAGCCTTTGGAGCTGGCCTCTTCTGCACAGCTCCTTGGAGTATCCCAGCCAATTTGCAAAAGGAGCACAGGGTGCAGCTCTGAGGGACATGAAGAGCTGCAAGGGAGCCCGTTGTAGCTTTCTGTTTCTGGGATTCATGCTGCACTTTAACAAGTTAGCTATTGCCCCCATGAGGGTCTTGAAAGGGAAGAGGGAAAATGCAGAAATACCTCAACTGCACCCCTACTCTGCCCCCACTAGGCTCCTCTAAACGGGTTCTGCGGGAACAGATGGCATAGGAATTGGCTCTGTCAGCTCTCTAAGAGCTAGGAACTCCCTCGTGCCAGGGGAATCCTCGAATGGGGAGATTCGGCAGCTCTCCAGCTCTTCCAAAGTGGCTCAAAATGATTTAAGAATCTGGCCCATTGCGGCCTCATTTCCTCTGCAAATCGGCTCAAATAGAGGGGATGATGGAGTGGTGAGAAGGCAGAGAATAGAATTTCAAAGAGGATCAAAATATCCCATTTTAGCTTTTGTATGTATAAACATGCATAATATGACATTTTGTTTAGACAGTTATTTAAAAAGAAACTTACAATCTTTTTAATTAAAATGAATGCAAAGGAATAGGCTATAAATACGAACACAGGAAGGTAGGAGTTGACAGCACGCAGCCTTCCAGACAATCTTTTTTCAGTTGTTACGGAGTATAATAAAATTTTGTTTTCCTTTGCAATTTTTCCATAATGTTTATGTTTGTTTTAGGTAACAGACTAACTGTAGGTGACATTTTTTTTTCATATGTCATGTGTCAGAAGCCCTCATTTTACAGCTGGCGTGGGAACAGTGAATGAGATTACAGGAGGAAAGAGAAGAGAGCGAGATGGCCATGTGGGAAGAACATACCTGAATTGTGGATGTGATACTGTCTACACTTGTACTACCTTTATTATTAAAACACCGCTGGCTCCACGTCTCATTACCTTACCTTACCCCTACCGCTCCCCCGCTGCCTACTTCACTTTACCTCTGCTGTCTGTCCACCTAACTCGTGAAATGCTAAACGAGTTTTGATATTTACCTGTTTATGATTAAATTGCAAAATGATCTGCTTAGTTCTGCTCTAAATTAAGGTCTGCATTAAATGTCATAGCATTTATCTTTCATAAAACGAGACAGCAAGGCCACTAATTTCCCAGGTACTCAATCACTGCCCCGGACCACTGGAGAGCGGCTCAGGGAGGAGCGTGCCCGCTGTTCACAGCTCGCTGACAGCGCCCAGGCGGAATCGTAAAAGTCAATTAATCATTAAAAGCTGTTACCAGCCCGTATTGAACCGCTCTGGCGCAAAATGTTAATCAGCCCCACATCGATACCATAAATTCCTGCAAATTGGAGCGGTCGATAGCGCTGAGGCCCGGCGGATCGATGGGAGGGCGCGAAGGCTCTCCGCCGGGCCCCGCCAACATGGCCGCCGGGTGGCCGCCACGCCCCTCCCAGCAGGCCCCGCGCCCCGCCGTTGCCACGGCGACCGCATGTCGCCCCCGGCCCGGCCTGCTGGGGCCGAGGCGGCCGCTGATGCATCACCGCCTTTGATGGGTCTGTCAATAACACTTAGCAGGGGAGGGAGGCCCTCCCCGGCGCGTTGGGGCGATTTAATCGCTCAAGGCACCGTGTGCCGCCGCATACGTGCGGGGCTAAGCAGTGCCGGGGGCAGCTGCTGGCCGGGGACAGGCCGGGGCGGCCGGCGCCGTGTGCCATTAACCCGGGCGCTGCTGTGGGGAGAGGTAACCCGGAGCTCCGTGGGTTAGGAAACTGCTCTCTGCCCAGTTGTAATACGTTACTCATGAACGGCCGTGGAGTTGTTCATTAATCCCCCCAGGCCCCGGGACGGTGTTTTCCTGCGGCCTCTGGTGCGCTGCTGCCAGGCACCCATAAAATGGCGCCGGCGCGCCTGGGGCACGTGGAGGTGCGGGGAGAGGGGAAGGTTGCTTCTGTTTGGCACCCGCCTAACGCTTTTTCCCACGTAACTGTGGCTGCCGTGAGCGTATGAGCAGTGCAAGCGAGCTGCTCCTGCAGAAGAGACACTTTCATCCTTTCTTTTTCAAAGCATCCATATGCGCTAGGGCGTTGGTTGTGGCGAGGCACGAGGTTACATCCTCGCCGCCCTCATCCCTGGGGCCAGGGCGCGCTCCCAGCCTTCCCACCCAGACGTGCTGGCCAGACTGGGACGAGCGGAAGACCCTCCGGCAGAGAAGTGAGTGCAACGGGAAGGACTGCGTCCCCAGCGGGAAGAAGGACTCGGTCCCCTGAGGCCATCCCTGCAGTGCCCCTGCTGCCACCTCTCCCGGGAGGGCAGAGATCCCTGCCTCCCATCCACAGGGCTGCCGAAGGCTCAGCTGAGCCCAATCCATTTATCTCCTGTTACCGTTATTAAATCTGACCTGCAGTGGGGGAAAAATACCATTTTTAGGATTGCAGGATATTAAGAAGCCTCTTTAGAGATGAAAGAAATGCCGGATACCGTTACTCTAGGGAAGGATTGTGTTCCACCAGTTTCATTGTCATTTAACGTAGAACATAAAGGTTAATGCTGAATAAAATAATACCCATGTTGATTATTTTAATAGTCTCAAAGTATGACTTTTTCCCTGGACTGCAGTTATTTAATCCATGTGCTGTACATGCACCGGCAGTATTTTGTACTTTTCCACGGCGCTGATATGATGGTTCCATTAAGTTCAATGCTGAGAAGCTATTGTGTGTATCTCTCGTACAATCGTTCCATACTCTACAGAAAATGGAAAATATACGGATCCACAGACATGCTAATTCCCAAGATTTGTACATTTTTAAAGATTAATAAAAAAGTCCATCTTATTATTATCGGAGTTATAGGAAACATCAAAATAAATTAGGAATCCTACTGCAAAGAAATCCCCTATTCAACATATTGAGACAGGATGATGTTATGAGTGTTCAGACAAAGGTAATACAGTGCCTCTATTTAATTGCCCTGACACCTTGCTCAGTTCCTCCAGCTATACTCTGAGAGCTAAAAAAACCCCTCTCATTGTTATTAATTGTATTCCTTTTTAAATGTAATGTCATATCGCTGCAGGCTGAGCTAATGAAACATACCCATATTACCAAAATAGGCATATTTCTTTTTGTACAACACATTCTATCAAAACTGTCTGCTAAAGACATTGTGTTAAAGACCTTTCGTAGAGCAATATAAAGAGTATCTCAGCTACTCCAACATTTCTATTACATGATTATTAAAATGCCCAGGAGGACTAAACAATATAGTGTGGATCCAGTTATCATATAAGACTTTAGAAATATTGTTAATTCCTGCCACTGATTTATGTTAATACTAATGCTAGATTACATGCTATGGCTACTAAACAGCCACTGCATACCAATTCACACAAAGACAGTCTCCCTCCTCTCTATAGGAGCCGCACTCTTCTGTTATAATGAGAATCTGAATTATTTATCTCTCTTTATCCTACAGTAGTTCACTTGACCGCAATCACTTTTTTTTCCCTGTTTCTACTGCACATCAGTGCATGTAAACATGACACAATAACAACTGCTATCTTTACCTATTTCAGCCACTTTAAATCACATGAGATCAGTCAGAGGATGGAAGCAAAAGTATTGCGCAGTGCTGAGCAGGAGAGGGGTATGCAGTTGCCTAAATGCTGAGATGACACCCCTGCCCAAGTTATCTTCAGTATATTTTAAATACAGGTCCAGGGTAAATCACAAACTGAGCAATACAGAAGACTTCCTTGCTGATGGTTTCCACTGACGGCAGCTTGTCTCAGGTGCCCGCTGCCTTTCGCAGCTCTAGCTGGGTGCGAACAGCTCCTCCGCAGCGCGTGCACAGACTCCGCTACCTCTGAATGGGACTCCAGGCAAAAACAGCAGCGTGGGTAGGATCAGCTACTGGTCCATTTTGGACGTTTATGTGAGAAAGCAGTGTTCAGTTCCATCTCCTTCCTAATCAAGGGCAGGGATGTGGTCAAAGCTTTTCTACGTGAGAGGTGAATGCTGCGTACACGAAGTTTGAAAGCAGTCTGTGGATGCCTGTGGAAGTATTTTTAACCTGTCTGTAACACTTGTTCTGTAGTCATTTATGGTGGGTTTATCCATTATTTGTCAGAATGCATTTGGTCCCCATCATATGTGGCACATGTACGTTTCAGTTGAATTCCCCATGTGATATTTGTATGCTGCAGCCCCACTGCCTGCTATCTCACTCTGGACTTTGGCTGGTGTTGGATCATCAGGAGGGGAGAAATCCAGCCCTGCTGAATTAGTTCTGATGATCCTTCTGGAGACCTCATTGGGGTGGGTTGGTTCTCCTATGTTCAAAACAGAGAAGTTCACACTACATGTAGGACATTATTTCAGCAGTAGGATATGAGTGTATCTCACTGCTGCTTCCACACCTTTTGCAAGCAGCAGTGAAAAGTAGGATGTTCTTCGTCATGGCAGCGGTCCTACGAGTGTCAATTTGGAGGCATGCAGGTTCCCTCTGCGTGCTGCTCTGTGACCTAGGCTCCAAGCGGAGTTAGAATTTGCAACTGCGCATGTTGCTTGCCCTAAGGAGTTGCAGACTGACATTCTACCTGGTGGCAGGACTGGTGCGGACCTGATCCGGGCTGCTAAGGACCCATGATGGCAACAGAGGAGCATGCTGTAAATGAAGGATGATCAACTACGGAAAGAAGGAAAAAGATAGCATTTGTGGAAGTCTGAGCCACATTTCAGCTAGTGACTGACTAAAATGACTATCATGATTCTCAGAAAATGCTGAGGAAGGGGTTGTAAAGGTTATTTGGAAACTGACAGCCCAAATTACATTTGCTAGAAAATTTGAAGTGCAGATGATGGAAAACAGAAAGACTACTCACAAGGTAGCACCTGCTGTCGGGAAGACTCTTGTGCTGCGCTACCTGTAGGTATGGGATGCACAAAGCTTGGACTCTGTCAGGGCCATTAGAGGATCTATACCACCATTTTCTGTAGTCTTGACCTCTCAGTTACACATCAGTTGAAAGTCACATTCTTCCATTGCACTTTTAGCTGTTGCTGTTCACTGCATTGTTTCACTGCCACCAGCCAATAGGATATATATGACCCTATTGACACTAGGATATGTAGTGACTGTTCATTGCCGATTTCAGCCACCATCTAGAGCACTTCAGTTTTCACCAGACAAACTGTGGAGTGGAAATAGAAGAGTGGGATTTTTTTTACATTTTTTACATTTTTACATTACAGATTTTTTTTTTTCTTCATTTTTTTTCTAAAAGAAAGATGGTGGACTTTCTCTGTCAGGCTTGAGACCACATTCTGTACAATGTCAGCAAGACCAGGGGGAGGTAGATGGTAGAAGTTTGGAGGAGGAGATGAAGGTGGAGTCACACGCTGTGAAATCACATTCATTTACCCATCAGAGCCAAATGAGTCAAATTGTGATGGATGTTCTGCCTACCTGTTCTGTGCAAAGGCTCTGACCACAGCTGGAGGTGCTGTGGTGCTGTACGCTTGTTGCTTTCTAAGTCATAAATCCTCATTGTATGCAAGTCTGGGTCCCAGTGTGTACTTTCTTCAGCTTGTCCTTGCCCTTGCTGGCTCCCCCTCACCTGCACTTGCAATGGGCAGCCATCACTACACTGTTATCCTAGAAAGGCAATGGTAGAAGAAATGCTGAAGAGACAAAAGTGTGGGGGCTTTGTTGTGAGAAGTGACCAGCGAAAAAAGAGGAAGGGAAAGGGGAGGGAAGGCAAGGCAAGGCAAGAATCCATTTAAAGGGATTGATTAGGCAGAATGGTTTGTGGGTAAGTGTGACTGTGTGGAGGTTTGAAAACAGAGGTGGGTATATGTGTGTCATTAAAAGCAGGGTCATTGTAAGGACTTGAATCTCAACAAGAACTCTCGTGGTGAACTCTGAAATGCTTCCTTCACTGGAAGGAAGAGATGTGCACAGGGCCTTTGATGCTGGGCGACAGCAGAGAGGACC
Organism: Pelecanus crispus; assembly: GCF_030463565.1. NCBI lineage: Eukaryota > Metazoa > Chordata > Aves > Pelecaniformes > Pelecanidae > Pelecanus > Pelecanus crispus. Next base: position 156,206,399 of record NC_134643.1, read on the forward strand.
TCAGAGTCCAACTGTAGAATCTGAAGCTGGAGATGCTGTTGGACTCTGCTGCTTACCTGCACTAACTTTGTCTTCACTTCTTACTGCATCTGGTTTGCTTTGCATACATTTTCTTGGCAAACTAGGGATGTCTGCTGGCTGGTGACGTGCAGACTCCTGAGGCTGGAAGGGAGGGGAGCAGGACATCTCTGACAGGGGTGGGGAAATGAGCAAGGAGGGAGAAGCAGAAGTGGCCCAGAAACAGTGCGGGTACCCCAGGGCCTGTGTGCATGGGGGGACCTCGGAAGTGATGCTGACCATGCACTCTGGCCACCTCTGGTCTGAAGAGGTGATCACATTGAATGGTGTGACACTGACCCATCACACCTGGCCAACAAAAACTCTCTTTTGCTCTACCAAGGAAACCTAGCCCTGCACTATTCAGTGAAGTTACTGATACGGTGCCTCAGAGGTGGACATTCTGAATTCCAATTAGTTGTAATAATTAGTCAAGTTCAGTAAAATACCCCAAAGATGGTATTTTAATTCAGGAAAACAGAAGGTCAGATTTTATGTGGTATAAATTAGCCTAACTCCAAACCCTTCAGCATTGCTCTATTAATTTCTATTATCTGACATAGTGGTTTTGGTTACACTGCTTACCATGGCAAACCATTTTTCTTTAGGGGAGTAGAAGTCTAGAGACAGACTTTAACCTTCATTATGCCGGTCTAAACCTAGAATAATAGAAGTTTGAAAGAGTTACACCAGATTTACAGTGTAAGAAATGAGGTGAGAATCGAATCATAAAGCAAGATGCCATTTAGCATGTATCAGGGCTTACTTTGTAATATTTAAAACCACTGGTATTTTAGTCAGATAGGGAAATGCACTCTCAGAGTCCAATTTAACAGAGTCTAATTTCAAAAACTGAAGCCCAGTTCTCCTAATCTGAGTGACTTTAGATACATATGGGAATATCAAAACATGATTGCCCTGAAACTCAATCTTCTTCTTTTTAATTAAAGAAAGAATCCTATCTTAGCCACCTGAGAATCTGAAAGATACTCTAAGTATTTGACACTCAGAAGAACTTTTAACAGATAAATAATGAGGACAAGAGACAAAAGCTACCATCGATAGTAAAGGCAAATTTAAAATAAAACTAAAGATGCTCTAATAATTCAGAAAAAAAGAGCTAATCAATCCTGATTTGCAAATCCTTCCTTCAAGCCAAAAATAAACCTATTGCAGGAATTAATTTAACTTATAAAAAGTCGTGACTAGATCTTCAGCTGACGTAAATCAGCAAAGCTCCGCTGATTTCAATGGAGCTCTACTAAGATAGCTTAGATGAGAATCTGACCCTCAGTTGCTTTGTAATATTTTTCCCTAATCAACAAATGAAATATCATTTTTAAGTTAACATAGAATCATAGAATAGTTTGGGTTGGAAGGGACCTTTAAAGGTCATCTAGTCCAACCCCCCTGCAGTGAGCAGGGACAGCTTTAACTAGATTAGATTGCTCACAGCCCCGTCCAGCCTGAACTTCAATGTTTCCAGGGATGAGGCATCTACCACCTCTCTGGGCAACCCGTTCCAGTGTTTCACCACCCTCATTGTGAAAAATTTCTTCCTTAAATCTAGTCTGAATCTACCCTCCTTTAGTTTAAAACCATTACCCCTCGTCCTATCACTACAGGCCCTACTAAAAAGATTGTCCACATCTTTCTTATAAGCCCCCTTTAAGTATTGAAAGGCCACAGTAAGGTCTCCCCAGAGCCTTCTCTTCAGCCTGTCCTCATGGGAGAGGTGTGCCACCCATCTAATCTTTTTTGTGACCCTCCTCTGGACCCGCTCCAACAGCTCCATGTCTTTCCTGTGCTGAGGGCCCCAGAGCTGGACGCAGCACTCCAGGTGGGGTCTCACCAGAGCAGAGCAGAGGGACAGAATCACCTCCCTCGACCTGCTGGCCACGCTGCTTTTGATGCAGCCCAGGATTCGGTTGGCTTTCTGGGCTGCAAGCACACATTGTTGGCTCATGTCCAGCTTTTCATCCACCAAACATCTATCTGTCTTAAGCCCTCACCGTTCCTCAATCATAACCTGATGTTTCTTTTGTAACAGATCTCCCAATTTCTCTGTTTTAATCATTTTAGGAGTAAGACAAATCTTTAAGAAATCCCTTTTTTAATCAAGTTGTGCAACCTTGATAAAGTACGTCTTACACTATGCACAGCACCACCTCCTCCTGACTTTGAAGGAAGAACTGGACAACACTAAAGTATTAATCTCCTTCTGGCATAATTTCTCTGGTGTCATTCAGGCTAACGCGCATAGGAGTGCACATGCAGTCACATGCCCTATATTGCTTGACAGGCTTTTGTCAGAAAAGTTTTACTGGGCACATCCTCCTTTTCCATTTTTAAGGGGTGCTCATCCCCAAGAATGTTGTATTGAAAAAGTAGAAGTGGAATACAACCGAACTAAATAGATCACACTGATATTAAAACTCCTCCAATCCCTGCAGGCAAAAGCTGAAAAAGCAGTGCAAACTCCGGGCTGTTGCTGTGAGCGCTCTGCAGAGCATCGCGCTTCCACGGGGCAATGACTGGTGCAGACCGTGGTTCCTCAAGTGGTCCTTCAGTGCCAGGGCTGGTGTCACTGCACGGCCAAACAGTGAACAAGGTGGGGGAAGCAAGATCTGCTTTTCCCACCACATCAATTCCCCGAGCTGCTCTACTTCATGGCCACATAAACAGCTGGCAGTGATGTGGAGCTGGAAAGGAGTAGTCGAGGGGCTGGAGGGTCAAGAGCTACCTAAGGCCATCTAAATAACACCAAATTTGTCACCAAATACAAAGCCACACAATCTGCTGCACAATCTGCCACACCATACCACACTAAACTTTCCAGAGCAGTTCTACAGCCTGAATTACAGACCAGAAGCAAACAGGAAGCGTAGACAAATGGTGGAGCTCTGGTATCCTATGCCAAACCAATTAAGCAGTCAGGCCCATCGGTAAAATTGTCTGGAAAGAAAACAGCTTTGTGCCCTTCCTGAGTACAGCACAAAGAGAACTGGGAATACTGCGGGGTTGGAAGGAGACCCAAGCCAACCAGCAAATTGCAGTGTGCTGGCTACACTGATTTCTGTCCCCTTGGTCCCCTTGGTTTTACAGCTGGGGAGGTCCCCGAATCACTTTCTAATAACTTTCTACTGAATGCTATGAAAATGAAACCCATGTAGTTTTTCTCTTGTTGATAGTGAAGGTTTTAAAACTTGGGCATCCAGAAACACAATTCTGTTTTGTGCTGTATTCTGTTCTGCTTGTAAGTGTGGTTTATGGTCATAGCAATGGCAGGAGAAGGATAGAATGTCCCTTATCTATTCACCATCAGGCTGCCATTATGAACATTAAATGGCTTCCCAAGTGCTTCAAAATAAAAAGTACCAGCAAATATTTAATGCTATACAATAATTAGAAAAGTCTGGAATTGTCTCTCATTCGTTAACCTTAATCATATCAACCTGTTCACATACATTAGCGTATCAAATGCCAAAAGCCTGCTGAGAACACATCCCTTTGCCAGCTGGTATGTACTGTATTCGACCAGGACTCCTTTTTGTACGGGAAGCAATGAAAGAGCATCCACAGCGTTTTGACAAAAAACATGGAAACCAGCAAACACATCTGGAAGTTTCTGAGAACAAGCACACACAATGTGTTCATTTATTTTCCCACAAACAGAGAGATTGACAAGAGGATGTAGCCTGTGAAAGCCATGCTTATCTAGGACAATATCATTGGGGCATCATATTATATTACTGTAGAGAAAGCACATGTACTTCCAGTTTTCACCAGGGAGAGCAGCTAACTGTTAGCCTGAATACACGGAGTAAGCCACATAGATTGACAAGGAATTTTGTTACCAAATGTTCATCACCCTTTAGAAGAAGTTATGTGCTTTGCTGCACAGTGGTATCATCTTTTTTCCACAGAAAGGGGAAAGAAATTCAGCGTAGTGGAGGAGCAGATCAGCAAGCAAGGAGCCCAGAGTTGTGCCCACAGATGGCCTCTGCAGCCCCCGAGGGGGGAGAGGGACAGGGGGCATGATATCACTGCCTGGCTCCATACACATGCTCCAAGCCACACGGCTGCAGTCACTCACCTTGTTGCATGCCTTTCCTTTCCTCTGCTGAATCGTTTTGTGACTGAAAATGGAGTAAGTTCTACATTAGAAACTTTTTCACAAGACACAACATTGGCGAAAGACAAGAAAGACAGAATATTATTAGTGCATTTTAGTCTAAGGTTAAATTTAAGCACATGTGCTTAAATTTTTTTATTCTCACCCTTCTGGTGTTGCCTCTTTTAGCCTTGCCTGCTGGTTTTGTTCTTGACCAATATGCCAGCAGCTATTTCCCTTCTATTGCTGCTTTTTTCCCCGGGTAGGTGAAGTGAGGTCTCTCTTAGTGCTGAATTCTGCACTAAATAAAACTCTATCTTTTTAATAACGTCTTCACATTGTCTCAGGGGCCACGCACACAATTAAGAACAATATGAAGTTTAATTAACACAGGATAATAATAAGGGTATGAATGTCACAGTGAACTCCGAGTGAATACAGACCCCCACAGTAAATGGTTTGGGAACTGGAGTGAAAGCCAGCTGCTAACACTCAGGTCCCGGACACCCAAGCGGCGTTTCAACACCTGACCTCAAGTATCAAGGTACTGGAAGGAAGAAAAGATGAATGCCAAGCAATTAGGACCCAAAGGCTACAGATCTTTATAGGATAATGCTAAAATGGGTAGTTAAACATGTAGGTGGTGATGGAGGGAATGGAGCCCAGGCGCTGAGCACTCTGAACGCCTGCAGCCTGCCCGCGGCATCACACACATTTAAATGAGGGTGCTCTCATGTGGGGCACCACAGGTCACGTCCAAGGGATGTTGCTCAAAGGGTGCTCGCGTGCTAGTCACTATGATGGTCACAGGCACGTCCTTTAAACTGCAAAATTCACTCCTGGTCACGCAAGCTGTTGTCTATCTTGCCGGTCCATCCTATGTGTGTCTATGTCCAGAGTGTACCCTGCAGTCCCGAGGGACCCCCAGACATTGTTTGGGAACCCCAAAGAGTACACATTAAGTAGCATCACAAGTACAACTTGTATTATCAAAACAAAAACGCTACTACAAAAGAAAAAAATAGTGGAGCACAGAAAGGAAAGAAACGACTGACTGCAGCCCGTGTTTCCATTAGGGGAAAACACTTGCTAAGACTTAGATAAATCTTCGTTACAAAATCCAAGTACAAAGGTAGACATCTGAAGCGTGGTTAAAGTATTTCCATCCCCTTGCTTCTCCTGCCTTTTCCCCTCTCCCCAAGGAGCCAACACAGCTCTGGCAGTTCACACTGGCTGAGAAATGGGCTTCTATTCCTTAGACTGCAGTCATGTGCGTGCGTCTTCTCATTTAAGCTCTTCCATTCTGTTTCTCTCAGAGGCTGAGAAATCTGCTTTTGGGGAGAAAAAAAAAAAAAGTGGGGAAGCTCATTAGCAATTTGTTTAGAATTTGAATGTCAGCGTAGTCACTTATGTCTAAGTGACTGAAAAATGTATGCGAGTCCTCTGACTTTCAGTAAGAGATCCAGTGTTCTAACATCAGAATAAACAATATAATTACTGTGTGTATGAAGACATATTGGTCTCCGTATAATGAGATATTAAAATCTGCTCTACTTGAATCAGATCACAGAGATATATTAAACACACATGGCAAAAGAATTCAGTGTAAGGGTAACCATGTGTTCTGCCAAGTCTTTCTATGCATGAACGGGCTGCCAGGGCACCATAGGCTACAGACAAAGTACAGGAGAGCTGTGTTCAGAGGTAGGGAAATGAGGTTGCGAAGGTATTTCCTCTTCATTCCCTCGAACATGTGAGTGTCTCCCATTTCTCTTCCTCTTTCACAGGCTGGTGCACCTCAAAAGCAATTCCACCAGAATTTACTGTAACAGTACTGTATCATGGTTTCTTGGTACGGTTTATTACTGTGTATTTATAGCACCCAAGAGTGAGCTGGCTGCCTGAGAGGGGTAGCGATTGCGAAGGCTATTCTCAGTTTCAGTTGCAGAATTGTTTTCACAAGTTCGCAACATTCTGGAAAACATGCCTCCCTTTCCAGCGTCTCTGCAGCTATTTTCAAGCGGAGGTGCTTGAACTTGCTGGCTAGCGGCAGCGTGTGTGTGTGCCTGATAGGTGCTGAGGATTGATTGACACGTCAGAAAGCTGAGGCTTGGGCCCCTTGCTGTGCCCAAGATCATGTATTACTGTGTACGATCAGGAGCAACCATTGTCAAAGCAGAAGATGTCAATTTTTTGGCAGTGTTATTTCAACATCCAGATACTATGAAAAACATGGTAAGATGAAAACAGTAGCTGTTTTGCTTACTCGTAGAATTGTCTAAGCGTGGATACCATAGCAGATTGAGTTACGCCCAGCTGCCAAAACAGACACGGAGAACGTTTCTGAGGGTCATGGAAAAGTCTGAGCGCCAAAGCATGCTGTTCCTTGGGTGGCTGAGCTGCTGCAGAGAGCTCGGTGTGACAGATCAGAAAAGCACAAATGAATCAAGGCCACGATTTCAGTCTTCATCTCTCACAAGTGAGCGTGTGGTTATAGGGACACGTTTCTCTGCTGAGAGTGCTGACGGATTATAAAGGAAATTTTGTCTTGCTTTTTGTTCCTAGGGCATGTGAGACATATATGAGGTATTAAGCACGCTTTTCTCTGGGTGCAGCTGCTCATATGCCTGTTTGGTACATGGGCATTTTCAGAGGATGCTTCTCTTTTCCATGTGTCAACGGAGCCAGAAGTCCAGGGTGGCAGGAGCAAGCTGGGAAGGCAGGAGGAGTCCAGTCCTTGCTCTTCTCTTGGCAGCCGCCGTGGCTGCATTCTGCAGAGCACTTACCAAGATGAGGATGGCAATTCACACGGAAGATAGGTTCTGCGGGGAAAACACCACTTCATGTGGCTGCCAGTGATAGAAACCTGGGAAGAGATTTATCAGGAGAAGCCTGGCCATTTTTAGGAAGTGAGAACTCACTATTTTGAAGCAGAAAAGAGAGTGAGACCTATCTATCTCTCCAGGGAACAACAGCTGCCAGAAGAAAAGGTGTCAGATAGATGTGGTTACCAAACCCAATTTTTCAGAGGTTTCAATGGTAACTAGGGAAGGGGAGAAGGGGCGGAAAACATTTAATGGGAATTGCATACGCACAACATCTCTTAGAATAAAGCTTGGGCTTTGTATTTTATTTCACTTAGAGATGAACTGCAGAGTTTATTTTTGCAGAATTAGTGAGGCAAATCTGCAGTTTTAGAAAAACCAAACCATGGATGGCTCTATCCTCTTTTGTTTCATACAACTCTTGCAAGTCTATGTGAGGTTTCAAACACTAAGCCAGGATTCAGATGCCAAGCTCGGTTTTTAATTCATGTTTAAATTAATAGCTCGAACATGTAGAGCTAGACTACCGCAAGAATCTTTTTCACAGCAATATTCTAATATCGAGATCAGCTATAACCCTATAATGAAACTTCAGTGGAAGGAAAATCTACACCGTGTTTTAGACTGAAAAAAGACATGTCCTGGCTTTTTAAAAGCAAATGTAATAGCATTTAGTTAGCACAATGGTAGATTTTTTCCTTTCCAGGGCATGAGGTTCCCTTTATTTTCACCAAATCTATCTTTGAAGGGTGTGGAAAATCAAAAAGAGACGAATAAGCAGATAGTTAAGCTGGATAGATATATTGACTTCATCAGACAATGTTTGTCTGGCTAAAAACTCCCTTTCATCATTATGAGAGTCAGTTCATATCCTCACCCTGTGGAAGTGGTTAGCTTTTAATTCATTCAAGAGATGCTATCAAAAAAGAGGGAGGTATTTTTTACAATCCCAAACCCAAAATAATACTGCTAAACAATACATAATTCATATCTCTTCAGAATTCTGAATGTGGTCAGAAATAAATAGCGGCACAGGCATTTAAGAGCTATTCTCATTGAAAAATGTAATTAATTGGTGTTATCCACAAAATATTTCTTTGAGGGGGGAGCAGCGTTGCTTTAATTACAAGTAATTGTTCTCAAAATCACGCAGCTCATAAGTTTTGCAGGCTAGACAGTGATTATGCATCAATACACTAATCTATCACCTTCATTATTTTAGTCATCTGGGTGTGATCATCAAACTTTGGAGTGTAACCCAGACAAGAAACCAGACATATCTCATGCTTCTATTCTTTCCAAATCCGTTTGTTTTAAAAGAAAAAATTTGCACTGGTGTTGCAAATGTCGATGCTTTTGTTTCAAATGAAGACAGTAAATTAAATTAAATTCCCCTTTGTATGTTATTAGATGATGACAACGGAAAGGGTGGCCTTGTGACTGCACGATGGCCTGGGGGGCTCAGGACACCCCAATATTTCTGCATTCTGCCACAGACGGTCTTTGTGGACAAGAGTTTTCACTTTTTGCAGTTTGTTCAGACTGCCTAGCGAGCGTACCGGGAATCAGTTGCTGAAGACCAAGCAGGCTGAGCAGCTCATTGCTCTCTTCATCTTAGACACCATAGTGGCGTGATGCTCACTCTGTCCATCTTTAGGTGCTCTGCCACCATAGAAGAATGACCAAACCTCCTCTCAACTCCGGAATGCAGGAAACCTTAAACCATTAGTGCTTGTGCAGCTTCATGCTTCATCTATTGAAACAAAAGTAGCTACTTAACCACAATTTATTGTCATTACTATTATTATTATTACTAGATGAATGCAGAGCTGAGTTTGTTATTAATTGAGGCACTGCTCATCCCAGTCTTTACTCATCCCTACCCAAGATACCACATAAGCACCCATGTAAATCAAAGTTAAGCAGAGGATTAAGCGCTGTCCTGCCTAAAGGTGGCTTAAGTACATATTTCCTGAATCAGGGCATAAGCTGTTATTTTACTACTGTCTCTGCAGTACTGCTTTTTCTACCTCATTAGAATGAGAGGATGCTTGCATAAATTCCTCATATTGACACACAAGACTATGCCTGTCTCCCTGAGAATTTGGAGATTTCTTTCCTTTTCCCCCAAATTAATAAGTGCTGTCACCTGCATCACTAAACACCAATTTGCTGCTTACCGCTAACAAGACCTCCACGTAATGTAGCTAACAGTAGTATTTCAAAAATAGAGCTCTCCTGTTCCCAGCATGTCTGACAAGAATACTTTAGAGGCACCTGTCCCTGGCACCAATATTTTGTTTTCTCTTCTTTTACGTGGGAAGGAAGAAACCTAAAGCACTGAAATTTTCCTTGAAAGCAAAGCAATTGTGAACACAGGAATCTCTTTTCGCATCCTGCATCCCCTCTTTCAATCCTCTCCAGCCGTAGGGAAATTTTCAAAAGTAAGTAAACATGAGAAACATATCCAAAACTAAAATTATCTCTTTCTTAATAATTTTCATTTAAAAACCATCAGGTAGTAGGAAATTTTTTAATTACATTTGAAACTATGAGACTGGCTCTGTGCTCACCAAGTCAAAGACATAAATATTGCAATATACTGCAAATATACTGCAAATATCAGCAATCTTAAAACAAGTCCATCTGTCTCGGTCAAGACGAGTAACAATGGTACAACAGAAACTCAGGACTGCTAAAATCTAGATGTTCCCCACCTTGAAGAATGTGAAGCAGTGCAACATGCTTCCGTATCCTTGGTTTGAATTGCAAGAGTAGTTCTGTAGACTGTGGGATGGGCTCCTTCAGTCCTTAGCTTCAGACATTTGTCCTGTACACCTTGACACCCGAGGTAGATTCCTTGGATCCCTTCAGAGTCAACAGAGGGAAATACGTGTTTTGAAGACTCAATTCATCTGGTCAAATGCAGATGTCAGCCCTAGGAGGTAATGAATAGGTACCTCCTAGAAATGCCTATTTCTCTGTATTGACTTCAAAAGGAGCCTCAAGTGATGTAAACATCTCGGATGGAAACATCTGTGTTTAGTTAGATGAATCCCAGGATACTGGGTGCTCAGATGCATCCTCAGACTTCACATGTCCGCTCAGCTGCTTCTACTAGGCTCCACCTTTGTCCATTGGCATTAGTTTTATTTGGATGTCTCCTATTAGAAAATGACTGATTTGTGCTTTTATGCCTGTGACAATGATAGTGTAATATGACAAAGTACTTTCACGCCATGAATGTCTCTCCTGTTCAGGGTGGTTTATGAACTCTTTTCAGTTTTCCCTACCACTTGAGCAGCAGATTTGAATAATTTTAGACGTGGATTTAATGCTAGATCAGACTCAGGGCAGTTCCCATTAAAAATATCTAAAAAATGTCCATTGACCAACAAGGAAACTGGGTTGAGTCTCTTAAGTGTGCTATCATGAAGCCAGCTGAGGCAGCGTTGTAAATCAGTAAAACTAATTTCAATGAAATCCATTGACAGTAGTTGAGAATAGAGATGTAAAATTGTTTCCTTTCTTATTCACCTGAGAAATTAAACATGCTATAGGAAAGAAGGGAATACCCAAACAGCACATTTGTGGGTTTTTTCCCCTGTAATTTTTTGGTGTTGCTGTCATGTGAAGAAACAGATAATATTGCCTCATTGTCCTTATGATTTACATGGGATTTCAAGTAGGATCTCTTGACTTCTTCAATGTTCGATCTCAGCCCAACCTTATGTTCCAATAATGATGGACCATTTATAAAAAGAAGCAGCAAAATATAGTGGATAATCAAACCTTCCAAAAAGATTGTTTAACACTTGCTGCAATTGCTTACCTAGATTTGATTCTATTTCTTTATACATGTCTCTGCTCAGCTTTTTAGCAGGATTTCCATATACCTGGCTTTCAAGCACCTGGCAATCCTAAGACACTGCACAAATCTCACAGAAGTAGCTCAGATAAATCTTTATAAGGTAAATGTGTAACAGAGTGACCTCAGTCTGAAGTTTCTTTCTTGCCTGTTTTCTTAGTAAGAATCTAAATGCTGTTTGAAAAAGCTGCCCCTTTTTAATGAGTTCACTTTATAAATAATAAGGTTGTATCCATTTTCTTTTACCAAGTTAGTCATCTTTTGACTATTCCATCTGCTTCTAGATCATGTAGTAATAAGGAATAAAGGCACTTTATGGACCTGATTTTCCAAACACTTACCTCACTGTACACCAGAAGTAACTCCCCTGTAGTCGTTAGGTCTGATTTCTCTCATACTTCATTCTTGCCTGGCTTCCAAAAAATGGGGGTATGGGGAGGGGGGAACCTGGGCTGGGCAGCTCTTCTGTCCCTCTCTTTCTCAGGCTGCTGTAAGCTGTGGCTGTCCCAGGAGCTCTCAGGGGGGCACACTGGCACCGAAGCACGGCTGGGACACACGGACCACTGGTGGCCACCCCTCCTTTCTCCCCCAGCCCACCACGACGTCTTCCAGAAGACAGCTGGAAAAAAGGGGCCGGCAGGCAGCAGTGGCACCATTTTTACCCAAGGCAGGCACACAGGTGAGAGGGATGTTGGGGGTCGGTCTGTGCCCCTTGCAATGCCTCTTCCCAGCCCCACGGCATTGCCGTCTTCTGGGATCACACCGGTGGAAAACAGCACCAAGTGTAAGGAGCCCCAAGCCCTTTTTTAACTCCTGTACACGTTTTACAGTTACATTAAGTCTCACTGTGAAGAAATAAACTCTGCGCATTGAAATTGGCGCTGTTTTGGTCCGTAATATTTTGGTGTTTACAGTTGTTAAAGAAAGCAGGTTGAGTCTTCATAAAAATGTTAGTTTGCTGGGGAAAAAAAAGCCGCAGTGAAGTGACACTTTGATTATAATTAAAAACTTTTCAGTTGATTTAACAGTTCACTTTAGGCATTTTTTGACTGTGGAAATAGTGCTTTTAAGATAATGAACATTGTATGATTGCTAATGAAATCCACATATGCATACATATATATATACACACACATGCATATATATATATATATATGCGGTCTTTATGCTATGCATTTATCCATCTACAAACATATATGCTCCTCTTAGGTTTACTTAAAAAGAAATCAAATGGGAGGGAAAGCATATTTTTCAAATGTGGCTCTAATTGTCTTTTGTGCATGTTCTATAGATCATTACTGACTGTTTACAAACCTTCCTTGGAATGGCTTTACGGCAATAGAGAGGGTAACATATCTTCATTGTTTATAAAATGACAGCTCCTAATGGACCATATTAGCTTTAACACAAACTATTAAATCCTTTTCATTAAATTATTCTGTGCTCTATTTTGGAATCTTGTTAGCTCTGGGAAGTAGGTGCAAACTCCTAAGGAAACATGAGCACACATTGAGACTATTATAGATAATGTTTATTAAATAAGCCTCTGAGGATGTTTTTCTTGGGTTGCTCTCAAGCATTTTGAAGGAGTCATGTTCCATGTTTGAGGTCCCATGTTTCTTCCTCTTAAACTATGAGCAGCTGTAGCACATGACCTACTTCTGTAGAACCCTGTAATGATTTCCTTCCTTCAGTGGCTTCAGGAGTCCCTCTTCTGCCCTGTGAAAAAAGGGACAAATATTTTAATCCAAGCAAAATGCTAAAGCAGGTTTTGTTGGTTTCAGGGAAGAAACTCAATACAGCTACATCACTGAGCATAGGCCTCAAATTGGAACCATCTGGCTCGCAGAAGCACCATGAGATCTTTGGGGAAGGCATGGATAGTTTTGCCTTGGGCTGTAACTCATACACCTGCAGAACGGGTAGACATGTTGGCAGACAAGCTGGACTCATAGAGCAATACAAGCCTTCTCTCACAGTGCTGTGGCAGTGCCGGAGTTTGGAAATTACCCTGACATGTTTAATAAATGCAATCACTGTACTGCATGCTCTCCAGATAGCAAATATTCAGCTGCGCTCACCGGCAAGTTAATTCAGACAGGTCTGCACTCCAAGGCCTGTGTCTTTTTGCCCTTCTCGCAGACAGCCCCTTTGAAGGCAAAATAAGGACAAGGGAAGGAAGGCGGTAAGCACAAAAACACGCATTACATCTTAAGGCTGCCTCTTGCAGGAGGTAGCCTCATGTGATATTCATGCGAATTGGATTAGATTGAGAAGAGATTCTCGTTGGTAAATATTACAGCTCTTTGGGAACACAGAAAGGTAAAAGAATGCAGGTGTCCATGCAGTCTAAAATAATCCATCCGCCTCGGTGGGGGGGTTGTAAAATCTCGAGGCTGGACGCAGAAAGAAAGAGAAGCCACACACAGACTCTGAAGGTTGCGACTGGAGAAACTGTCAGAAAGAGGCGGTGTCCAAGCCCAGCCAGAAAATGAAAATGCACATCGCAGAAGCAGGAGGACATATATCCTTTGACTGGAACATTATTAAACAATTAGGATCACAGGTTTTCCCGGAGCTCTGCGCAGCACCCGGCTCTCTGCCTGCAGCCTGGCGGATGGCAGAGCAAAAGACCAGAACGTGACATTTGCACCTTTGTGATCTGTAGTTGTAAATGCTATTTTGCACCTGCAAATTTGTGCCCTGACCCTACGGGTGCTCTTCAGACAAAACTCCCAGCGGTCCCTCGGGGCTAAAAGGTTAAGGCCCGCATAGTTGGATATCAATACCGTGTTACTCTCCTTTGAGTGATGTAACGTTCAGGGCATCCTAGGCAGAATTTCTGATGCCGGGTTAGAAAGCGCTGCTGCTCACATCACGCAGCAGATACGGAACAGATACAGAGGGGAACAGGTTTTCCCCAGCCTTCCCCCTCCGCCTAGAAATCGCACGGACTGTATCAGTCTTTCCATTGGGAAAGTTTACACCCTGAATCTCAATCTGTACTTTCCGATACTCCCAAAGAAGTCCAAAGAGAACATTTTGGCCCAACTCTGCTTTCAATGTACTCTATATTGCTAGCATCTGGAGTCATGTACGTGGGCTATCCCAGCCCTGAGCCAGGGAATAAAATAGCCAGAATGTATGCGAGATCCCAGTCTAGTCCTGTGAGACGCAGTATCCTGAGTACTGCTGGCTCCTGTTGTCTTCTCTTCAGGAGGTGCCGAAGCGTTTTCAGAGCCAGATCCTCAAGGCGACTTTCTAATTGTTTCACTGAGAGCTAGACTGGGGTAGCGATAAAGGAAGACTACGTACGGTGTGTAAAAAGTCAAATGCAAAGTCTCTAGCTCTCCTCTCTGCACCCCTCTGTAAATGAGAAGCAGCTCTACAGAAGCCGACAGAACGGTGCCAGGGTAAAACGGATGATGGAGAGAGCAAAAGCAAAATATTTTTTTCTGAGATCTACAGAGACATTATAGAGATTTTGAGGTTAGTCAATTAAATATAACAGGAATAAAGGTGGAGCAGTCTCAAAGGACAGTGTTCTGAAATGGTCTCCTTAGTTCCCATCTCAGTCCTGTCTGATTTTGGAAAGGAAATCTGACATTAGATACTGACACATAAGAATGATGGGATACAGTATGTGTTGCCGGAGACAAACTTCCTTCTGCAGTCATATTTGATTTGCTTTTGCTTTTCACTGTATCTTGGTTCACCTTGCCTCTCAGCAACTCCTCACTGCTGTCCATGCAGCCAAGGTAGCTGTGCCTAATACACAGCTCCAACAGTCTCCAGCGCTGTTTCAGCAACAAGATGAGAGTTAATGAGGCTCAACACACTTCCTACCAAACTTTATGGGGAAAACCCCTTGAGTGAGAGCAGGAAATCCATCTTGTAAGAATTACAATGTGGTCTCAGTTCCTCAACTAGAAACTGAAGAGAATATTGATATTTTTCAAAATATCAAATACTAAATGTGGGGGTTCCCCAGACAAATTTCCCTTTGGTTCAACAGGGCAATTTTTCATTTCAGCGTCATTTAGATTTCTGAAATAATTTATTATATACTTCAAGAATATTGAAAATTTCCTGAAGCCAGATTCTGCTACCTCTGTTTATGCAGGCTTGGCATAGGCAATCCCACTGCTGCTAGGAAAAAGTGCTGTTTGCTGTGAGGAAGGGTGGGCAGAATCAGACCCTTCCTAAAAGCCTTCTGAAAGATGGGGAAACGCAAAAGGGCCCAGGTTTCAACAAGTGCGTTTTGACAAATAACTAAATTACCTTGCGATTCCAACCAGCAAACCAGGGAGGCTTACCACAGCCTTGCCCAATGCCTTTAACAAACAGAAATTCCCCCACCACAACAAAATAAAAAGGAAACTTTTATGAGGGGAAAGCAAATGCAGCTGTGAACCTGGGAGGCCAGGTAAAAGGATATGCAAGCACATAAAGAGAAAAGTACTTTCCCTTAGCAAGTTTTTCAGTCATCTGGCTCTTCCCGCTCTCCCCGCCCCAGTCCCGGGGGTGATGGTCCTCGCAGCACACTTTTCCAGACACACACCAAACCTGACACATGGGCTGCAGCCGCAAGCCAAACGTCTGCTTCCAGATGTGCCTGCCGGCCCCAGCGGAGCTGCTGCCCCGTCCCACAGCCCGCGACCCCAGGCTGGCAGCTAAACTTTTCTGGCGTACCCAGCAAATAAGTGACTGCCCAAATCCTCGTCCTTCCTTAGCTCTGCCCCTGCTCTGGTTTCTGACAGACACCGGAGAGACGTTCCCTGCCTACATCCCGTTTCACAGCGCCAGCTGTCCCCTCCCGGTCCAGGCACGGGTGTCTTCTTCCCGCGGAAACCACGGTATGGGACAGGAGAAGGAGGATCCATTTTAGACACAGGTCCCATCCCTGCACACGGCCAGGATGTGGCCGGAATGTGCATCCGAATCCAAAAGCCGGTGAGCACTCTGGGGCCCCATGATTTAGACGTCGTTCAAGTGCCGCTAGAGGAGTCATGCGTATGCAGTTTACAGAAACGGAGCTTTTTTATGAGATACTTTTCCCTTTCCATCAGTAAAGGCAATAGAGAGCTCTTTCTCCTCCGGAGCTTCAGGCTGTGGAGTTCATTTTGAAACGCGCGCAATCTTCCGAGATTGACGGAGTTCCAGCTATTGATTTTCTTGACTTGTTCGCAAGTTAATATTTACCATAAACATCTCGATGAGAAAATTAAAAAAAAAAAAAGAAAAAAAAGACATTTTCAAAACAGCAGAAGCTGGGGAGATAATGAACCAGACACAACTTTAAACAAGATATTTTGAAAAGCATTAAACCTTCCTTCCCTTTTTTTAATTCGTGGCAAAAAGAAAATATGAAAAAAAAAAGCCAACCAAAAACCCAAAGGGTGATAAGCAGCTTTTATTGTTGAGTTCATTACTGTGATTATTTTGGGAGAGAAGACATTTTTCTCTTAATTCATGAGCCAGAAACGAGCTCTTTGGAGGCTGTAGTAAAAAGATCTCCTTAAAAACGACTGCAAAAAGATGACTTTGCTAGAAAATTCCAGCTGGTTTAGCCATATCCAGATGCCTGAGTAGCCTGATTATGGCTCGACTAACTCTCGGCTGCCCTCATCAAAGCACGGCCGAGACCGGGAGCTCCCAGGAGCCAGCGTCCCGCCAGCGGCGGCACAGCAAGCGGAGGATGCGATGGGCTGGGGCACCATGAGCAAAGCCCGGGGCTTCGGCTGTGCCGAAGGGCTGTGCCGCGGCACCCCGACCGGTTGTTAACACGGGGGGACCGGCTCGCTCCCCTCCAGCCTCTGGAAACCAGGGTGCAGCTTGCAGCCCCAGCGCAGGCTTGGCTAGTCTGCCGGCCGGGGGTCCCGCGCACGTTTGTCACCGCGCTGCCCTGGAAATGGCAGCAAACCTAACTCTCCCCCGTCCCCTCTCCCCAGCCCCGTGCCGGGGAGAGCTGCCGACAAGTTCACCAACAGTGAGGGCAACGCATGAAAGAAAACACACAGCCGACAGAAAAACGAAACGCACATGGTGGGGAATAATATTTCATTTGTGCAGTAGCGGCCCTGCGCGAGCAGTGTAAATAAAGCAGGTTACCGAGAAGTGAATATACCACTGTTTATAAATACTAGCCCTTCTGCCTGGAGACGTGCGTGAGGAGATCTGGACAGTCGTGAGGTCACCCCGCCACGTTTTATGATTTACATAAATCATGTCAACACCGCTAGCAGGAGCGGCGGGTGAACGGGGCCGCATGAAGCGAGCCATTCAGCCTCCTGTCACAGGTCTTAAAACAGGTAGAAGTTGTTAACGGGCCCACCAAATCTCTTAAAATGCAGAGGGGATGAGGGATAATCCAGGCGGGGAAGCAAGGCGTACACCCACCCCGCGTGCCTCAGCCGACAGAGGCCTTCCCCGGCGCTGAGGAGCAGAAAGCCAGCCAAAAAGCAGGCGCTGGCAAAGTCCAGGAGCTAAACTTGTTATTAATGTACACCTTCTCAGAGGGCAGTGTGTCCCACTAAGCGACCGCTCTTAGGCAGAAAATGCCTGAGCTGCCTGGTGAAGGTGAAGAAAATGCCCCATGGTTGCTGTGTGTGGGACCCTTCCTCCCCTCATTTACCAAGTGCATGGAAAATCTGATTTTTTTGCCAGAGGAATCAATATTCCGGGACTAAACAGAAGGCCCTCGGTAGGTCTGCCTTGCGTCCGAGTGCTTGTGGTTTGGGGGCCAGAGAGGAAAGCAGAGCTGGGACAGATGCAGGACAGCGGTGCACAGCTGCCCACGAATTTTCTTTCGACTCCCTGGGAGCTCCATGTCTAGCTGGGATCATGCGATACAAGGCCAAAGCTGGGGCTAAGGATAAAAGTGGCAGAGACAAACAGTCTTCCTTTTCCTTGCCACTTCGCAGCCGTGTATCACTATGGGGTTGTCCTAATTTCGGAGGACAGTAGTCCCTTTTGGTCCAATTTGCCCAGCTCCGGAGACAGATGATGCCATCAGGGTGGGTGCCTGAAACACTCAGGATCTGGCTCGCAGTCTTTAACTCTGCCCAAATTTCAGCTCTAATAACATGTAATTATGTAAAATAATTGTAAAAATTACAATTACACATGAATCATGTATAATTATGCAAAAGAAATGTAACAAATATAAAAGCAGTACAAAATCCTTATGATACATTGCTGGTATATGGACGTGTACTATTCACTACTCTTAAATGCAAGTTGATTTAGAAATATTACTTTGACCATAAATCAACCGTGTCCTGTGTGATTCCTGTTGATCTACAGCTGTGACACGTTCTCAGAGAAGAACAGATGTAAATATTAGAGAAAATTGGGAAGTGTTCTGGGAAATGTTTTTCACTGGAAAATGTGGATTTGCCAAAATCAAAGCCTTAGGGAGGAGAGGGGATTTTTTTATGAATATGCCATATTCAAATACAATTGGAAAATGTTTTAAAAAATGATGAAAATATCCTCTTTACTTTCAAAAGAAAGGATGCAATTTTTAGACTGAAAGTAAGGTTCTGTTTTGAAATCCAACTAAATTTACACCAAAAACATCGAAAAAAAAACCTTAAGTCAAAACACTTCAAAGCTTACCAAAGACCAGCATTTCAGAACTAACTTCTTTTTGATCCAATCTAAATTTTTGTATTTTATTCTTTACATTCAATTTTTTTTTTTTTTCAACATTGGGACTTTTGGGGCCAATCTGAGACAGGGAAAGTTCTTGCAGTTATGCAAACTACGGTAAGAGCAGAAAACCATTTTCTTTCACTTCTGCTGATCTGTAAAAATGTGTTTTCAGCAGACCACAGACAGATCACGCAAGCTGTAGTATCTTCTCCAGAGCCAGAAGAGGGGGGATCTCAGTCCTTCAGCCCCAGCCCTCTCCACCCCTGGGGGTCAGCAGATAATCCCTGCTCTGCTTCCCCAGTCTCATTTTGGACCCCAGGAAAAGCTTTTTTCCCTCAGGAGAAATGCAGAGGTGCCCTGCAGCTGGTGCCTTGCACCTCTACATAGAAGTAGACCCCCCACCTCCACAGTGGGGTCCCTCTTTTGCACGGGGGGTGACCTCTGCGTCCTAGTCTGGTCAAGGTCACGTCTAGGAGAAGCAGGTACCTGCTACTTGAAATGATGTCCTGACTAAAAACCAAAAGATTTGTTTTTTGATACTGTGCCTTCCTGACGGTGACTTCTTTTCAGGGGCAATTAAATGCTAAGCATCGGTCTGTTAAATTTAGTGGCAATTTCAGTTGTAGGCGGCATCAAGTCAAGGACAATTTCAATTTCAGGGCAGCTTTTATTTCATGTTTTGAAACTGAGAGTGCTTTCTGCTCAAGAGCAGCTTTTGTTTGAAATTATATAGTCTAGCCTGTTTCTCCGTGGCCCTGATCCCGCAGCTCAGAAAGGACCTCACTCACAGCCAGAACCCTACTGAAAATCAGGTGTTTCCAGCAGGGAGACTGAAGTGCCCGAAGCACAGGCTGGGACTTTCTGTGCATGCCTCTTTCAGTGTCAGGAGGGTTATTAGGATCCAGGGGTTTTCTCCCTCAAAGCCCCCCAACCCAGACCCATTGGCCAGACCCTTCAGGAGAAGAGTCATCTGCAGGATTTGACTTTAGATGCAGACCCGGATCAGAGCTCCAGCTGCTTGCAAAGGTATTTTGTTCAGGCATGTCATTCGGTTTCCTGTGGCAGTGGGTGCGCGTACCCACTCGTACATGCCTGCATAGCCGTCCTGCATCTCTCCACAGGCAGGAGCTTCCCTGAGCTGCCTTCCTTAAGACTCAGGTTTTATATTACCAGGTAAATTTCCTTTCAGCTTTATTTGCGTGGAGCAAGAGTGACATTCTGTGGCCAGTTAGATTTATGGCAGCACTCTCTCGCTCTCTTTTTTCCCCTCCCATAAATACCTCAGGGTATAAACCATCCTCTGATAGTCTGTTGTTTTGTTTGTGGCTTCTATCACGGTTTGTGAGAAATAAAAATAGAGGAATTCTCGAACACATTTCTGTGGCATAAAATCCTTAGGGACTGCTTTACCACAAATTCTTGACAAATTCAGATGTCTATGTACTGATTATTATTTTATGAGAGCAATGCCTGATTGTAATTTAAGTAACCAGAAGCATGAAGAGACTATGACATGTTCCTCGGCCTCCGCTCTAGCTGGCTCAGCCCGTTGTACTTGGAAGGGATGAGGAAGCCATGTTCCAAAACCTCATAAAAAATAAAGCAGAGCGCTGTTTAAAACAAAGCAGTGGGCTTTTTAGGCACTTATGTGCTCCAGCTAATACACCAATGACACTAAATTGAACTCATTTAGCTGTAAACATGATATTACACTTGACAGTTTCCAGTGGTAAAACACCAGACAGTCCATGCTGAGGAGAAAAGGAACAATATGCAAAGAGCAAAGCTCATCACAAGAGTAGCCACAAAAGGGCCAACGGGGGGAAAAAATGCCCAACAAAACCCCAGCATTCTTCAGTGGTTTGGAGTCATAACTCAGCTCAGACACACATGGTACCAAAAGCAACCTGCCCAGTTTAAACAATGGAGAGCAGGCACTGGAGTTTATGTTGTTCCTCTGTTTATTAAAAACGGATGGGAGCACTTGACAGAAAAATCAAACTTCTGGTCATGGCTCATTAATCTCTGTTGTATCTGTCAGATATGTGTGTCTAGAGTTTCAACAAGGCTCTAGAATCGAGATTACTGCTGAGCTCTGTTGTTTTCTCTAATTTTGAATGAGGGGAAATGCTGCCAGTCACCTTAGGCAAGAGGGGAGCACGGGGCCATTGCGGCAGCCCTTTGCAGCGGGCATCTCCCTGCCCCATGGTTTGGATCTGATTTCAGACGCAGCGACACCTCTCTCCCCTCCTCACCACAACCTGAGTTTTGGCTGGCTGCCTCCCCTCCCTCTCCCCTGAAAACCAGACTCATCGCTCACCACGAAAGCACGTCGCCATTGACGTTAGGGCGATGACAAGGGCAATCTGTGGCGGCGGTGGATGCTCCTTCATCCCTGGATTCTGCTCTTGCACACAAAAGTGTTAATCGCATTAATCCGTTGAAGACAGTAGAGCTCCTCCAGTGTAAAACCAGGGTAAGTGATGGGCTCAGCAGGCCTAGAGTGGGCTCAGCAGGACTGAGACGAATATGGTATGAAACAATTAGCTGCAGATGGTATAGGAATCTCGTTTTCTGGAAATACAGATTTTGCCTGGAGATCTTTCTATATATATTGGATTTGTCAAACTGATAATGACTCGAACATTTGGAGAGAGAGGATAACCCACCGCAGGGCCAGATGCAGCTGTGATGGGGAGGATGGAGGATGTATATTAGCCCTGAAACGTGGCTGTCTCCCCATCACATTGCCACGCCAATCCACGGTGGTGGGAGGATGGATGAGGCCCTGAGCAGAGCAGGGCAGGGGAGCTCACCCGCTGCCTCCCCTTATGCCATTACTTTCCTTATTTGCTTTGGACGTTGCTCATTTAATTCACTCATTCTTTTCTTCCCCCCTTTCTTCCTTTTTTAGTTATCAGTGACGCTGTTTCCAGAGCTAGCAAAACAGCCAGGCACTTTGAGGACGAGGCACAAGATTTAGCTGCTGCTTCACTTGAGTGCAAAACAGAGGCAGTTGCAAGTGGAGGTTTCCAGCTCCGTCAGTCGGAGGACAGGCTGGGGATTCCTTTCAATCCTGGTAACGGTAGCAAGGGTTCTTCTTCAGGCACAAACAGCAGATTCACACAGCACAAATATAGACACAGACAGAAAAACAACAAAGAAGATCTGATGTTTTACAACTGCAGGTACACCACGGACAGGCGGTCTGACCCTCACTGCTCACAAACTGTAAATGGCAATAGCGGGACCGTGTAAAAGGCGTGTTTGCCAGCTCCCTTCTCAATGAAACACATGGAGTTTCCCTCGAGGGGATGTCTCTCCTGCCTGCCAAAGTCTGTCCTCAAGATCAGCCTTGCCTGCTGCGCCAACTGCAGGCTCGCAGGCATGGCTGCCGCGTGGCGCTTCAGATCATATGGAAAGCCATATTTCCGTGGATGCCCGGGCGCGCCGGAGAGCCTGCCTGTGCGGCAGTCAGCTGGACTGTGAGTGCGCAGTAGGCAAATGGCAAAAAGCAGAGCTTACCCTTCTCTGTGCTGCAGCTTGCCATTTCTGAGAAGCACAGGCGTAGCCCTGTGTTTCAACCGTAGCAGAGCTTGCCCATGCAGAACGCTTCCCAAGACCATTTTGAAGACCAGATTTATAAAGTTTGACCTATTAAGAAACAGAATGCCCTATTAGATCTTAATGGACAGGGTGAATCCAGCCACCTGCTAATCTGCCTGCAATGTGGTGGACTCTTCTAATCCCAATAGTAAATTCCCATTGTCATACTGTTAGCTCCTATCGCTTAGAATATTTTTCCAGTGGAGTTTTAGGAATCTGGATTATTGGGCCTCTTGATCTGTTCGTACCTGCAGACATGTGAGCAGCTATACTAGCTGGTATAACTTGCTGTTGCTCAGAGAAGCCTGTGCAGCTATACATGTATTTGCAGCATTTCTGAAGCTTCTCTGTATTTAACACTCAATTTTTTTCAATAAAGCCTAAGTGACGTAGGAGCTATTTTCAACAGTCACATCAGCACTTAAGCCCAGATCCTTTAAGCTATTCAAATACTTAGACGTATATACCTCGGCGGGTTAGATGAGTAGCTTCCACTGAAATCTGCCCCCAGTTCCAGCTTCCCCTCAGTTGCTTAAGTTGTTCCTTTGGGATTTAGATACTGAGGTGACAGGTACCCAAGATACACAATAGCTGCATGACATGCATAAGGTAAAGATGGGTGTCTGAACACTGTGGGATGCAGGATCATCCTTAGCTGACTGACAGTTCAGGAAAAGGCCATGTGGCCCTCCTAGGCATCTCCTGGCCACCAATAGCCCTGGAGTAAAATTGTCAGGTGGTAAGTGCTGACAGGGGCCCTTGAGGGTGTGAAATTTCTTATGCTGACACAGAAGGCATGGCACAGGGAAAATCGCCACGCTAGTCAGCTTTTTGGGAGCCGAGCCGTAGCAGTGAGCATCTCAACAGAGAGCACCGTAGGTCAGCTTGGACATAACTGGGAGCAGAGAAGGGACTCCCACACCAACCTGACAGAAATACAGGTTTGTTTCACTGAAATAGAGAGTGGGGGCATTTTTGATGGCAACCTGTGAGGGAGCTGGACTCTATCCTCCAAAAAGCTGAGGCAACTGCTGCCAGGCAGGCAATAGCTGAGCATCCTTGTTCGGTTGTATCACTTCCTAACTCTGTGCATCGGTCAAACAGAGCCACAAATTGCGAACCCGGCATTTGTTATCTTCTCCCATCCTTTTGGGTGCTAGCTTTTTTCCAAGAGATGTAGAGAAACCTGAGGTTACAGACCTGCTCCAACTCTACTCCTATCTCCAGGACACAGAAGATACAGGAGACGGTGTCCCTTACTGCATGGTGTGGCAGCAGCACTGCTTTTCTTCTCGAAAAGACTTTGTGTCTCCCTGGAGAAAATCACAGAATCATAGAACAGTTTCGGTTGGAAGGGACCTTTAAAGGTCATCTAGTCCAACTGCCCTGCAATGAGAAGCCAGGAAGTTCCCTTGGGTGATGTCATTTGGTGCTGCTGTGTACCACGAATATAATTTTTAAGCAGCCACCATGTCCTTTGCCTTCACGGTTTCCCTTCTGCTCTCTGTTGCTGGTAATTTTTTTGCAGGCATCTGTTACTTGAACAAAATAAAATGTTGTTTTCAAGTGTGTAAATATACAAAAATAAGCTACTGGTAGGTTGCTGGGCAGGTTAGTGGAAAGCAATACAAATGTTTTTATGCTTAGTAAAATATAGCTGAAGATGTTATCTGCTTTGAAGTGCAAAACCAGAAAGTACTACAAACCCTTTTGTTATGAGACAATGCGTCACTGAATAAAGAATCTTTTTATGAAGGGAAAGCTAAAAAACCCCAGTGATATTATATTCAGTTACACTGAAACTGCAACCTTTCCCTCTCCATCTCTGCTTCTACCATCAGCCTTGTACAAAGCCCTTCTTCTTACCACAGAATATATCAACTGCAGGTCTCCAGTTAAGTCATGTGTGAAATGTGCTTGATACCAAATGAATGGATGATCATAAAAACAGTGTTCCTTTTTCCTGGAAACAAAAACCAGTGGTGATACGTATTGCTTCTGTTTTCAGCCAAAGACTATAGTACCAGATGGCTAACACAACCATAACAGCTAGCTGCATCTGGATTAAAAAGTTTGGATGGTGTGAGCTAATCTTTAAAAAATGCCAGATAACTTTTATCTCTTTAAATCATGTTACTGCTCAGTGTATTTCCTGCTCACACCATCCTAGGACTGCTCAAACATGCCTTAGACATGTTCATTAAGCATCATTAAACTGAATGAAAGGCTAGCAACTATCTTTGACAAGTCAGAGGTCAGCTTTTGGGATATGATCCAAGATCCACCGAAGGCAAGGGAAGATGTCTCACTGATTTCTGTGGCCTTTGAACTAGGAGCCTAGTGGTTATTTCCCCTTGTCCGCAAATATTACAGCAGCAGATGAAACCTATACTGGTTAAGGAAAAGAACAGAGAAGACATCTCTCTGGATAATATGATTTGGCTTTTCATACTTAAATGTACTTTTTCCCATGAAGGCAAAGATGTTTGGGTAACAATGTTTGACTAGCTATGTAACCTGAATACTGAACAGACGGAAGAGAAATACATCTTTTCACTCTATATGATTATGAGATACACAAAACAATAATTTGTAGGGAGGCTCTGGGCTTAGCTACAGACACTTACATTGCAACAGTCAGATATTGTTTCAAATTACTTTTAATTCAATATCTTTTGGAATCAGCTAGAAATGAAATTCATACACTGTTGCATGGGAGAGTTGTTGGCAAGGGTTTTGAGGAAGAAAGCATTTTGATTTTGTGAACAGCAAGACCAAAATCTGTGGGTGATGGACTAGGTACAGAGGACCTTGCTATTTCTCTGCAGAGACTGTGCCAGGCTACCAAACAAGATTCTGAGTGCTAGCTCTTGGGTTGGCTTTGCTTTTCTTTTCCCTCCCACTTTCTTTCCTGTAATGGTAGCAGCGTAGCTTAAAAATTCCACAATTTCCCACCCTAATCTTTGCCACAGTGTCTCAGACGCTCGATGGGAAGAGTCTCACAATTACTCAGTGTTTCGCAATGTTAAAATGTCACAAGCATTCAAGTATTTTTGATGCGGGAACATCTACAAAACTGCATGACTCACTCAACCAGGACAGAAAAGAGAACAGCCTTGCAACGTGTTATGCTGTTTCTTGAACGTTGGCTATCTTAATGGGGTCAGCAGTGACATTTGTCTTGAAAGCCATCCAGTAAGGAGGGAAGTTCTCACACAGCCTTCCTCACAGATGGTGAGACCTGCCAGCAGTTTTATGGCTCGGCAGTGAATGGCTCTGCAGCTGTATGGGCATACCTGCTGGAAGGCTGCCCGAGTGATACAGCCAACACGTGTGTCAAAAAACCCCGGCGCCGCTGGTGGGTTCCTTTGTTTAATCTTCCTCCAGCAAACAAAAAGTGACTTGGCTTCAAAACAATGGGAGGGAGGGAGAAAAATAAGGGGAGAGGGTGGTACTGAAAGATTTAGTTAAAGTCTATTCTTCTCTGGTATTTCTCAGAGTAGGGGTCAATGGTTTAAGTACAACAGGCTTGATTCACTGCCTGGATGAAGCAGATGGGGCAGACCGCCAGGCAGTGGCTTCCAAATAAAAGCTGCGGAGGGCAGCTTTAACTTTTCCCGCAAACCAAAGGGCCATTACAATAGCGAGAAAGTGGGACCTGACCCTACTCAGCCTTCACTTACATCTGCTCTGGAGAATTCTTTGTATGGCAGTTTGGGTCAGAAGGGCCACCTGAACCAGCCCTCTCCTCCTCTGCCAGCAGCCTGGAGATCCAGTATGGGAATTGGCAGACAGTCTGCCCGCACAGGGGAGTACAGCAATTGCCTAAGACCATTCAGCCCCAGGGTGTTGTCTTATGCTCTCACCTGGAGCACACGTTACACCGCAAGATGAGGTGCTGCACCAGCAAATCACAAAAGATGCTCTTGCCTAAAAGAGGAGCATGAAACTAGAGACATCAGTGGGAACACGGACATTGATAGGGAAACACAAAGAAAGCGTGAACTGATGTTGTTCAGCATCGTGGTCAGGAGCCAATTGCCTGATTGCTGTTATGTGTGTCACAGGCATCATGATGCTTTCAAAGCAGGGAATGAGGTAAGTTTACAGACATCTGCTGGAGTTCCTCCCAAGAGAAAGCTTGAGCGAAAGGGTGAAAGTGCTTATTTGGAAGTGCGGTAAGCAGGCAGTAACCGTGGTTTCATGGGACAATTAGATGCAAGAGTCAAAATAATGGCAGTACTGACAGGTCAAGTAGGAATTGACAGTGAAGATCCAGGAAAATGGAAACAAGCAGTTTCTATCAGTTGCAATACAGGAACCAAGACAGGAACCAGAAGAGAGAAGCAAAAAGATACAGTCAAGCTGCAGTCTAAATTAATTATTTTTTGAGTAGAAGTCAAAATATATTTCAGTGGCACTCAGCTTTCCATGATTTGACTGTGATGCTTGCACAACTACTGTTCAAGACTCCTTTCTCTTCTCAAACCTGGAATGGACCCTAAGAAACCCCTCAGTGACCTGATAGAGGAGTACCTGGAATTAACAAAGACAGATACTTCTTATTGAAGTTTTTAGCATCAGTGGTCTCTGAGCATCACTATAAGCCTACAGAGGAGTCTATGTTATGTACCTTTTCTAGATTTTGAGAGACCCTGACTTTGAGCTACTAGAACCCGTGGTGTTTACCAAGCGTTTCCTCAGCTTGAGTTATGAGTATGCGTAGCCGTAACAACATGCAGATCTGATGAAAGGGTATTATACAGATTTCTATCCCGTGTATGGAAAAGTGTGAATATGTTTTTCCATGTTTCTTTGGGCACATATATTGTTAGACAGACAGACTGACAGACAAATAGATAAAAATAAACCGTTCCACATATTGTATGTCCAGAATATTCCACTGTCAGAAGTTATCTGTAATCCCATAATAACATTTATTTTTTTATTTGCTGATTCATAACTTTTTCAGTTCTTTCACACCAATGTCTGCTTGTTTCTTGAGTCTCTGAACAAGCACAGCATAACTGCCTTTCCTATGTCCAACATCTACCATTCCCTTTGCTTTCAGCCATGAAGTTTCCTAGACACCGAAACAAAGCATTTTTCTGCACATGCTCGAGAGCATTGCTCTCATATGTCACAGACTAGGCAGTTAGTTCCCACATAGTTCAGTGCTCTACAAGTCCAGAAGAAAACTACACTTGCCCAAGTCCAAAGGGATTTGCATTTGGGACTTCTTTTTTCCATGGGAGTTATGTATGGACCAGACTATAGATATTCAGCCACAATGTAGAAAAAAGTGCAACCAACATATACAGAGCCAGGAAAAGAGAACAGTGATGGAGAAGTCTGAGTCTGTGGTCCAGGGACAACAGGGATGCCATGACCGGGTAAAGTCATCATTTCTGTCTTCTGCCCTGCCCCTGCACCTTATTATCAGTGTGTAATTCTTCAATTATCCCTGGATTGCTGTGATGAAACCTTGACTATTTTGACTTCAATTGACTTTGAAGAAGTGGGTCAGAATGCATGCGTAACAGATAATAAGCCGTAACTATAAAAGCAATAAAAAAATGCAGAAGGCCCTAGTTATGCAATATAGACCCATTAACATATCACACCAGAAATCTTAATTGTGGAATTTCCTGAGGTAATTTTAACCATACAGTCTTCACATTACATTAAAAGTCCTCTTTGTATAACACCCAGGGTGGGGTCAGCAAGTGTAGCAGGAACTGAAACGTGGGCTTTTGGGCTTAGTGACGTTAACCTCTGTTGCCTGACCTTAAGGATGCCAGTCAGGAGAGACACAGAGTGACAGCGTGGGTTACAGTAGCATATTCTTTCCTTGTCTGCTACTCACACCCATATTTTCACAGCAGAAAAGGGAGATTAACAGGCCTGAAGGAAATTGGATGTAAGTGTTCCTGGACTCAAAATAAAATAATAAGACTTATTTTGAGTATTAAGACACATATGCATACACGGGGGTTGGGAGTGAGGAAAAGAAAAATACTCAGCATGGGTGTTAAGGAGAGAAAAACAGTGTCTGCTTTGACGGTTAGTATTTGGTGCCCTCTTCTGCACCCATCCATATTTTTAAAGTTCTTTAGAATCAGGAGAAGAGCATCTGTCTGTCGTCCATTTCTACATAGCAGCGCTTTGCTGCTAGGGGCAAGGGGTCATCCTAGCAGATGTCAGCCATCGTGAAGATGGGAAAAGTAAAATCCTTTTTTAGGTGAGAGGAATGAGTTTGTTAATAGAGAATAAAAGGCTGTGAATAGAAATTAAAAAATATTTAACTGAGATTTCATTTATGACATCTAAATTATTATATTAATAAAAGTAGATTGTATTTTGATTGTGACTGAATAAGAAACATACCATGTACATAAGGTATATAATCAGTTTAATCACATGCTGATCCCAGGACAATCTCATCCCAACATTTTATGAAATTACAAATAACATATAGTGCACACAATTCTTCATAGTAATTTAAATGTCACTTTGTTAAATGAACTTGAAGACAGATTTGCACTTCTTGAATGCAGAATCATTCCAATATTAATTTCTATTTTTTCCATTACTGAAAGATAATTTTATACTAGAATTTCAAATACTTAAATGCAAAAGGTTCACTAATTCTGCTCTCAGCTTTTGAGTTTCAGCAGTACCAAATTCAGTCAGAGAGCTTGCTAACTACCTTTATCTTTCTACCTTGCACTTCACTTTATCCGCAGGTGCACAAAGCATTCCAAACGTCTTACAGCAGTTCTCTACCAGTCTGCCACAGCCTGGGCAGGTCTTGTTTCCTGCAGGATTATTCATTTGTTTTGAAGAGGGATGATACAGAGGTTATCATTGTGCCAGCTAACAGCTCCTCCACTGAGAACCGAAGAGAGCAGTATCTAAATCATAGATGTTGTTAAGAACATGACAAGCCTCAGGTTCCTGTGCAGCAGTCCACCTGAGCCCCTGACCCAGGGCAAGGTTGCTCAGAAACATCATCTGAGCAAGAAGCAGAGGACTGAGGTCTGGTTTTACCCTCCCAGGTATGTCTCTGTTCCTGTTTATTGCTGGTTGACTTCATGAGAAGAAATCCATCTGACATTTTAAGATTTACTTTCTTGGATACATAGGTTTGAGCAGCTGCTGCTAACCTCCCCTACAGTTTTGAAGCCAGTTTGTTTTCAGTCAGGCTAAACCTTAGAGCCAAAACTGTCAAACTTGGGTGACTACATTCCACACAGAGACATGAAAGCAATTGGCCAGATTTTTGAGGGTGAAAAACATTCAGAGTCTGCATCAACTCAGCACCTCCAAAACTCAGGCCATGCATTTGAAGGAGCAAATATGCATTTAGATTCCCAAACATAGATTCCTGTTTGGAAAGGCTGGCTAGTGTTTTTTATTTCCTTCAACAATGAACTGCCATGCTTACTAACCTGTCCTGCAAACTGTTACCTTCTTTCCTTTTTTTTTAACTTTGGGGGAGGGAAGATACATCTTTAATGTAATTACTAAATTTAGTACGTATGTCAGGGGATAGGTAGAATGGGGTATACCATAGAATGAGGCTCAGGGGTATACCATAGAATGAGGCTCAGGAAAATACGCAGACTGCCACTCTGAGCAGACACCTGACTTCAAAAGCACGCACAGATGCGGTGCACCCAGACGAGCTCATCCTGAATCTGACATATTATTGTCACTAAGCAGATCTGAGCAATACAAGCAGTCTTGCTATGCCAGAAGATCTGCATCTTATTGTGCAGGAGTGCAAATCCCAAATGCAGAAGCATCTCTGCAAAGCTAACTTTAGCTTAGATGTTGCCCAAGTTTAATTCGTACATAGGATCCTAGCTTCAGCATGGTGAAGCCTGTAGTGCTAACTGGCTGGCCCACTAATGGCTGCAGTCGAACAACTGATCTCCCTGTAGCAGGGACATATGTTTGCTCCATGGGAAAACTTCAAGGATATACAGTCCTTCAGTGCCTTCTGCTCATCTAAAGAGGTCAGCCTTTTCTTACAAACAATTAACTGGGGATGTTTTGTTTTGCAGCTTGCTCCAGTAAAGAAATCCATAGGATGCCCATCCACACAACTCTTAGTATTACATACAAGTATAGTGTGGACAAAACAAACTCAAGTGTTATTTCACAGTGTGGCTGCTTTCATGCAAACAGAGCTAATACAAACAGAGTAATTCAAGCACGGATAATTCACATTAACTCTTCACTGAAGACACATCCATCAGTGGTGCACAGGAAGTGATTTTACCCTTGCTTTGTTTTCATTTAGGTCGCTAATTAAGAGAAGTGAATCTAAACAAGTTTGAACTGGATTCGAAGTGTCAGCCTCAGAGATTTTTTTCTAGTTTACATAGATCAAATAAAATTAATTGATGTAAACTTTTGGAACTTTTCTAGTGAGGATAAGATCAAGTGCAGAAACAAATATGAGCACAGACTGCAAAAACAAGATTCCAGAACCTACAGCACCTCTTGCTGTGATGTCTTGTACTTTTATATCATGTGACCGTCTACTGTAGCTAAGAGGAGCTGGCCATCCAACAAAAGGACCAGTCAGGTCACTGAAATATGGAGTTGCCCTTTGCCTGTATTTGGATAACTCTGATGGATAAAACATTGTTCAACATTATTCAGGAATGACATCAAACGTTTTGCTTCCATACACAAAAACCTGCAGTCTAGACTGAGAGGAGGCTTTCAGCATCCTTGTTTTTTTCTCAATTCTGCAAAAAAGGCCTCTTTGAATTCATTATTAAATGAAAGCATTTAAAAATACTAAACCAAAGCTGCACTTTAAATTCAAACAAAGATGAAGTACCAGTGGAAAGAGGAAGGACATTTTCCTCCTTTTACTGCCATACCTACAGTTTTTGAAGGTGATTAACTGTTGTATGCTCTAATATTAAAAGGATTTTTAAAAGGCATTTTATTGGGAGGATTCCTGATTTAAAGAGGTGCTTCAGGAAGTAATCAGCTGTTTTACTGTCCTGTTGAGATAGCTATTTCTCTGCCACTGTAAGCTCAAGTAATATTCATATCAGTATAAGCAATGTTATGGCGTACAATCTCAGAATAAACTGTGTGGAAAGTGGCTTCTAACATTGCATCCTCTACATAGTATAAATATATGCCACTAATAGAATGTACTTACAAATACAACAAACAAATATCATGGGTAGGCTCCCTAGGAGAAACAGGCTTTATCACTATACCATCATCATATTCCTCTAACCTAATATAACAAAAATAACTCTGATGAGTCAGTTAAGAACATGATTTCGGAATAAAAACACTTGGGTATTCTTTTTCAGTGTGACAGTCTATGAACATTGGATCAACTTCCTCAGCCTTTAAACCGCTTGCTTTGTGTCATGCTGCATCAACCAACATGAGCAGAGGGACTTGCGCTAGAAGTCACTTATTTAAAAAGGAGGAGTCTGGCAGGGGAGGAATTTCAAAGGAGTCTCCCCAAGTTTGGAAAGCATTCCCTGTACCAGTTGGTTTACCCAGGCTTTTTTTGAGTCTGTCCTTACAGATTTCAGAAGCTAGTTGTTCTACCAGGCCTGACAACAAGGCTCTGAAAAAGCCCTTTTTAAACTCTAAACATCACCTAATAAATCTAGAAGCTAAAAACTCTAGCAGCGTCCTCAGTCATGAGGAAACCACTCTGACCTGCTACCTAACCTGGTGCAGCACTGATCAAAACGCCATTGGTTCCTGATGAGAAACAGCTTAATTCATCTCATTCTAAATCTATAGTATTCTACTTAAATATACCGACGAAAGGATTAAGCCCAAGAGCCAAAGTAGCCGTATCCTGAGAAAATAACTCAGATCTCGTCTGAATGGGATGAGCTCTGGAAGTGTGTGCTGCCACCCAGCTCCCCATGGATGAGGGCAAATGTCACCTCACCTAGCATTAACCACCTCTGCACCTCGGGGGGGACAGCCATGTCCTTCCAAGCCCAGGCCACCCAGCCGGCAGCGTGAGGAGAGCATCTCCCAGCAGAGGCAATACCTGTGCAAAGGGACCCAGTGTCGTCATGAAAGGGAATCTTAAAATCAGTAGAGGTTTTCTCCTAAATATGCCTGAAGACAAGGCATAGAAGATCACGCTCCTTGGCCTATGTCTACTTCAGCAGAGGGCAGCAGAGATGCAGGCAGAAGGCAAGGGAGGTCTGGGATGGAGAAGAACTGAGAGTGCCTGAGGGAAGTAGGGAAGGAAGCATGGCTCTCTGCCATGCAGACCACAGGACTGCACTTGGTGGGTTTGGTTCTGCCAGTTCTCATCCTCTAGTAGAGCAGTGGACTTCTTAAACCTCTGCTGCTTCTTGGGGCTGAAGCAATGTCAGGTTATGCCATGGTACCTTGCAACACTGCATGCAGTCCTGACAGAAGGGTTCACCCGAGACCTGCTGTGCCATTCTGGAGGCTGCTACTGGCTTCAGTGATGCAAGTGATCCTTGGGACACTGTTATTGACCCAGTCCCTACAAATATATACCAAAAAATTAAACAAAGTCAGGGAAAGATCCTGGGCAGAGGAAGTCCATCAGCTGTGCTGTAAAACTACACTGTTAGAGTAGTTCCTGGCATAGCTTTGGTCTGTGCCAAATAGGACTTTGCCAAGCATTGTTCAAGAATTAGCACAGCCCTGGCACCACTTCCAGCAGGTGGTTTGGATGTGGCTTCCCTTTGCTGAAGGGTAAGAGCTTTATTAATATAGTGACAAGCCACTTTGTGACTGTTGGCCTCAGTGCCAGAACCGGACCCCAGGGTGGTTCACCTATCACCAAAGCTAGCCTAAGCGCCTGCCAACTGAAGACATGCTCGGCCTCTAAAGAAGTTCAGGACCAGATGTGAGATGTAGTTCCCCAAAGGTCTGGAGACGCTGAGAGGGTGGATGATGAGCCAGACCACTTCAGTCGCCGTCAGAAATCCTAGGCACTCTCTGACATGCCTCTGGTGGCAATACCCCAGCCGTGTGTGCTGCTGTTAGCCTGAGTCACATTTGTGAGGTAAGTATTGCTTTTGGTGCTACCACAAATAGAAATGGAAGCACCATGGAGCAAGGGATTGCTGCTGTTACAGGCAATATGAAAATGAAAAGGATTATACATCTCCCCATTTAGGTGTTCATTTCCATAGTTGTAATTTTCATATGAGAGGGTATATCCTGCTGCAGTCTTAACATCCAGTAAACACAGGTATGGTTCCTAATAAATATATACTGTGGCCCATAGAAAGTACAAATCATTTGCCTTACCACTATGCAATAAACCTCCTGGATACCTTTTATTTAATTAATCAATGCACAGGGAGATTTTTATTTTAACATCAAGTCACTCCTTAACTATTAGAGCTCACTCCCTGGAGAGAAATATCCACAATTATCATAATTATCATATAGTTCAGCTTCTGCAAATTTTATATTATGCACTTAACTTTTGGCATCATAAAATGTGAAGTGCAAAGTACACATCGTGTGCCTTCCTGCACAACTTAACAGTAACATTAATTACTTCCTAGCTTTGCACACTTTTTGCACTTCTGACATGGAATTATGCAAACACTAGCCATTCCTCTCTGATACCAAAGTAAGAGAAAGCATTTGTTTGCTTCAAAACCACTTGCTATAAACCATTCCTCCATTATGGTAACCATTCAAAAACTGTATACACAATTTTTAGAAAAATTCCCAATGAAATTCCTGAAATCATCATAACAGGTTAGTTTATGATCTGTTCTTTCAGGGCTGACATGTATAAAAACTTCTCAAACAAAAGTCTTCGGTCTACAGATACATTCATCCAACTTGTCTGACTTTCTTCTCATTTATTTTTAAGAGGTAGGAGCTATCTCTGTTGCAATGGCACTGGGCTACTACCAGGACTGGCTACTACCAGGACCAGGCTACTACCAGGAATGAGTTATTCAAGAAAGTC
Source organism: Pelecanus crispus (assembly GCF_030463565.1). Classification (NCBI taxonomy): domain Eukaryota; kingdom Metazoa; phylum Chordata; class Aves; order Pelecaniformes; family Pelecanidae; genus Pelecanus; species Pelecanus crispus. The sequence continues at coordinate 156,240,508 of NC_134643.1, forward strand.
ACTTTCTGAATACATTTATTCTCTTGGGTTTTCTTCAGAAGTTTTTCTAGATATTTACTTGAGGAAAGATCAGAATAGATCATTGTTGGAAATCTAAAGATAATCTTGCCACTTGAAATGTTGGATTGCATTTTTTAATTAAATGTAGTTAATCCGTACTTCGTCCTTTTCATATAGATACTTTGAAGCTCTGGTTAAGCAACCTAAGGATGTATTTAAGAAATTGTTTCTGTGCATGTATGAACAAGAGCTTTTATTCTCAGTCTTGTTTATTTAGGTGTTTTGGATACACACTATAGCTTCCTTTCTGCCATACACTTCTGTCCCGCCATCATCTGTTTATTTTCACTCCTCAATGTACATTTGGAATTGTCACTTAAGAGAAAGCCTATTTTGTCAATGTCCATCTCTGTTCTACTTCATTCAGATCTGTTTCTTTTATTTCTATATCTTCACCTTCATTTCTTTAAATATTGACTTAGAAATTCTTTAAAACTTAACTAAGAAAAAAGACATCTTTATTGGTTTGTGTTAGAATTACTCATAATGTACTATATATGCCATTGCAATAAAAGAAATTTAAAAACCAGATTTTGATCTAAATCAAGAAAATCTACCATAAATAGGGCCACAACAGCTTGTTAGCAGAGAGTGAGAATATTGCTGTGGCACAAAGGTTTCTAGATTTTTCCAAAGACAAGTAAAACAATGAGATAGTGGTATTAAAAGGAAGAATCTTCAGACACGGAATATGGAGGAAGGTTTAAGAATGTGGATTCACTTGGAGCTACCCAAAATATTATCATATTCCAACAGTAATGTTTTTATAGATTAAAATCATAAGTATAACTGGCAATCTAAGGAAAAGTTATTTAGAGAAGATGAACCATCTTATTATAAAATTGGTTTTGATTCTTTGAAAACATTTGGCTTCCATCTGCTACAAATTATAAAACAAGCACAGAATAGGTACAAAAGACAGAATATTAATTACTCTTTTTATTCTTGTCTTTGATTTATGGATATGATCTTATTCATGTTAGCATAAACTAACACTATATGTGTTGGTGTAAACAGCATATTTTTAAGTAGAAAGAAGGTATGTCCCTGCCCACGCGCTTTTATGGCTTCTCTTTTGGGTCAGCTTGTTCAGACATCTTTAGTAGGGTTCAAAGAGGTTGCAAGTTGCATATATGTAACTTCAAAGTGTAAATCAACTATTTATTGGCCATCAGCCACAAAAGGTAGCCAGGACTTAACATTTAAGCATTAATGTGCTCGCCACCCTGACAAAGGCACCTGATGACTCTCTGCTGGCCAGGCAGGCATCAGTCGCAGGGGGAAAAGCTGGCCTCCAGGGGCTCCCGAGGACGGTCCCTCAGCGTGGCAGAACTGCCATCCTCCATCACAAGCTGAAGGTGCCTGGCCTGAAAAAATTCCATGAACTGATCCTGGAAACGCTTAGGACTCGGTTTTGAAATCGCTTCTTGGGGTGAATGGCATTTAATAGCGTGCTATTAATGGTAACAGCTTTGTTCACCAGGTAAGTAGTTCTTTAAACGAATATGACAGCAGAATCTTGGCCTTGGCTCAGTTCTAAAAAGAATTTCAAGAGAACAGAACCCCCCCCCTTTTTGCAAGTATATTAAATTACTCTCTGCCTTCATTGATGGCATCTGTTTTTCCCAGAGGAGATAACTGTTCTTCAGTTTCTGTTTGCAATTCAGACTCTTCAGGTTCCAAAAACACAGTGCTATTTACATTCAATTTTGTTATAATCTTCTACTCCACATTTCCGTTAATTTGTTTCATTGACCTTAAACTTGACTTCAGAAGATTCCTAAATTTTACATTTTTCTGAACACCATATTCCCTACCAGTAACTGCAGTCCAATTACTGAGTGATAGTGACAAGCTGTTCTATGTATTCTAACAGCTAAAACACATACATTACCATTATCTAGAATTAAAGCTTAACTGAGAGATTTACTGAATATTGTGAAGAAGGTTTGAGAATCTGTGAGTGTCCTCTTAATAGACTCACTCAGATATGTTGATTCATTTTGTTAGATTTGTTCTACTATTAGAGTGAAGAGCAAAATATTTATCATCTGGTTTCCAGCATGAAGATGAGAAAATGAAAATTTGCTTTCGCTTACAAATTTCAAACAATTCTTATTTTGTACATCAAATATTTGCATTAATCTGAGAAAAAAATCTGAAGACCAATGTGTTTGCGAACATTCTCAAAATAATTAGAAGGTGCTTGACTATCATATGCTGGCAGAGTGTAAAAACCTATTTCACTAAACCTAACTAAACAATTTAAACTAACAATTAAACTACCTATAATTTGCAGAAAATTTAAAACAGAAAAAGGCAAAACAAATTTTGTTTCCCCAAGCCTGGTCCTCATTGCGAGGCCAACTGTTTGCAGGCTCCAATAAGGTGTTTAAAAATTGACCTGAGCACTACACTGAGCACTATTATTACAAAATAATTCCTCATTTAATTTCATGTTCTGCAGTGTATGGTTCATTGGATGAAATGGCACTGGGACAAACCCATCACCAGAAAGGTTTCTTATTTTTAAGTACACAACTGTATTTCTTAAAACATTCTATCAGCTGAGTAAGAGATATCATTATCATTATCAGGTCGAGATGAAGGAATAGCCTGACGAGATAGGAGGTAAAATGGCCATATCAAGACAAGAATAATAGCCCTATCAAGAACAGTGGTGGGAAAAGGATAGATCCAGGCATGTAAGGAATATCTCTGCCAGCTATCTCTCTCAGTCCTTTACTTACTCAGATGTCAAGAGAAAGAACTTCTAATACAGGAACAATAACCAAATGCCTAAGCATGAAAGAACTCTTCGAATATTATTCACAGGAGTAAAGTTACTCATTTTTTTGAGCATTTTCAGAATCAGACCTTTTATAACAAATGCATTAAAAAGCAACATTTTTCCCCTGAAGGTCGACAACCCTGGCAGTTTGTCAGGAAAGTGCTTTTAAAAACCAAAGTAACCTTTCTTAATTATTCTACTGTTTAGTCCTCACACACATAATGACATTTACCTGTAGTGGGATTTAAGTCCTGCTCTTAATGGTTGCTGGTCCCAGAACTGCTAAACACATGGTCATCTTTTGTTCTCCTATTTTAGCAGAATGAAAATCCAAGGAAAATAAGCATATAAAAGCCATCTAGACAGGATCTGATCCAGCAGCCACAAAGACCATTGTCATACCTTCAGTAGACTCAGGCAAATCAGATCAGTAGGGTCAAACCCATACAGGCAAGATCAGTAAGGTATGGAGCTGTCCCTGAAGTATGTGAAAGAGCGAAATACCAAATGATGTCATCTATTGCGGACAAGTAAGTTAGACTTGCCTTCAAGTTCTAGTTCAGTGCTAGATTTATTGGAATGAAGACGAAAGAGTGCTGATAGGAGAGTCACATAGAAATATAGAAGAGAGACAAAGAGAAAAAATGTCTATCCTATTGATGCCACAAAAGAGTAGTTGACTCCTTTCCCCTTTTATTTTTAGTTTTTGAAACTGCAGTTTTTTATTTTGAATAGTATCACATTTTCCCTGACAGCACCACTCTAAAAAAAGATCTTTTTCTGAAGGTTTGTTGCATAAAAAAATGCGTATTTCTTTCCGTATTTGCTCAGAACCTCTGGATTCCAACAGAAACTCTTAATGAAACGCCTGTTTGATTCTCTTTTCTTAATGTATTCAGAAGAGTGGAAAACTAGCAATCACATCCCGGGGGACAATGAAGTCCTCTCCCAAGAGATATTTAGCAAGCTTTTTCATTTTGTTTTGCTTTTATTTAAGTAAACTGAAATAATTTAATGTGATCTGTTTTAATCATATTGTATATCTAAGTACAGATTGACCTTTCCATGTAACTTTATAAATGACTGGGAAGGCTTGGCCAAAGAGACAAAATGTCTGGCATCCTTTAAAATAAGCTGGAGCCTACTTACCTCCACAAGGTTCAGGATAATTTGCTGCCAGCCAACCATGTTCAGCTGGATTGTGGCAGCACATTATAAATGACACATGACTTATGTCATCAATAAGTAGGTAAATCAGTCAGTTTGTGACTATGCTCACAGAAGCTGGATATTCCTTCTCTCTTTCCCCCCAAAACCTGCAAACTCTCTCTCTCCTGTTTTGCTGCCCATTTCAAAACAGAACCACCATAATCTGAGAAAAACAGTTGCTTGCTGCAGATGTTCAGATTTAGGCTGACATGCAGTATTGGATTCTCACATGTAAGGAGGTGATGATTCAGGCAGTTTCTACTGATACTTATAATAATCATAATTATGCATGCTATTTCATGAGTTAGCTCCAGACTGCATCATTTGCCCTCTGAAGTGCTTTCTTTGATGGCTGAAGACAGCAGAGCAAGAGATGTCAAAACAGACTGCCTTTCTACCTGCAGGTCAGATGGTTGAGATGAGAAAGCATTCAATAGTGCTTCCTACTCCTCATGATTATTTTCTATAGTTGGAACTTGGCCCGAAGTGGTCAATGACTGACAGGTTCTCAAGGCTAGCATAAAATGCCTGGAGGCAAAACTATTATCCAGGTGCCAGCCTAGCGCTCAGAGAGCAGAGTGCTACTTCTGCATTCAGGTTAGCTCTTGCACAGATGTTCGAATGCTAGAGGCTTCCCATGCTTACCTCTCCCTCCAAACGTACCCACACAGGATTACTGTGGACTAAACTCCTCTTCTTGTGCAGCAGAACGACAGGAAGGGATCTTTTCCAGGCGTTGTGCTGAGTGGCTCTTCAGGTACTGGCACCCGCAGGGTAGGCTGTAGGTAGTGCCTTGTTGCTGCAATAAGAGAGAAGCCAAAGAGAACGATCAGTTCTTTTCTCAGAACATCTGGGGAAGACGCCTGTGTTATGTTACATACTTGGTTTTGCTGGACACTTTATAGCCTTGACATCCTAATATAAAGTACCTAAAACATTCTAGCAGGTACAAAACCACTACTTATTCTCTTAGCTGTCTTAGCATAAAGGAAAGCAAATGCTCCTGAAGTATTTTGAATAGATTCAATACAGGTACATGAATGGCTTGTTTCTGTAAAGAGTTCTACAGCAGAAAACTGCAGATTATTTTCTTTATTATTTGAATGTAATGGCCAGAAAGTAACAGCAGTATTTGGTGGGGTTTTTTTCCTTAATCCAGATCCAATTTGTCATTCTCTTCCCTTGTTATGTCTGTGAAAGATGCATCATATGTATTTCTTTAGACTTTCTGTGGAAGCCCCGGTGACTCAGAAGCTTCTGCTGCTACGGCCGTTTTAAACCCTGAAATCTTTAAGTCATACTTTCTTGTGCTTTGTTGCTTCAGAGACTGGTCCAAAGCCTGTTAAAATAAATTTTCAGCTCTGAATTGGCTGGTATTTTGGTCATCATTTTCATTTTGAGGGAAGAAGAAATTTAACTCTAAATAACCACTTTGGCTTCTGTAGAGCATCTCCAAGAAGCATGGAAAACTGTAAGGTGGTGGATCTGCCATTTCCTGAGCTCCAAAGACACCAAAAGGACCACTTTCATTCTGTAACTCTTCAGTGACCACCCAGCTTTCAGCAGGTGAATGCAGTCTCCTGACAGATTAGTTTGTGGCCAAGGTGACCACATCCTCAACAACTTGGTCTCCTTGGCGGGAGTTAACTTAGAGTCTGGGACCACAGGATTCTATGGGATAGTGCTTGGTCATTGACCGTCATGGGCCCTGCATGAATTTTAATCCAGCAGGAAAGATGTGAGGCCACAGGAAGGCGCATCCCAGACTTAAAATCAAAATGGAGCTTGCAGTCTGAAAAACATACAGATGCAGTTCACAACCTCCAACAGCATACATAAACTGTACGCTGGCAAATCCCTCGTGTTGGCCCAGGAAGGCACACTCTGAGATGTATTTTCTTGTTATCTGGTGAGCTACACAGGACTTACAGTCTCTACTCCCTATGTGTAAATGAATCTTGGGAAGCATATACAATTTGAAAGACTACTGTTTTCTTCTATTTATTCTGAATATATGTATGTCTCCAGTACTTAGAAAAATCAATAATGAAAAGTTTATACATCTGAACAGGTTCAGTAATGGGAATAGCAATAAATTGCCTTCTGTGTGATGACTGCTCTGTGTCTATGGATGGGGGAGATTATTGGTATTTCTGGTTCTATTTTGGGCTGTTCCAAGCAGCTCCGCTGTACAGGGAAGGTGGCTCTAATCAGCGCTGATGTGACTCAATCAAGTTCACTTCGTCTCTAGGCCAGTCCTTAGTCCTCTTTTATTTAGCAGTATAGGCACAGCTTCTGGATCTAATGTCAGCTCTGACTCAAAGTTGTTGCTAGAATCAGTAATGACATTAGTCTAATTATACGGAGACAAAAAAGTCTGATGCAAACCCTAGTCTAAAGAACAGCTCCAAATGATTCTATTATTGAAATACTGAATCAGCAATAGTAACAGTGATAAACATATGGAGGCAAAGCGTATGGTAGACAAATGACAAAGACACATTACATAGTCTAAAAGCACTTGCCAACTAAAAATAGGCCCAGACACTGCATTTGGATCTCTTTGGGCTGACTCTGGCATCCATGTGGAATAAAACTATCTTCAGATGCCTCCAAATTACATCCATACAAGTTCTGTTTCTTTTTGAGAACTGTTTGTAATTTCAATGGGGGCTACTCAAGCACATAAATTATGGCAAAGCTGGAACATAATACTGCAGAAAAGAATGCTCCCCAAAATGCCTTGCAGTGCTCAGTGATACCCATAAGCTGTGGGGAAAAAAAAAAACCCACAACCAACAACCCTTGGGCTGTGAAGAAAAGACAAAAGAGATGTGCAGCAGTGATCCAAAGTGCACTAAAGTTTTCGGTAACACTTTCTTTCATGGAGAAGGAAAGCTGTAGGAAGGAACAAAACAGGGGACACTGCTTTACAAGCAAAGATCTCTGGTTATTTTTGATTCACCTTCACTGATTCTGTGCTCAATCCAAACCACGTTCACTATAAAATGAAATATGATCCCTCTGTATTTGGTGTTGTCATGTAAATTTGTTTTATTTTTATATTTGACAAATACTGTTGGAATAATGATTCTTGAAATCTCTCTCACAACAGACTTGATTGACAGCCCCCTAAGTGCTGTGCCTTTTATAGCGTAACATAATTGACAACCCTTAGGTAGCTAGCATATGCAGGCTATGAAATGGAGTGTGCTCGCTCCACATTTGAAGAAAAGTAGGTGCAATGAAATAGTTTTCTTATTATCATTATTAGCTTTTTAAAATAAAATTTATGTGTTTGCATTTAAGAAAATGTGACTTCTGGATATATCAGCCTCAAGCCATTCAATAGTGATGAAAAAGATCAATGCAAAACAATTTCTATGTCAAAAAGCACAGACATGCCATAAAATATCTAGAAATTACTTAACTGGAACAGAGTTGAAATACTGCTGAATTCTCTGCATTTTTAACATGCATTTTGTTTTTTTCAAACACATACTGATCAGCTTCTGAAACACAAAGCTTTCTGCCAACCCACCCTTCTCCAGTGCTCTCCCTAGCCAAAAACTCAAGTTTTTTGTTGAACACTGGACCTGAATGTTCCTAAACTACCCTGGGTCTAAAGGGAATCAAGAAAGTGCCTCTGGTTAGGCTCTGACGAAAATTCTCGGCAGACAGATGCTCTGTCTAGCATTCTCAGACTCTGCCACCCAAACACTTAGTCCCTGGATGAGCACTGGTGATTGCTGTCCCTTTTGGCATAGGTGCCCCAGAACTTCAGACAAAATACTTACAGCATAAGGAAGAAAAGCGCAGGGGAAAGAGAACAGAAAATCGTTTATAAGAAGAATAGCTTTAATTCAGAATTGAAAAACAAATCCACTCTTTCATTTCTGTTTAGGGAAAACCCTAAAAAACTTGGGCATCTTTTCAGAAGTGGATTTAGACTATGGCATCCTGAGAAGCTTTAACTCCCCTACAACTATTTGCTTTGTCTTCTGATTCATGGAGACTCACCCTCTCTGCTGCAGGTTAGCTTGTTCTGTTGCATGGCAGTAGATCCTGCTACATCCTCCATGCAGTCCTGCCCTCTTCTCCTGCATAAGTTTCTTGTAAGTCTAAGCGTAAGCTACTGCCTTCAGCTCACTGCAGGTCAAGAGACTTTATCAGGGAAGTATCTCTGTATATTTGCCCTATCTTTCCACTCTTCTGTAAGCACCTATCATCGGCCACCGCTAGAGTGAAGCCATCAGGCTCAATGGAGCTTTGGTCTGACCCAGTACTGCCATCCTTGCCATCTTTTTGTCTGCATCTGTGGGGTAGTGAGCTGGAGATCCATACATCTCCACCACTGCCACTGGGATACCTGTTCCTCAAGCAACTGGTTTTTGCACTATCCATACCAGTAACCTGAACTCATGCAATCTACAAATCCCATCTCTGATTACAAAAGGACACCCCAAATCTCACTGCAGGACTGTCTGCGTGTAGGCTGGTAATGTAAGCAATCAGCAAATTTGGACTGAAGCTCAGCCTTAGGTTTGTGCTCAAGAATTTGCATACACTACAGATGTGCCCCTCAGACTGTCTCCTGACCCATGCACATGGAAGGCTCAGCCTGGTTTCCTTATTTTGCATTCAGTGATTTTTTATTTCAGAAACGTCAAGACCCACACACGAGCACTGATTTTCTTAATGTCAGGCTGTCCCTGAAAGACAGCACTCCAAAGCTTTTATCATCCCAAATTATATGCTTACCCTCATTACCCAGTCTCAAAACAAAAGCAGGTAATGCGTTGCGGGCAACAGTCCCCAGTTGTGTGATTGCACAGAGCATGATTAGCAAGTTACATGAGTATCTGGGTAATCAGGTTCATAATTTGAACAAGTTCCCAGAGTTGAACGCTGCCCAGCTGGGCTCAGGGAGGACATTCCTGCCACAGAAGAGACTAAAGATCTGCAGAGGAGTTAGCGAAACATCAGGGTGGTTTGCATGGATTAGGTAAGCATCTACAGTCTGTCAACTATATGCAGAGATAGAAAGAGAAGCCCTTTGGAGCTAATCTTAGGATAAGTAGATTAAACATGGTTTTCTTGCATTTCCCTCCACCTCTGTCTTAATAAACTTTTGACAGAGGGATGGGGATGCAGGGGCTTGAGCATGTAAATAACTTCTACTCATTTTCATCTTACCTTGGCTTTTGCTAAAAACTGATTTTGAACTGGCAAACCCAGACTCCTGCCATTTGAGAAGTGGCAATCCTTCCACTAGAAGGAATCCTTTTGGGACACATTAGCTGTGTCCACCACGGAAGTACATTTTCTTCAAAGCATCCCAAGCACTTGCACGTAGCTATACGATCAGTTTAGAAACCGGTCACCCAGGCATATCTGTAGAAGCGTCTTCCAGGCACAAGCAAGTCCAGGTAAACTCCTTGACAGCAGCAGGATGGTTGGGAAATATACCTGAAATTCGTGCAAAATTCTTCCACCTTCAAGGGGCAGACATTAATTTCTAAGGGCTGACCGCTCTAAAGATCCAAGAGGGACACAACATGGTCCTTGCCATTAAATGCTGGACTCTACGCATACCAAGTCTCCACTCAGCAATTTGTTGAGAACAATTTTGCAACCTCAGACTGAAACCATGGACTGTATGGACTCTCATGTCATTGAAAACACACTCCAGACTGAAAAAGCATTTACGTTTTTCTCACAGTGGATATAGGAGCCGATAGACTTAGGGAGCTGGATTTACATCAATCCATTTCCAAGTACAAGTGGCCGACATTGTATAGATGGCCCTGTTCCTCGAATTTAATTGACAATTAATTATACGTGGGGAATGAAAACCGTTCACTCCAGTGGCGCTTTGTTTCTGTAGAGCTGACAGGAGTGTGGGGTAACAACTGCTCAGCATGGTGAGGACCGATGAACTCCTCTGCCGCTGAACAAAGCCAAGCCGCGGGGTGACAGATGGCAGATGAGATTCACCATGGGCCTTGAAGAGGCCGTACCATCTCAGGCTTCCTCCACCCCTTCAGCTCTGCTGGCTGCTCCTGGAGGTGGGTCAGTGGGACTGTGACCCTAACCCAACCCTCTTTTTGTTTTTTTCTTTTGGAGAAACAGCTGTTAACCAAATACCATCCCTACACACCCTGTGAATGAAAGTGCAGCATTCACTTGCATGTATCCAAGCCAACAGAAGTACTGATGGTTTCATTTTCACACTTGGTAACCACAAGAATAAACATACCTTTCCAGGTGGCTTCTCCTTGACCTCCCTGCATGGGTGACCTCCCTTGCCCACTGCCAGTTTTCTTTATACCCTCTTTTTTATCCCAGGGAGGAAATCATATTTATGTCTGCATGGGGGGGAAGCAAGAGCCACCCGTGAAAAAAGTGAAAAGAAAAACAAACCTGGAAAAGCAGAGGTTCACTTCCAGAATTTCCTCTCAAATAATAACTGCTCCTAAAGAGAAGGCCCAAATAAGTCTAAAGTAGTTTTCTAAATTAAATTTTTAATACATTTCCACTTCTCCTGTGGTACAAAACACTACTGCCAAAATCCAATAACCTCTAAGGGTATATACTACGTAACTTGGGGAAATGATGAACACTCTCAAGCCCTCAAGGCTCAGCAACCAGATTAACGTCACTTTGGGAGGTGACAATATTGATCCCAACCCCCTCACCCCCAGCAAGAGACAACTCCTGCCTCTCTAAAAAATGGTATTTTTTCCATGGGAAAAAAACCCCAGTGCTAGGCTGAAATACGCTTTTTGTTACAACTCTCCATAGCAGTGGTGTTGCACCGGCCACGCTGCAATTTCCAACGCTGTCTGCTTAAACAGGAGTCTTCATTTTAGCCTTTTCCTTCAGAGGTGGGGTTCACCGGAGCAGAGTCCACCCCTGGTGACAGGCACACGCCCAGGGCCTACTGCTGAGCTGGTCTCCAGTGCGACCATGATCACAGAATCATGGAATCGTTTAGGTCGGAAAAGACCTTTGAGATCATCCAGTCCAACCATTAACCTGACGCTACCAAGTCCACCACTAAACCAATCAAGGGTAGAGCGGCGATTTCATGTTTCCTAGCTTGGTGGCTGGATTATTTATAATGAAAGTAAAAACTAGGAATCATTAAGATTGGAAAGGACCTCTAAGATCATCAGTCCAACCATCAACCCAACACCACCATGCCCACTACACCATGTCCCAAAGGGCCACGTCTACCCGTTTTTTGAACACTTCCAGGGATGGTGACTCCACCACCTCTCTGGGCAGCCTGTTCCAATGCTTGACCACTCTTTCCGTGAAGAAATTTTTCCTAATATCCAATGTAAAACTCCCCTGGCGCAGCTTGAGCCCATTTCCTCTCCTAAGTTCTAAACCACGCTTTTAAAGATCAGTCTGAATTTTTATAACGCTGACGTATTTTGCCTTCCAAACACATTTTGACAACCCGCCGGCGGCCCGCTCACCGGGCCGAAACACCGCCGCCGCTGCCGCCCCACGGCGCCAGGAGCGGCCCCGCCCGCGGGGGGGCCGGGCAGGCCGGGCAGCGGCACGGTCACAGCCCGTGGCAACGCGCAGGCGCGGCGCCTGCCCCGCCCCTCTGGCCCCGCCCGCCAATCGGTGGCGCCGGGGCCTGCGGCGCGGAGCCGCCGTTGCCTGGTGCCGTGCGGTGCCTTTGGCGGCCGGGGCGGGCTGCGGCGGGGATGGCGGCGGCGGCCGTTGGGCGCGTGCTGCGGCTGGGCGGCCGTTGGAGCGCGGCGGCGCCGGGCGGGCCGTGCCCTCAGGTGAGAGCCGGGCCCGTCCAGGCCCTTTCCCCGCCGCCTCCCCTCCCCGTGGGGAGGCCGCCTGCTCCGTGCTCTGGTCCCACGGGCTCTGCTCGGGGGTCAGGGCAGGAGGCGAGTACGGGGTGGGGAAGCGGGCGGCGGCGCGGGTTCGCGCCCCCGGCGCGGCTGCGGAGGGGGCGGAGCGGGGCGGGGGTGTCCCTGCCGAGGTGACATGGCGCTGGCTTTGGAGGCCTCGGTTGGGCCGGGGTGCGGGGGCGGCCCGGCCGGCGGGCTTGCGGCCTACGGGGCGCCGGCGGTGCGTGCGCGGGGCCGGCGCCGAGAGGAGGCCGCCTTGGGGCGGCGAGTGCGAGGGCCGGCGCCGCGTTCAAGTCAGCCTTTCGGTGGGCCGAGTTTGTTTTTATTAATGTAAAGGAAAAGCGTGGTTAAGCACTGATTTGTTATATATACGCCTAGAGTTAGCAGAGCCATGTATAGACCAAAGCCAACACAAAAGTGATGTACTTTAAGATGGTAGTTTTTTTAGGTTGGTTATCTTGAATTGTGTTTGGTCAGCAGGTAGGTAGATAATGAAGTCTCCCAGTTCCTGCAATGGAGGGAGAAACGTGCTCCATAAGTGCGGTAACTTCAGATTAAACAGAATTACCCGTTTGTTTTGAGACATACTGGTGTCCGGCTGATTTCTGTTTAATTAAAAAGCTTCGCTGTGGTCAGTATTGAGGACAGCCGCTGTGTGTGTGCACTGGTGTTTGATACACCTGTGTATATATTTAATTAGAGATCAGCAAGTGGATAAAAAGGCATGCTGGTAACGCTTTAAAGTCACAAAGTAATTTAGGCTAATAAGGGCTGAAGAACTGTTGGGTGACTGAACTAAACCAAACCATGGGGTAACAGAAGAGAAGCTGCAGTAAGGAAATGAAAGGTAGTACTGGAAGGAGCAATTTGAACTGTTTATATTGGTTACTTCTAGATTAACTTTACCTGTTAGGGATAAAGACCTGGTGCCCGTGTGGGTAGTTCTTTATGCAGCAGTCAGAAATACACGTGCTTAAGCTGTGCAAAGAATGAGAAAGAGAATAAGGCTGAAAATGTTCTAACGCTTGATTTTGTTCTCAGTTGGAATAGTTCGTGTTGCTTTGCTTATCCTATATCAAAGGTATGATTATGACAGTAAGATAGTTTTCCTAGCCAGGCACGGGCTTGAGTTCGAGCTGAAAACAATTTGTATTGTAAATGAGGAAATAATCTCGAAGGAGGAGTCACTGTAGTAGAAGGTGGGGCTGGAGGGGCCTTGAGAGATCATTCTTCTACTCCTCTCACCCCCAGGGATGGGATCAGTACCTAAGCCTATAGCTATATACAAACCATCTAACTGAATATGAAGGCAACTAATGGGAGGCAGGACCCACGAAACTTGACTCTTTCCATTAGGTGTAGTTAACCTGTGGAACTGTCTGCTGAGGATGTTCAGGATACTAAGCATTTATGTGAATGCAAAAAGCAACTCAAGAAACTCAGAAGAAAATTCCGCTGAGGACTGTTAAAAACAAGATATTAGCATGTCTTTGAACCACAGATTGCGGGAAACTGGGGAAATGTCCTGGGAAAATTATCACTGCTTGTTTGTCTTCTCCTTGTGCCTCTGATACCAGCTTCTGTTGAGGACTGGGTAATAAGGTGATCTACCCTCCTTGTTCTACCTGCTGTAACTATTTAGTACATCAAGCACTTCTCTGTCCTTACTGTTAGGGAACTTTTTTATGATGTCTATCCTAAAAATCCCTTGCTGGAGTTTAGTTCCTTACTTCTTGCCTATCTCTGTGGGGGAAACAGTTTAATTTCTTTTTTTTTTTTTTTATTTGAAAGTGTCTTGGATTGAGAGACAAAATGGGAGAGAAACTTTGTAATTCCAGTTCCCTTGGCTTTGACTGAACAACAGGTTTGGTTTCCTATTCTTCTAATAAGCAAAACGCAGAGATTTAGCACAAGTTGTAAAGAAAAAAAAATTATCTAGCTTAATTACTGTCAGTCACTTCTGATGTGATTGAATAGCTGTTCTCAACAGAAGAGTTTGGAGTACCATACGTGCTATTTAATTTGATTGGGTCGGGTACCTTATCTAAATCACAGTGCATGGTATATGTAATGATACCAGAAAGAGATGATAGCACTTTGGTGATGGTCTTTCAGGACTACATGCTTGGAATGGAGTAGCTTTTTCTGCAGTTGTTAACTAAGCTAGAGTTGAAGAGCCTGTTAGTATTTGATAACTTGTGCATCGAACCAAGCGGATCTAAATTCTGTTCCCTGTTATGCACATCTGACACTTGCCATGTATCTATCCATTCAGAGCTATCTTTTATTTCCGTAGTGTAACTATAAGCAAAACTTAATATGTAGATTTGGTCAAATATGCACAGAAAGTAGATTTTCTGGGTGAAGGAGATGCAGTTTTACAGTTACCTGTCAAGAGACTTCATTTTGAGAAAAAGTTTCTTCTAATGGAATACTTTGTGAAATCAGATATGAAAAGTAATATAAAATCACTTATGCATATTTGCTGACACCTTGTGATACTTTCTGATGTGTTTTACAAAATGCTCCTTGAAACATAAACCTGATACTGGTTCACCTAATTAGTTTGTAGGCTGACTGAAATCTGAGATTATGGAAATATTAAGTAAATGAATTAAAATGCATTTTTGTAAACCAGCACACTAGAAAGTCAAAACTCGCCTATTGAACAAAAAGTAATTCTATAGAAACTCATTATGGGTCTGAGCATTTACATTCTGTATGATTGCTACATAATACATGGTTTTTTTCTTGTGCAACAAGTGACCAGAGGACTGCTATTGGTATCTTGTATGTCTGCTGTGTTCAGTAGCACTAGCTGTGTGCCAGTAATGGGAGCAGCGGACACAGGGCAGCTTTAGTCCTGTATGCTGATGAGTTATAAACACATCATAGCTCTAGCTCTGCATGTCCTAGTGAAGTCCTGTCCCAAAGATAACTTTTTAGTACAAATCTGTGCACTGCATGGTTTTGGAAAAGGAGATGGTTGAAGTCTGCCAGCTGAGAAGCAGCATGAAAATGCTGCAACTGCATGCGTGCCATGTCATTTGGTGTCTTCTATCTCTGTAACTATGTCATGTTGTAAAACCGACAACGCTTTCTCTTGAATTCGAGCCTCCTGTCTCCAATTCCCCTTTCTTCCCATTCCAAAAGTATACAGGAAGCTCGATTCCTCTGTTATGGATATAAAATCAACATATATCACTATAACTCCAGTGAAGCGAAATGAACAGGATGAGTAAACAGACAGGTCCTAGTTACTTCTCTTCTTGGAAAAAATAGGCCAGAGAAGTTGAAGTTGTCTGAAAACGCTTATTTTTTTTTTTCTAAGGCAAATTTTACATAAGTTGATTTTCTATAAATTGGTGGTCTCCCTGGAAAATCAGGATTTGCCAAACTCTTTTAATGCTAGGTTGCTCGGGAGCAGAGGGTTGATACCAAGGAGTTGTGTCCAGAAGTAAAGGCTTTCCCTTCTCCCCTGTCCTGGTGGAAGAGTCTATTATTTCAGGAGTACTGTTAATAATCATTATTTAAAAAATGGTGAGGCTGCTCTCTGCAGTAATGCTTTATGAAATATGTAAGAAGTGAATGCAAACCTCTGTGGTTTCTTCTGGAAAGTAGAGGAGCATGCTTTCTTCTTTGACTGAAATGCCAGAAGCATTTAGCTGTGCTTTGCAGTTCTTGCCTGTACCACCCATGAAATAGTACTCTTATCCCAGAAGAGGTACCCAATACAATAGATATTAATTTGCATAAGAGGCTGTTTTCTAATTATGAGCAGTTTGTGTGTCCAGGGACTTTTGATTAGTGACAAATTGAAACTAGGGAAGAATATGAATAGCTTGAGGGAAGGAGGACAAAAATGAGAAAATTACAATAGAAATTGACAGGAATAAGATGAAAGCAATCTTTTTTAAAGTATTCTGTTTAAAGCATAGCACAGAGAAAGCAATTTTGGGCCAAGTAATAAGGAATCATATGTTCATTAACAAGAATTACAAATAATTAGTTACTATTAAGACAAGTAAGACAGACGATGAATTAAATTCTTTCCTGAGGAGTGACTAGGAGAGAAGAATAGGGAATATGCAGAGATACCTCTGCTTTCTAAGGAAATCACCAGAGCCTTGCCTGTGGAAAATGTGTACATTTAAAATTTTGATTATTTTTCTTTTAATTCTGTATATGTCAATGTAACCTCACAGAAAACATGAATATAAAAAAAAAAAAAAACCTGAAATGGAAGGGGCAAACCAGGACTAGCATTGCATATGATACATAGAAGCTGTGAAGAAAGCAAAGCAACAGCAGGCTATTCAGCACCAAATTCTGACTTGGAGCTGTTTTTAAACCTTCTCTGGCAGAGGTATTGGTTACTTTTCTGAGGTACATACCTTGGGGGAACGTATCTTTATCTACGTCAGGTTGTAAAAGCATAGAGTCAGTTCTTTCTATCTTGTGTGACCTTATTACTCAAAGATTACTTTACTTTCTGTATCAAGCCTTATTGAATTCATAGGACCTATCCTGCAGCACAGGCATGTGCTAGACATAGGTTTAAGGCAGGGTATTGTAGTCTTTATTCAAAATTGAAATTTCAAGGTGGTTATATTTTGTATATTGAATCCTGAGACAGTCATGGACAGGTAAATTGATCATGAATAGTTTTACATATGTGCAGCAAATTGGATGCATTGGACCAGTTGATCCTGGGCTGCCAGATGTCCAGAATACCAACTGGGATCTGTGAAAGTACAAGAAAAGCTGTGTTTCATTACTTGTTCATGTAGGACTTGGCCACGTAATACAGAACACCCAAAGCTTCCAGTAACAGGAAAAGTTTGTGTAAGCTAACTGGTGAGCTAGTGTATTCCAGTCAAGGAGAAGAAATACGCAAGTGGTTAGATTTTTTTTTTCCATTTAGTGTGACCATTTGGTACTATTTTGTCATTAAAGCATAATCCAGTGATGACTGTCGTATCTTTAAAAAGGGTATAGATACCTTTTAGTAAGTCTCTTGCTCCATTAGAAAGCAGCGCGCAATGGCGAAGGTACGTTCCAGCATGACTGACTATCTGCAGATTCACCTAGTTAGTGTTACTAACAAAAGGTGGAAGTTGGATCTGCTTTTGGGTTTGTCTTGCAAATATGTCCATGTAATCTTGTTTTGATGAGACACGGGTGTTCGTATCATTGCGGTTATAACTAGGTTTGAAAATTACCGCTGCATTTGTATTAATTATAGGAAGATAGCAAGTATTTTGTGCTATTCATACTAGCTTAACACAGAATGGTAAAATTCATCAAAATGGTCAGCATGTCTAAATTGCGATCCGGAGAAGACAATTCTCGTGACTTGGAGAACTTTTAGTAGTTTCAAATACTGGTTTTATTCTGTTCTTCATAATAAGAACTCTAACTGGTTCACTTCATTGTGCGTGTTTGGGTTTTAATGTTTGGCTAAAGGTAAACTGAGGCTGCAGCTCCAGGAGCAGCAGAGGCAATTTAATAATTTGCTCCAAGAAATGAAGGTAAAGAGGGGGCTTCCCCTCTGCTTCCTTGCTCCCAGTTCCATGGTTCAGCCACCTTCTCATGTCAGCTTTGGCTCTTCTCGAACCTCCTCTAAATCACTTCAGCTTACAAGCTCAGCAGCAAACTGCCCACTTGTTGGGAGGAAGCAGAAGTTAGTGTTCTGCCACATTTAGGGAGCTGAGCTGGCTTCCAGAAGAGTCCAACTGCCAGAGCTGCGAGTGAAGGGAGTGGGGGAAAGAATGCTGGCAGGGGTGGACTGTGAGATGGACTCGCTCTGCCTGGTGAAAATGTGCTGTCTGTTCACAAGCCAAGCGGTGGCACGTTGAAGGAGCTGGAGAGAAGTGTTTCAGGGTACTCTCTGGTGAACAGAGCTGGGCATTTTTCTGAGTCAGAAGTGATTCCTTTTCTGTCTTTGCTTTTCTGTCCCACATACCCTTTTTTCTTGTGATTCCCTCCCTGCCCACAGAAGACCACACAAATAATCAGTTCTCATTCAGCTCGTGGAATAATTAAGCTGCAGAGGACTTTAATACTAATGTTGGAGAGACGAAATAGTGCATAATATTGGCACTAGGTCAGAAGTGGGACATTACAGCTCTGTCAGTAAAGCTCCTGTTTGTCTGCCAGAGTGCTTGACTGAAATTAGTAGTCTTAACTACTGATTGCCTTGATAGAGAAAACCCAAACCTGTATCCCACAAAGATAAAAGATAACTATCCCTTGAGTTATGACTTCTGAGCTGGAGCAATGTTCAGTAGTATTTGCTGGTGAGAACTACCCTACTAGTTTTCTAATTATTCTACCTGATATGGTAAAATAACTTAAGAAGCATTCTGGCACTGTGAACAAAGGAGGAGCACTCCATAGCCTTTCCAGAGTCTTTAGCAGTGCTTGTGCAGCCACATGCTTCTGAAAGCCACTAGAGAGCTGCCCCACAGATTCTTTTCATGATTCGTTATGGGATGCCTTTACGTGAAGGCAAAACCTGCTTATTTGCTGATAGATTTTTATTTTCTTTTGAGACTGCATCTGTTGATCAGTGCTGTGTTTTGCTTTTGCTGGATGTTCCTGACATATGGTACTACATTTCTTTCAGTCAGAAAAATCTTCTGAATTAATTGTAATATGTGAAAATGTTCAACTTTTAGAATGTGTTTATCTGCTTTATAGGCATTAGACAATTGGAAGAAAATGGTTTCATGAGTAATACTGCCTTTTCTAATTTATTACAATTATGTGCTGGATCATAGGTATGAATGGCTTGTTATACTATTCATTTTATTTTAGAGCTCACTGTGCCAAAAATATAAAATAAATCTCACTTTTTGTTTTTCTTTTTTTTGTTAGACGTTAAGGCTAATCTATACCACTACAGCAGTGCAGAGGAAAAATGTAGGAGCCTCAGGACCTGAAAAGTACACGGAGGCATTTATTAAAAAACAGATTGAAGAGTTCAACCTAGGAAAGAGACATTTAGCCAACATGATGGGAGAAGATCCAGAAACTTTCACCCAAGAGGATATTGATGTAAGTATGGTTGCTCTGTTGGAGAAGTAATTTACTGTAGAGTTTCAGATATTGAAAGCACTTTACTTCAGCATGAGCCCCTCAGCTTTCTGTGAATTTTAATCAAACTGTCAGAATAAGAAAGAATGCTACTATACATTGCAAACATTGCAACTGTGTCTGTGAATAGAGATTCTACCCCTGCTACCATGTGAGATCAGACATCACAGTATAGAGCTGTATACCATATCTTGCTGAAGCACAGTAGGTTCTTTTTAAAAGTCCTAATGGATAATCCCCTTGATCTGAGGTTATAAGAGGCACTGTAAAGGTTTATGTAGCACTTCGAAACGTTTACCCGCAATTTGACCTGCTGTGTATATTTAGGTCAGGTTTTCTTCTATGATACTGTGGTTGCTGGTAATGCAAATTAAATTTTATAGGATGTTTTACAACTAACACTCTGGTTTAGCTTAGGGATTTTAATATAGATGTGAATTTAAGCTCCTATCAGTAGCTCTAAACATACTGTTTTATTGCCATTCCCTCTGACAACTGACAGATGGGTGGCCTCCTCTTTCTCTGTGTCATTTAGGCTCACGTATAGATATGTTGCCTTTCACTCAGAAAAATGTTTTGTTGCACAAATTTTTTTTTTTTTCCATGTCCCACCTGGTCTTCACTTCTGTCATTTCTGTCTTATTTTATCACACATCAGAGGCAGCGAGAAGAAATGTCATTTGGTGACATTCACTCTTAGGTGAATCTGCGTGAAGTCTCATGGCTGAAGCTTTCTCTGCACAGCAGCAACACTTTAGCCATGGCAGCACAGTAGGGCCCTTAGGGTAGATGTAATGTGGTATGTGCCAAAAGAGAGGTGTGCGTGGTTCAGTTTTTTTCTTGTGGGGAGAAGATTGTTTGTTGCCTCTCTTGGTGGCAAAATTCTGTCAGCGTAGTTGTGTCCACATAAGAGATCTTGACAGCATGCTTATGTGAAGAAAGAGATGTACATCTGTAGGTGGTGATACAGGCTGATTTCAAACACATTTAATGGGCTTCAAAACTAAATTCTGAAAACTTCTCTGAAAACAGGCAGTAGAGTAGAGACGAGACACGCAGTTAATGGCCTACTGAGAAAAAGGCTGAAATGAGACTTGAGTCTTACCAGGTATCAGAAAATCCATAAGGGAAGCCTGACTTGAAGTCACAAATCTGTAGGAAATCAAGCTTTGAGTACAAAGCTATGCACTGATACTGCGACTACTCTCATTTAGAATAGTAGATATCACTTTGCTCTTCTACAGACAGGTGCCAATGCAGAGACCCTTCCAGTCTCAGTGTAGAGTGGACAAGGTCCTGTCAATAGTAAAAGTATTCATTGAGGCTTCTGGGTCAGCAGTAATAGCAGCCTCTTTCTTTACACTGGCTTTCTTATTTCTGTGCAGACTATGGAATTTCCTTTCCCTGTATTTTTTCAGGTTTTTTTTCTTACCTTTAATGACCTTTATCTTTTTAAGTTACTTTCTTGTAAAGTGTTTGTGCACAGACCTGCAACCAGAATACCTCCCATGTTAGTACAGTATGATGATGATGCTAATAGTTCAGTTTGTTTGCCCAAAAGGTTAATGGTAGGAGAATGCATTAATCTGCAGTCTGGCTTCCTTCCTTGATAGGGGAAGGCTTACAGACAGCAACACTGCAAGAAATGGAAAATGACCGTATCTAAGTAGTGGTTTCTTCTTTGTGAATCCACAGCACTATCATCGTTTGCACAAAATTAACTGAGCTCTGTCATTAGTAAAAACAGATTAATCCTGGAAACTAGCTTTTACAAATGCAGTGCAGGTGACAAGTACAGAACTGCTTTGCAGACTCTGTTTCTGAAAAGATGGAGAAGTAGAGACAAGGGAGTAGTGTTAGGTGACACCAAGTATCTGTGCTACATGTTTGATTTCTTCATATTCCATGAGGTGTTGGAAAATACTTAGAGTGTGTAATAGTGTCTGCTATGCATAATTAAATTTCCGTTATAAAAAATATAAAAGCTGCTTAAGCACTGGCAGGAGAATTATCAGGCTTTACATTTCGAACAGTAATAATTCTTTCTGATGAGTGCTTATATACCTCCATGTCTTCTACTGTTAATCAGTCTGTGCGGTGTATTTCAAAAGTAGACATCATAGGATTCTGTCTTTCACTGGAGTTTTAGGTGTAGTTTAATAAAAGCTAAACCTTGTGAAGTTTTAAACAGGAAAATAAGTTGACTGACTTGCTAATCCTTCTGGATGTTGTGGAAGCAGAATTGCCTCTTACTGTTACTTTTATTTAGGAATGAAAAGTTAAGCTGTGCATTACAACTGTATTTCTGGAGGAGAAAAAAAAATCCAGCAAATTGATATATAACTCTGCAGAAGTCTACCAATTGCTTTTTAATTGGTATTATAGACCTTACTCTGAAGCTAGGATGTTTTATTCTCCTATGTGTGAATATGTGCTATGAAGTTTCTCTAATTGATTTGCTTTGCCCATTCCATTTGATGTATCATTTTTCACAATATTTCATAATTTGTGCTCATTTCTAATGAACAGAGTCGTTAGGACAGGCATGTCTAAGTACAACTGACAGCTAACATTAGGTGCCAGATGCAGTTTATAAAGCTATGTAGAACTGCAGAGAACAGTTTAAATAAATTAGCACCTGTACATTAGTCTCACTTGCTGGTAATTTATAAGCGAATCAGTAGAGATGACATTTAGGTAAGTCATTGATCAAGTTAACAGCTGCATACCCACTGCCCAGCTGGGATACCTAATTAATAGAGATTGCAGTCCTGACCTAGTGCTTTTCCCTGGTTGAGTCTGTAATCCTTTTATTTTGTGATTTAACTTTAACTTGTGGTTGTAGTAAACAGCCCACCTTCATTTTCCACTGTCAGTTCTGTGATATTCTACTTAAAGCCCAGAAATCTAAGTAAGATTAATACAAGAAAAGCGTCTTAATCTTCATGACCTATTTATATGCCAGTATTTTTATTATTCATTTTTATGCAGTCACTAAATGCTCTCCCAGATATGACCTCATCATAAAGCAATACTCTTTCCCCATGAGAGTTAGTAAAACTCAAAAGCTAGACATCTATGTTCATTTTCTCTTGTCTGCCTTATGACCTAATAGATTGTTGTCAAGCAGATGGAATAATTTGAATCTAAAATATATGTTTATCTTCACTAGCATATATATTGTTGCAAAAGTACCAGTAAGTATGTTAACTATGAAAATGTTAAACACGGAAAAACTTCATTCCTCACAGGGTATAGTTTCTTTCAATGAATTAAGGCTTCGTTAATGAAAAATAGGTTGTATTCAGTTGCTTTTAAAAGTGGCTCAGCGCATCTGCTTTCTAAATAACATTCAAATTTTAGCAACGCAAAGTGTTAGAAATGAGTGAATATTTGCATGTGAAATGTGTGAAACATTATTCAGAGCAATACGCATTTCTGAACTTTCTGTTGTCTGCAAGAAGAGCATGCTGTCCAGCATTGGCCTTACAAGAAATACTGGATTTTGTATTATTTTTTAAATAGTTGAAACTAGAATGGTGTTTTCAGCTTTTTTTTTCTAGTGCACTCAAACTCTGCATCAGTATTTTCTTACTACTGCATCAAAGTCCATCTGAACTGATGACTACTGTATTTTTTCTTTTTTTACTCTTTTTAATACTGTTCAGTGTTTTGAAAAGTTGAAATGAAGATAGAAATAATGACTTTTTCTCTCAACAGGTTTTTGGCTTTTTTTTCTCTGCAAGCTCTGGACAAGACATTAATTTTTGTTTTGAAAATGATTAGTTAATATAAAAATGTAATATTAAAGGAAGGTGTTGGGTTTTTTTTCGTATAATGCTAGTGGCTCCTGGGTTTTTAAGTGACTGGGTTAAAACGATATATCACTGTGAACTTGAAATTTCTTTCTGTCCAAGCTAGCATTCAGCTTTATCTAAATAGTGACAAATGATTGGGGTGGTTTCAGTAAATTTTAGTGGTTAGTTGTTAAAGAAGGATTTTGTTTTACAAGGTAAACTTAGGTGTGTCACTGATTTTTTTTTTTTTTGTTAACCTTTTCTGTCTTGTTACATAAAAAAGCTATTTCAGACTTAACATTTCATGTCCCATTTTTGTGTCATTCATTCTTAGTTCTACCCCAAATATTTTGGATTTTTGGATGCTGAAAAATTTTAAAGAGTACTGCTAGTGTGGTTAGGAGGAAAAACAGCTGTTCCAGCAAACATCTCGGTGTGAGAAATGGTGAAGTACAGTGGCTAAATAATGTGATTCAAGAGGCAAGGTTTAAGGGAAGTAGCTCTTGTGTGATCAAGTTGAGGAGTAGAAGCTGAAATGGCTATTGCGCAGGTGTTTCGTTAAAATGTCATGGCATAAAGTGTCAATTCTCACCTCAGTGTTTTGATGATTAAAGTTTCATGTATGTTTAAAAAGGAATGAGCTGGATTCTAGAGTGCTCTGCCAAAAAAGATGCTGCTGCAGGGGACCCCCAGGTTGGAAGTTTTTTGATTTTTTTTTTGTTTGTTTGTTTTCTACAAAATACCTTTCCTCACTGGATGTTACTTAGATAACTATCTTTACACATGATTTGAGCAATGAAAATTAGTGGAATGTTTTATGTTTGAGCTCTAGATTCAACACAAGTGTGGGAAGACACTTGGGCAAGATCAATTTGCCCTGCCAAACGTTTCCTACTTATGGCGAGTTTAAGGACTGAACTGTCTCAGTCTCCTTCCCCTATCCCAGCATGACTTAGTCAACTCTATTTGAATTAAAGTACAGAATTCTTAATTTCTCCAGACATGAAAAAAAAAAAATCCTTATGGACCCAGCTGAACTTGTTTGATTCAGAGTTAGTCTCTGATGTTTGAGAAAGTGAGCAAACAAAATTTTTTGGCTTGTATATAGGTAGGAAGGGAAGGAGGATCAGAAGTTAGCATGTGCAACATAGTCAATGAAGAGGGAAGATGAGGGTGTGGCAGGTGTACTGAATTTGCACAACTTGCCACATGCAGTGCTGGACAGATTATTTAATGAATTGGTTTGCATGTTTGAAGGACTGCCAGGTACAATTTTTTTATGGGGATGGAAGCTTGTTCTCATTATTCCAACTGGCTTGAATTCAAACTTATAGCTGCAAGTGAAAGACATTGTGGTCCTGTGGGCTGTATATTGAATCATCCGGTCCCTCAACAAGTGATGATATAACAGGATTCCTTTTAGTTTGTTACAGGAATGTTAAGCTTATCAATGCAGTTTAAGAAATGCCTAACGTAAACCATCTTATTACTAATGTATTCATTATGATCTGCTATTTTTAAAGGTGTGACTAGTGGGTAAATTTGTTTTTGCTGCGTGGCTCAAGAGTAGAGTTTAAAAACAAACACTTTCAAATCCTGAAAAGAAGTGGCTAAAATTTTTTTTTTTTAGTAACTCATAGCAGAAGCAGGCTGTACCCATTCCACCTTTTTCCAGTAGTTTATGTAGCTATTTTTGGAAACACCATTGTGTTACGAATTCCCAGGATTTTTAATCGTGTTTCTGCTGAAAATAATTATGGATGTTCCTTTTTTAGAAAGTTGTGGTTTATTGCCAAAGACAATGGCAACAGTGTGATTTAACAAACAGAATTATGAAGTAACAGCCCAGAACCTGTGGGGGCTAGAGTGGGGTGAATGCATCTTGTATAGCTGAAATGATGGCCTGAAGAAAGTAGTTCTTGGTCATATTCAGCACAACATTTCCTTTCTCATCTGGAGTTCAAGTCAAATTAAGCACTAGAAGGATATGGGCCATGACCCTTAAGGTGAAAACCACTCCTGGAATGAAATACTGCAGTTAAATCTAAAAGGTTTCTTGGGAACTTTACTGCTAGCATTTAAACTTTGATTATAAAGTTTTAAGAGGAATGTCCACCTGCTTTTTGTATGTTAAGAAAAATGCAGAATGTGCAGTTAATTCTCTACAGAATTCTTACTTAAGACACGGAGATTCCTGAAAGGAAGCCTGTGTTCCAATTCTGAAGACATTGTCAAAAGATGTCAGGAAAATATTTCATGGTTATTTATGTGCTCCAGCTGCAGTTTGGAGAGACTAATTCTGATGTCATTCCTAAGGTTGATCCACCATCTTATTTTATTGCTAGTACACATGGGTGTTGGGAATTACAGTTTTCCGAAATACTCCTTTTCTACAAAACCAAAATGTTTGCATAGACAAAATTGGCTTCTATAAATGAAGTTTACAAGGGGCAGACTGACTTGCTATGTAGTTGCTAAAAGTGCAGTCTGAGGACACAGCTACTTAAAATTAAGAAGAAACTCTGAATATCAAAGTTGAATTGGAGTCTGGTGCATCCCAGGATAGTTCCTAACAGGATGTAAAGACAAATACCTCATCCTTGATTGCATTTCTATAAAAAGGGAAAAGGCAGGAAGACTCTTATTTCTTTCCATTTTGGAACTTCAAAAAAGGAAATTTATCAAGTGAACTGTTTTTCTTTGGCTAGTTGTTGTGTGGAGAGCTGAAAGTAGATGTTAGGATTTCTTAATGCAGGGTTTGTTTATGCTTTAGTGTGAAAGACATGAGTACACACTCAAGCAATACAAAATAAACTTTCTAGAAGTAGAAGGTCTCAGATGGCAGCCGCTCTCTTCATTATAAATGTTAAATTGTTATATTTGGCATTTATTAAGGTGTCATAGTTACAGTAACTGTTCTGACTGAGATTCTGGAAATGCTTGCATAAAGACTATGTCTTAAGTACATACACAGTCAGTCTCAGTATCCTGTAATAAATTCTTTTAATATGTTATATAAGGTGTTTGTTTAACATCATTTGGCTCACAGCAGACTTCTCTATTGTCATCATAATTAATCCCCATTTGTTCATAAATAGGTGTTCACCTACTGTGTGTATGCATAAAATGCCCATTGACTAACAAATGGGAATACAGTAGTCACTAAGAGAAACAGAATTACCATTTCATAAAATCAAGTTAAGCCTTTTGTTTGCTTCAGAATTCTCAAAATTTCTGTTCAGAATGCCAGTAGGGGATTAATGAAAGTAATAGGTTAGGTCTTTTTACACTCTATGCATATTAAATCAGTTGAAGCACTGACAAACCACTCCATGTCCATGGAAAAAATTATCAGCAAGTAATAGCCCTAAGGTAGCCTAACCAACAAAGAGCCATTCTTCTTAAGAGAAGATTTTAAACTCTGATTTTATTGTAATTCTACTTTTCCATACTGTCTAATGGAAATATAAGCAAGACCGCTGCCAGAGGGGTTTGTTAGTCCATGTTACTGTACAAGCACAAGATTTCTATCTTAAGCTCTACTACTCACTGTCTGAAGTTGTCTACACTTGCCAGACCTGTACATCTAGCATTTTTTGACAGCTAGCCTTTTCTGTTTTGTTTTTAAAAACAAATGGAAATAAACAGCTCTCATAAATGCATATTTTTGCTTTATTAAATTATGTTTTAGTTACGTTGAAGAGGGAGAGTAAGATGATGTTGAACCGCAATGCATGTCATGGGGCTTAACCTTGTGAGGTGCTTTGCCTTACATTTTGCCAGAAAGATTTGGAATATTGGTATATCTACTTTATTTGTTGGAGGCAAATAATACTGACTTTATACATCACGTGAATAGTGGTAGATATTGGTTAAGTAAAAGCAAATGATGTACCTTGTACTTAGTGAAAACAGTGGTAAACAATGAGTGTGTAATGAATGTCATACATTTTTCTAAATTGTTTTAGCAAACCCTTAGGTATCTAAGGAGAAGAAAGATGGCATTTAAGAGTCTTTCCTCTCTGAGCAATTAGTTCAAGTTCAGCAAAGATTGTAGGGATGCACAGTTGTTTCTGAATGCAGTGATCAGTGAAGTGCTTATCTAGGCTATGTAAGATACCTTCTACTGCCACAAAAAACATTGTTTTTAGACATGAGGAAACTATGTCAGTGGAAACTGGGATTTTAAATGTGTAAAACTTTACTTTGTCCAGTTGCTTTAAATAAAATTTCTATGCTTGGTCTGTCAATAGGCACTGTTAAAAAGCACTGCTATTTTCAGAAAGATGAATTAAATGTTGTGATTTCCTCCAGAAGTCACAGCACTTGAAATTTTAAGGGAAAATCACTGTCTATAAAGGTGGCCTTTGCACTTGAGTAGTTCTAGTAAGTTATGATAAATGCATGCTATAAAAACTAAACTTTGCAGAAGAAAGTTCACTCATTCTGATACAGTAGAGTACAGCCTTCAGAATGAGGCTTTACTTTTCCTGAGGATTTCTGAGGAAATGATCTGCTTTTCTTCTCAGCACAGCACATATGCAGCACTCTTTCTTACTGATTTGGTTGCCTACTGTACGAAAGTTATGCTATTTTTCTCTACAAGAAAGTACGTAAGAAATGTTTTGATGATGCTTTTGTGGAAAAAATTACATACGTGATCTCTCTTTTTTTGCCCCCAGAAAGCTATTGCCTATCTCTTTCCTTCTGGCTTATTCGACAAACAAGCCAGGCCAATGATGAAGGTAGGATTTTTTTTGTTGTGTTTCTGAATAACTGTAGCATGATATTTTAAGGAACTTTTGCTGATGTTTGTTTGTTTGTTTACAGCATCCTACTGAAATTTTTCCAGAGCAGAGGAGTAAGTGTTCATAGATCTTTTTTATTATTATTATTTCTAAGTATTAGTGTTTTTTGCGTATGTAGAATTCCTTATTTTCACAGATTTGCTTTTTTTCCCCTGTGTTCCTAATAACTGCTAAGACAGTAAGCAGTAAAAACCTCATCTGATATTCTGGCTTTTAGGATAAAAGATACAGATGGATTCTGAAATACCAGTGGT
This sequence comes from Pelecanus crispus, assembly GCF_030463565.1. Taxonomy (NCBI): domain Eukaryota; kingdom Metazoa; phylum Chordata; class Aves; order Pelecaniformes; family Pelecanidae; genus Pelecanus; species Pelecanus crispus. The sequence continues at coordinate 156,268,405 of NC_134643.1, forward strand.
CTTTTCAGACATCTTGTTAACTATCTATAGATAAATGTTTTTCCTTGTTTAAAAATAAACAATAGGTAGGATGATGTGCAGAACCTATTGAAGTCACGGGAAAACCTTTTGTTGAATTCAGTAGCTTTTGTCAGAGCTGTCTATCACAGCCATAAAATATTCATTAATACTATTTTAAACCAAAAGTTTTCCTGGTAACTTCATTGCTCTAAGAGCTTAGAAATTACAGCTTTGAAATTGCCAGTTGAGAGAATAGGGAGAGTGGAAACTCTCCCAATCATGACTCAGTTTTGACCTGAAAGTCCTAGCTCTGTGCTTATGTCCATACTGTCTTTGGTCTTGTTCCTGAGACACCGTATGAAGTCCCAGTTGTCAGTGATAATGCCAGTAGGTTGGTTGGTCAGTGAGAAGTTGGCTGAAATCGCCAAATTAATTTCACATAGAATATTTAAAAGATATGTCAAAACCTGTTGTCCACTTGTGACTCAAGTTTAGTATGAACTAAAGCAAGGCTGTGAAATTCTACATTAGCTGAGCTATCAAGTCCCAGATGGACACTTCTGATTATCAGCGAAATCTTACCATTTTCCTTCCTTCCTTCCTGTTCCTGGAATTAATTGATACTTGATATTTTTGGAGCTTTGTGTGTCTTTTAGAAAGCTGTCTAAATTTATCTGAAATTTTGGAATTTCAGCTTTCAAATGGTATCATGCATGATTTTCTAACTTCACGGTATTGTGAAGTAAAAAGTAGAAAGCAAAAGGGTAAGAGGGAATTAATCATTATGCAATTTTAAAATCTGAGGGCTGTTTTATGGCAGAACTAAGCTACTATTCTCTATATGCTTTCAGGACTAAAGAATTCTTTGAAATGCTAGCTGTGTCCTGAGGAGTGTAAGAACTAGTTAGTAAAAATGTGTATCATTGTGTTTACATCTAAAAATAACACTTGCAATAAGTATCTCTCTTAAGGCAGCTTTGTCTTGTCTATGCATTATGTCTTTGATAACTTTGAAGTGCAAAAATGTAAATGTATACTTCAGAATGTTCCCTGAACAGTAATTTCAACAAAACATGCTTTCACAGCTGCATATATGGAAATTCACACATTCCAGTAGTAGTATGTGTGGGTAAAAGCCCTCTGTGTTCCTTCTGTTCTAGTAAATTTTGCATCTTTCCATCCCCCTTCTGTGTATTATGTGTTAATGTTCCAATGCAATACATATCGTGCTTATCAGACAGGTTCTTGGAGTCTTATCTTTGTCTATAGCTTATAGGTAGCCTCATTTGAACTTCACTGGATAAAATGGTTGGGAGTTTCTCTACAGTTCAATTTGTAAAAAGCTCACAGGTTTTTATTTTTGTCACTTACCTTTATTTGGAAAAGATCTTTGTCATGTTATATTTAAATTTGATTTTTTTTTCCTGAAGCTGAAATTTATTTGGCCTTAAATAACGTTTTTTACTTAATAAAATAAACTGGATGTGCTGAATTATATGGAGTGTATGTTTTCTTGCTGAACTAATTATGTAAACTATAACATAGGTCTTTGTATATAAATATCCCAAATGTATCAACACAAACAAGTCCTAAAATCACTGAAGTTCTAAATACAGTTGTGTTACCAACAAAAGGCAATTGTACAAATACCTAGATAAATTTAGACATATTATACTAATAAAAAAAACTTGCTCTGGGTTTCAAGTACTGTTTTCCAGAGCTGTTAGTCTTTCACCTTTCACAATCATTATGTAGATTTCAGTTGTCTGTTAATTTGTACTTCTTCCCATTCTAAAATGGATACTTCTATCTGTAATACGAACTATACTGTCTTCGAAAGTTTAAGATGTACATGAGGGATTCCCTTATGTTAAATGATATTTAGAAATATTATATTAAATATTTGGTTATAATTGCAGGTGGAGATCGGTTTTTACCAAGGTAGTCTAAATCAGATTTCCAGACAGGTTGAATACCCATAAAATGTCTTTGTTCTCTGATATTTAAAAAGGTAATCGGTATTATGAAAGAGGTTTATAACTGCAATTAAGTACAAGGGGTTTTTTAGTGAGTGTGTATTGCTTTCTTGTCTAATCTTGCTTTTTATTAGAAATCCAGTGGGGAGAAGATGGCCGACCATTTCACTTTCTCTTTTATACGGGCAAGCAGTCATATTATTCATTAATGCATGTAAGTATGTTATAATCTGTAATAAATGATGTTAGCTCCCAGTCAAGTACATGTTGTTCTAGAGATGCTTATCAGGAGCTCCTGAGTTTACTCATGTTTTCACAGTAGGCCATAATATCACCACTGAAGCTAAATGCAATGTATATTTTTATGTCACAATGTCCATTATTAGGGGCATTTTAATGTCACATTTAAGAGAACAGACTGCATACTAGTTCTTGCTTTAATTTTTGGTTTATTTTACAGTTTTGGCTATGGACTAGGTTTGAATAGTCTGAACACTTTCTTGTAGGCTGTATCTGGTTAGTAGCACAAGGTTAGTAGTGGAGAATGCATATACAACAAATCTGGCTAGTTCTAGGAAAATTAATTGTAGAAAAAAAATAGGGTGGTTTTTTTTTCCCCCTGAAGGGCAAAGCTATAGGAAATGTTATTTGTGCTGACATTTAGTGTGAAGAAAATTTGCATTTAAACTGCTTAATTGATTTTTCTAAGACTGTTCCATTCATGCAAACTTAAGGCTTTTTCTGTGTGGTTCCAGGAGTAAAGGATCTGTATCTGTTTACGTTTATGAAAAAAGCTGTACCTAGTAGAACATCACTAGACCCTGGGTCTTAACATGGATTATGAACAGAAATGCCATATCTGTGACCATCAATGGCGCAAACATTATCTACCTCTTACAGAAGAGTTTATAGGAAGATGGGCATGTTGCTTACGTGTGCTTACAGAAGACAAAAGCATTAATAATGTATGCAGAAATATTTAATTGGACAATTGCATCAGATTTTGTTTCCTCATTAGATAGGCTTAAAAAGTTAGTTCTGTGGTTAGCCTGTTGTCAAAAAAATAAATTTTGTGTTATGAAATTCGGTGCACAGCTTTACTGAATGTAGCGTTTTTATTAGAATTATGTGATATTTATTTGCGTTCTGTGTACCCAAAGGACAAAATCCCCACTTGTCAGGTACATTTATTTCTTTGGGAGAATAAAAAACAACACCCCCCCCCCTTTTTTTTTTTTTGTTGTTGACCTTGGGCAAATGAGCTTCATGCCCTGGCAGAAATGAAATGAATGATAAATGTAGAGTGTGTCTTTGCTGAGTAATGGAGCTGCAGCATAGGCTTTCCACAGAGGTTTTCTCCTGCACAGCCTGAGGCAGCCCGAGGACCCCTGCTGTTCATTTAAATAGGTATGTCAAATCTGCCTCGAAACGCCGCTGGTTTGATCTGTGGTAATATTTGTGAAGGTTCCATATGGACTTGAGCCCCCTGCAGTGCTAAGAAATAATGTACAACGCTTCATGGTGCAGACGCAAATTTTCTCTGAAAAGGGATGCAATGCTGCGTTTTAGCTGTCGGAGAGGATGATGGAGCTGACGCGCTAGGCCTGTCAACTTGTTACACGGATGGGTTGCACGCAGCGAGGCTGTGGAAAATCTGTGCCTTTTAACTTTTCTACTTAATCACGGTTGTAGCATTGCCTTTAGACTGTATGCTACATTAATTCTCTTCCTGCCTTCTGCCTTTCATCCCAAGTTTCACGGAAAAAAGTAAAGCATGCAGGTCTTGTAGAGGAGCCTTATCAAACAGCTGTCATCTGACAAGCCATTTGCATTTGTTTTGGCTGAAACAGAGCAACCCAAGGGCAAGATGTTTTGTTGCATTCCATCATAATGAAGAAATTACAAATTTTACAAGGAGCACAAGTTTATTTTTAGCTCTTCCTAGCAGTTAAGAGTATGCAAGCTTGCCTTGGAAATCTCTAAAAGAATAGTGTGGATCTTGTTTCTAACAGCGTGGCAACCACCTTCAAACAAATCGGTTTGACAAATGCATTTTTCATTACTATAGGATACTTGAGTTTTCTTCGACTGTTTCTAAATATTTTAATGAAATAGGCATCTCTAAACTAAATCCCTTAAGTGAGGTTGAGCAGCGTTTTTTTTAGTCAGCCAAATGAAAGCCGAAATCTGCATGAAATTCCCAACATTGTTTTAACCTCTTATTAGACTAATGTGTATTTAAGAAAACATATTTTTAAGTCTCAAAGCTAATTAATTTGGCTAGGGAAAAAAGGGTTGTATGTTAATACAGTCTAGTATAAGTAATCAATCCCATTTGAGGATGTCCTTTAAACTGCTACATTAAGTCTAATAAATTGGATAAACATAACATTAAGCTAAAACTTGTATGCCATTAATTACTACATAGATTCACACGGAACTTGAATTTTATTAATTGGTAGTAATACAGCTGGTCACAGCATTATTTAGGTAATGCTAATAAATAATATTGTCCACTTACTAAAAATAAACTGTGTATATTCACATGTATTATTACCACCCATATATATGTTGTTATGACTTGAAAATTAAATGAACTTTCGTAAAGGCTATTTGCTTTATACTCCATTGTTGCCTTTGTTCTGCCTGTTGAATAAAGTTTAGCTGTAGGGAAAAGGACAATTTATTTTTCTTCTGATAGACAAAAAAATGTTTATTGCATGAAACACCATTTCACAAATGTTTGATACTATATTTGATCATCATTTAACTTAAAAGTTTGTCAGAGTAATATATTTTTGTAATGTGCAGAACAAGACAAAATGGTCTCTTCATACCATTCTGTCTGGCAAAATAGTAATTTTATGTAATTGTGCTTCTTGTACTTTTTTAGAAATATCAGAGGTTGTAGATCAGAGGGAGATGCTCTAACAATACAGCATTTTAACTATTAAAAAACCAAAACCTAAAAAACCCCAAAGTATGTGCTGAAGTCAAAACCACATAAGAAGCAAAGAAAAATGCAAACTGTGATGTAAAGTGTGGGCTCTGCAGCATACTTTAACCAAAATGTTAAAATTAATTTTTTTTTTCCCATAAAAATCTCTCCCCCTGGGGTTCCATTTGCTAATGTGTTCCGTAAATTTTTTATGCATGGTAAAATAAGAATATTATTTTTTTATTTTAAAAGAGAGCATCCTTACAGACATCTGAAATTTGATCTCTCTATTAGAAATGGAAGCGTTTCAGTACGTAGCCAATCTTGTAAAATCAGCAATTTTGATTGTGTAATAGCTGAGTTTACAAGACACACAGATGTGTACATTCATGAATTGGACTATTGAATCCTGAAGTGATTAGTAAAATCTTCACCTGCCAGCTTTGAAAAAGCAAGTGTGTCTTCAGAAGCTTTCTTTAGCCATTGGGGAGTGAAGATTTGTCAGATAAATTATTGGGCATTACATGTGGTTCCTGATTTTGCAGAGGCTCATCCACATACTTTACTTCACATGTGAGTGGTTCTTTTAGTCTGTTGACTTCATCTCTACACAGAGATTAAATAAATGGATTAATTTTTTTTTAATACTTCAGACCAAAATTTTATTTCATAAGAGATGCAAGTCCACTTTCATTGCCAGAAATATGCAGGAAATTATATTTAGCGTTTCTATTACACTTGGAAGTATTTTAAAATACTACTTTTTAATGTTGTTTGATGACTTCTCCTGCGTAAAGGGTTCTTTGTATGAACGGACGTGATTACTGTAATTTAACCAGAACAGTTTAAAGAGATCATTTTAATTCTTAGAAGTGGACATTCTTAGAACTTAAACAGGCTGTGGAGTGTTGGTGTTCTTTGGGAATACCTAGGGAGGGTCTTCAGGAAAATCTTACTGTTCCAGCTGTTGTAAAGCTTTCTTTGTTGTTGTAACAATGAATTTCTGAGGCTAAAAACTGGTGGGTGGCAACCCATATCTCATTTTATTTGCCTGCGTTTATCAGTAGTTTCTGAATATGATGACAAAATCCTTGAGTCTTACTTTAACTTGCGTCATGTTACCTGAAAATACTTCAGTTGCTCTTTGGAAGCAATTCTGACTATAGTCAGCCTGTCCTAGGGTAACAACTGTGATTCCCTCCCCCTGCCCTTTTTTTTTTTAAAGAGCTGTGATACAGGCGTGTTTTTGCTGAGCTCCTGGTTCATGTATTTTTTACGGACCATTCCAATACATAAATGTGTATGCCAGAGTGTAGTGAAGATGGTGGGTGTTTGTGAGGAGGCAGGCTGGAGACTGCTTTTGCCAGGTAGGAAGGTGACACTGTGCCTTATGAAGGCAGAAGGTAAGGCGAAATAGGGCTAGCAGTAAAATGAGAAACCTCTTTATACATTTATACGACCTAGTAACCCAGTACGTCTTCTGATCATCTAACACCAAAATATCTTCTTCATGCCTGGTTTGACTGCTTCCAAATGCAGAAACTCCTGGAGCTCACAAGAATCTCTAAGCATGTTCCAACTGAGTTCTCCCCAGGTAGCGGAGGGGCAGGCACAGCCCTCCTTCCCCTTCGCTTCCTTCCCTCTCCAGCCCAGAGCAGAAGCTTCCATACTGACTCTTTTTCACATCTAACTACAGATGCCTAAAAATTGCTTGGTGTCGGGTACACCTCATGCCCTCTAACCCGAACCATGCCTGTGCTTTTAAGGTATAGTCAATAATTTTTGCAGCCTAATAGTCAGCTCCGAATGGAGCCGTTACGGTTGTTGGAGTGACGTGACATGAATCGTGCCCAAAGTAGTGCTACCTATCTTGTTATCCTAGAGATCTACAGATACATTTGTGAGGTTTGGAAATATTTGAAGATACTATTTGTTGTGCTCTTATATGATGTTTCCTGTGTTTGAAGAAAGACTTCTTTTAAGTTGAAAAATTTTCCTAGTTCCTGTCTGATACAGTTATCTCTATCAAAAATAAAGGGTTTCTGAAAGGCATGCTACTGTAATATGAGTTCTTACGCTGTCTCAAAGAAAAGTGGACAATTTTGTACTTCAGGATTTTATACTGTGGAGTTATTCCAAAAATACTTTTGTTCCACTGTACTGTTAAAAATGTCACCAATGACCTGCATCAAAGACCTCAGTGAATTGTCCCTATTTAAATGCTTTGAGTGCAGCTCAGATAACAGTCTGTTCTTAGTTCATATGCTTTAAGTACAAATATTTTTAGTATATGTGCGGGTGTATTTTTATATTAGTGGATAAATCAGCTTGAACAGTAGGTGTTTATAACTAAGCAAGGGGGTTTTGTTTTGGTTTTTTTTTAAATGTAAACTGTTGCAGAAATTTCATTGCATCCTGTTGCAAATTCCAGTATTATGTAAAGAACTAGTATTTAATTGGTTAATTTCTGACAACACAGAGCTGTCTCACATTTCTTTCACGGTTTTTTGTAAGTAATAAAAAGAAAAAAAAACCCAACCATTCTTCCTTGTCCCCACTAATTCTTATCATGTAGTTTCTCTAGTATTTGCTAAAACTCATTATATTAGTAAGGTATATGGAAGTGATTCTAAGCTTCCTATTTTTACTTGTTAATGGAAGTAACATTTGTACATTTGGCATGTAAGTACTTTGTTGTAGTACAATAATCCTATCCTATAAATATAATTATTTCTCAAAATACTCGTATTTAACTTGTGATTTGAATCACTGTTGTAATTCAGAGTATTAGATGTTATCTTTTAGAACCAAATAGTCTCAAAAAGTTTCTGAACTTAAAAAACCCCTGAAAATACTTTATTAAAAGCGTGCTGCTTTGCAATATTTTCAGTGTGACTTTTTGGAATATTTTTCCCTTTTGTTTCACTGGAGTGGTAAATCACTGTCATAGCACTGTTTGAAAATAATAGCATAGCTAAGAATTTAAAGAAAACTGTTTTAGTAAAATAGTGAAAGTTGAGAGTAAATGTATCTGTAATGTTTGAAAGAACAAAAATTCTGATTATGGTAAACGTACAACTTTATGTGTATCCCTATAGACATGCCAGGGTAAGAGGGAGTTCTGACTGATACAGACCACCAATAAAGCTGATGCTCTAAATGTACACAGATCTAACTAAATTAAATTATTTATAATCTTAAACCTTGTCAGTATTTCAAGGAAGTCAAACTAAAATGTGGATGCACTGATGAAATTATTGTGCAGTATGTTTTGGAGTTACATCCATTATACAAATGTAGTTGTCTTTCTGTATACAGTTGAGGTTGGGGTTTTTTTTTACAAGCGTACATAAGAAGGCTACAAATACTGTTGAAGAAAAATAGCAGAATTCAAAATTAATTACTTTGAACTGCATATGAAAATGTATACTGTCTAAATGTTTGTTGGTTTAGATATAACTTGCTATATTTTTTTTTTTAATTGTCAGAGCTCTGCTTGTTTTCTGACCTGTGTATTTTAAGTGTTTGGAGAGTAAAACCACATAAATATGACTTAAATAAGAAAATTTAAATATTAAATGGAAAAATGCATTTAAATACTTTTTCCATATACATTTTAGGAAACATATGAAAAATTGCTGAATGTTCAGAAATATCAAGACCAGCTGATAGCTGAAGACCTTCCTCAGAAGGAAAAAAAGTAAGCTTCCAGTTAGATTGAATATTAATACTAGTTTTCTTAAAATGCTTCAATATGTTGTTTTGGCACTTCTTGTAGTTCCCCACCCTACCCTCCTTTTATTCCACAAACACATTTTTCTGACTTTTTCCCTATTCCTTGTCTAATTTGTATGGTATTTTCAGGTTGAAAAGTCTTACCTGTAGTATGTATGTGTGGAGTGCTCGCTTCTTACTGCTAAAATAGGGAAACCCTGCCTATTTCTCTTGCTCTTTATTCTCTCCCTGCTCTTTTTGATATTCTCTCCTATATAGAAGTTCTGAAGTGGGATTTGAAAGTCAGGAGAGACTATCCAGATTTCTGTGTTTCTGTATATGAAGTTTTCTAATTATTTCTTTATTAAAGCTTTTTGAAAAAGGAGGTAAACTCTTTATAAGAAAACAAGGCCTTTTAAAATGCCAAATAAGTTGCTTATCTGTTGGAAAAATCCTAAGGCCTAAAGCTGAGCTCTTTAATAGCCTTTCATTAATTACAGTTCTTGAATATTTTTACTTGCCAATATTTAACTTGAAGAGTATCAAAATACTTAATTTCACTATTTTTCTTCTAATGGTTTTGAATAGCTAAATCATCAAAAAGTATAGTAATTTTAGAAAACTTTATTTAGTTTGATTTGTTTAAATATTACCGTTATTAGTAATTTAATTTAGTTTCTCTTCTTTTACTACTTCTCTGGTATGCACAGCAAGCTCTTCAGCCAGTTAGCCACTGGACAGAAGAGATACATCTCAACCAGAAGAAGCTATGGGAGATGCTCCAGTTGTTAGTTTCTTAGTGCGTACAGTCAGGGTTGTCTTTGCAATGGGTATATGCTTTAAGCACTGTTTGCTTCTCTCAGGCTGTATTCTTGATTTTCTATTTTGAGATTTTTTTGCAAGGATTTTATGATATGTTAGAATATTAAATTAAGCAAGTCTTTGAAAGAAATGGATACAGCTAGGAAGTTTTGATTTTGGCCTTTACTGCTTTTCTGTATAGTTACTTTTTCACTGTCCGAGTCGTTTTTATCTTTGTTCTTGCTGTGAATTTTCTAACCGGATTTATGTGCTGTTCCAGTTGCACATCATGTTGGTTTGTCATTTCTTAATTTCAGCCATTTGTTATTTATGTTAGGAAGAGAAAGGATTAATTTGCTGAGATTATTTCAATTTCTTAAATAACAGAAGTTCATGCTTCTTCATGATATAAGTAGTGTCCTATGACCCACAGGACGTTTTATCATAGATTCACGTTAGCTTCTGAGCAGACAAGAGAACAAATTAATTTAGTTTCTTGGTGTATGCTGCTGAAAAATAACCTGACTTCTTACAGAGCTCAGCCAGTGGATTTACTGATGTGAAAAATGACCTAAAGCTAGCCAGAGTTGAGAGGTCTTTTTTCCCTGTTAGGTTTGTAAAAGCTCAAAGAATGTAAAGGATTTTTGAGACTTATTTTCCACACTGGATATGTGGTTTCTGCCTGCGTGCCCTCCCTGCCCCCCCGAAAATAATCTATTCTGGACACATTCTATAATACTAACTGTAGGCTGTAGGGTTAGGACGTGATCTTGAACTATTTTATAGCTTTACACATGTAAAAAATTTCATTGACTTCACTGGAAGTAGCATGTGAATGTAAGTATATACTTCAGTCTGTTAGGATTGGAAAATTTTTAAAATTACTGCCTAACAGTAATTACTGTTAAAACCAGCATTGTTTCTAAACTGAAGAGGTAAGAAACTAGTTACAGCTTTGCCCTAAATTTACCTGATAATGTTGGCATGTATATTTATGGTGGCATTCTGTTCAGTTGGTCACTTTGTATCACATATTTCACAAAGATTTATTTCAAGCATTGGTTTTTCTTTGTGTTAGCATCTCTGTATGAGGTTGTCGTCGTAGAAATTTTTGCTTTTGCTGTCATCAGTGCAGTTTCTGTGCTGAGCAGGTCAAGATTACACAGTAGGTAGAATACAGTGTGTCATTGCTGCATTAGTACTTTGACCATGCTTGCTGCTAGTGGAGCTTTTTGTATTGACCAGAAAAGTAAAGACCAGAGGGAAAATTCTGTTATTTTGGAATTTGATTTTAAAGTTCTGCCTTCGATTTTGTTCTTTGCTGCTTGTAAGCCAAATTTTTCGTAGTAGCAGGCTTTTAAAACTAAGTCATAAGTTGCGAGGAAGATCGCTTACTATTAGAATACTACTCTAGCTCAAACTTGGACTTCAATAATATGAATAATGCATAACTGATACTCACAATTTTCATGTGGTTAATTCAATACATGAAGTTACCATGCCTTTCAAAAGACAGACCTTTTAAAATCAATGTAGGCCTTCTCATGTTTATTATAGGAATGTGATCTCTCTTCATTTGTAATGGAAAATTTATTTCTGAACGAAGACTGTATGTGTGGTCCTTTGTGATGTAACTCTAATTGCATGGTTAATTAAAGGGAGAATATATGTGATATTTTAAACAGAAACCTGGCTGGCAGCAGATGGCTGACTAAGATTGAATTGGAAGAAATGTTGTTAGAAAAACTGTCAGATGATGATGTAAGTAATTAATCTTTCTCATCTTAAGGAGGCTTGCATCTGAAAAATACGGATTCTGGGTGCATTTTTGGATACTGAAAGGGTACTATGAAGAAGCAGGTGCTCTTCAAAAGAATGATCTTCCTTCTTATAAAGTCTATATATGCTCACAGCACTGTCACATTCATGTTGTCTTGAAAAGTGACCTGTATTGCTTTTTTATCTAGCACGGTACAGAACTATTAAGGGTTTTCCATTGTTACTAACATAGTTTTTCTCCTGGTAACATTGTGAGGCCTAGAGCACTTGTTCCTTGTCATCTAATTATGTAGTCAGCAATGCAGTGTAGTAACACTACATATAGAAACAAATAGTCATTTATTCTAGTTACAGATGAAAAATGGACAGGGCTAGAACCTCTGTTGCTTATTGTGGAGAAGGGGTAAATGTTCAAGATGGGAAGCACGATGGATTTGTGTAATGGTAAACCTGCACAGTTTCTGATTAAATAATCTTAAGGAGGACATGATAATGGTAGAAAAGTCACAGAGAAGGCTGATCAGAAATAAGGATTCCTTTTTCTTAGTGATTGGCTACAGAACCAAGTATCAGAAACAAGTTGTAAAGCTACATAGATCTGTGGTCTGATACAGATATCTCTTGTTATATTCTCCTTGATATGAATATGGTGGGAGAGAGGAGGGTTTTGTGGTTTCCGCAGTGTCTGCAAACTGTATCACTGTCTAGATTTGGATTCCTTCTTTACATGTATCTCTGGGAATAAAACTATTCATCCTGATAGTCATACATTTTTTTCTCACTCAGGTATTTTTCTTACAGTCCCCTAAATAGCATTAGATTTTGTAACAGCAGGTTCAGTCTGTGGCCAGTTTCAGTTTTCTTTTGGATGTTTAAGCTTGACTATGATAGTACCAGAGAATATAACACTATTTGTCTGAGCATCCTAAGTATTTTCTCACCTAGAAACAGTGTTCTTCAGTCTCTTCTGTCCTGTGGACAGCATCATTGCAAAAATAGCATAGCAGCAGCAAACATGCCCTTTGCTCACTTGTCATCCAGAACAGTAACATGTGATGGCTTCCTTGTCTGTGGGTGATGTGAAAAGGTCTCAAGCAGGCTGTGGTCCGTAAGCATAAGTTAGAAATCACTCTTGTAAATTCTTCATCCTGGTATACCCAGGAGACTTCTTCTATCTTGCTTGCAGTAGAAGCAGTTATGACTTCAGTGTTTTCAGTATCTCCTGCATTTGAATGGCTGTTTTTCCTCTCAAGAGTGCCAGGAACCAGTCTAGTTGTACAACCAAACAGTTTGGTGTTCTTTACTGCTTGGTGTTTGTACACTCTGCATCTGTAAAAGTAGACAAGTAGACTGCAGTAAACTTAAACAAATAAATACACCCCCCCAAACTCCCAAACCTTTTACATACTGGCCTCTCGCATGTAAAACCACAAAGCCTCAGCCTATAGGAACAAACATTGTTTAAATGTATTTGAAATGTCTCTGTACGAGCTACCAGTCTTACCTGCTCAAATTCTTATATTTTGCCATTGCAACAAAATTTTCCGTGGTGTTTGCATTATTAAACAAAATCAGAGCTATTGATTTCTTTTTCCTTTGCGGTCTGCAAGTGAAAACTGTTGAAAGCTTTCTTCATCTGTAGCCTCTATAATTTTTAAATTTTTCTATTTTTGCATTTCTGCTCTTCAAAGGCTTTGCCACATGCCTGTGTCACATCGTTAGGCAGAAGTCTTTCTAAGTGATGTCAGAGTTCCAGGGCTATTGCTAGGTTCCAAGAAAAGTATTCATTTTGTGCAGAAGACTCTAGTAACAGAAGAAAAAATACTTTTAATAAGAGTTTGCGAGTAAAGAAAACTTGAAAAATAAGGTTATGATATCTATATGAAAAATGTATTTTAGATGATAGTATACCTTTATATCCAGTGACCAGCTGTCTAGTGCTCCTGCCAGTAACACTTCATAAAAAGACATGCCAGCTTTTAGCACCCTGTGAATGGGTTAACGCAGTGGTGTTTAGTCTTTAATCACATGTTGAAGAACTTTGGAGGGCGGTGTAAGGGGGAAGGAGAACCACACAGTAGCAAAGGATAATTTATTTCAAGAGGTTGCCCTTTAAGTCAAGTATCTCTTGAATTTTTAAATAGCTTGATTGTTCAGTTTTAAAGGAAATCATAAACATTAAAGTAACTCAGCTTGAACAGCCAAAGATAGATAGATAGGTATTTCCTGTATATATTATGAAATATAATCATTTAAGAGGTTCAGTTTAGTGAAATAAAATTATTTCCAAGTCAATGAACATGCTGACTTGCTGAAAATGAGGTGAAAATAATTTCCTTTTGCCATTTTAACAAAACAATAGTAAAAGAATGAAGACCCCCCCTCAATGTTTTCTTTTTAAAAGTGAAATGAACTTCATTCTAATACAATAATGCTGTATTACAAAGAGGTTGGTTATGCTTTGAATTAAAGTTTCATTGTTGCTGAAGAAAGAACTAGGTATCTTTAGTCACACAGAAAATGATACATCTGCACGCTGTTCTTAAATCAGCATGTAGGTGCAAAAGTGTCATCTTGTCAGAAATCATCAATAAAAGTGAAGCAGGAAAGATCAATTATACAAAAATAGAAAGTTTTAGCAAATGCAATTACACTTGCATCCTTTAATGAAGTCTTGTTGTCTACAGTATTCAAGATTTATTCAACTCTTAAAAAAATTGATGACGTTGCCATGTGGTGACATCGAGGAGAAGTATATACAAAAGTTTTCCAGAGAAGTTCCTGTGCAGTTACAAAAGGTAGTTATTGAGCCCTTGAAGTATGATGAGCGAGGTGTGGCCTTCAGCACCGGTGAAGGTAATAATTTCAAGTTGGTTGGTAATGATGCAGAATTTTTTCTTCTTCACACTACTTTATAGTATGTACAACACTGCTGAATATGTCACTACTTCATTTCATATGCTTATGTGTATACTGCATGTATAATTGTTAATCACATTATGGCATACTAAGTTATGACATGGCCTGGTAACAAAGTGGAAGTTTTTGGCACAGAGTCTATCAACTGTTAGTTTTTACCTGTATTTCTGTACAGTAGTACCTCTGTAGAGAGGACCCTGTTGTGCTACATGTTGTAGGATACAAAAGGACTTTCATTGGTGGCAAGAGTTGACTCTTGAACGTAAGGGGAGGGCGACTGGGGGAGCACAAACACATGTGGAGAATTCCATGGATGTAACAGTGTTGTTGCTTAATATGAGTGGCATGCTTAGACCTCGAAGTAAGTTTTATCATGACTTTTGTAGGCGGTCCAGCAAAGGGGAATTTCGAAGACTTTCTGGACAAAGCATATGTGCGTGCACACACCTTATATCTATGCTGTACATTTAAGAGGAATCTTAGACAGAAATGATGTGTATTCTTAAGCAGCAGGTGATAATAAGAACAAAGGTCGCAGCGAATTTGAAGGGCAAAATGGCTGGAGAGCTCTGTTCTAGCTGGGTTGGCTTCAAGATGACATGATAACAAGGAGATGTGAGAGTGCCAAACTGGGATTTAATCCGCGCTTGTTTTCAATAGTGTCTTCAGAACAGTAGTTATTGAAGTTTGATAAGCATGCAACCCGTGTTATTTAAGAAAAGCCATCAGATTTTGTAAGTTCAAGAACAGTCTTGTTTGTGTCCCATCATCCCCCTAAATTAAGAAGGAGGTCTGATTTGTGTCATAATTCATTTCTCAGAATGATTGCTTCCTTTGTGCAACAGAAGATTGGTCTTAGGCTTTAGCACAGAGAGTTTGTCAGGGTTTAACTTGAAGCTAATGCACTTAGAACTAACTTTAAGTAGTAATTTCTGAGGAAACTATGCTAAATGATGCATAGGCACTGCTTATACCAGTATAATTAAAGTGTTAACCTTTTCCATGTGAATATTCTTAAACTTCTGTACCTTTGTATGATTTTTATAAAGTATTTTAATATTACTAGAAATTGTATTTATGGTAAACATACATGTTCAACAAACTGCTTATTTTCATATACTGTGACATCACCAGGTCAAGAAAGTGTCCTGACCTACTGAAGTTATGGGAGGTAGTGTTACCTCTATCTCCTTCCAACATACACTTCCCCCCTGCCTTAATAGACATTGCTTAAAATATATTGATAGCTAGTTGTTCATTGTTTGTATTTATTTCCTTCTCTTAGTCTTTTTTTGTTACCTTCGCCTCCAAAAAGAAACAGCTGGTACTGTATAAAGTGTTGAGATTTGCTTAACTTCTTGGGCACTTGAAATTCGGTAGAATATTGAAGCCTCATAACAGATTGGTTTTAATTCCTTTAAGGTACAAGAAAAACAGCAAGAGCTACTGCAGTAGTTTATGACAATGGGACTGGAAAAATTACAGTGAATGGAATAGATATTTTACATTACTTCCCAGTGCTGCAGGACAGGTGAGAGCACTATGAAATGCTGTATTCTTACTGTACTTAAATTATTCCACCAAAAGTCATGCCATGCAATTATATTTTGGTGTGGTGTTCCACTGAGTTGATGCTGTGTTCTTGTTTCTGTATGCCTATCTGTTTCATGAAAATTGGTCTTGCTTTTTCCTCCTACTTTTCAGGAGTCAGTAGTATAAGAACTGATAGGTAAGCCTTGCTGTGTTTCTTGTCTGTCCCTTTCTGAAGGGATGCAGACCAAATTTTGGTCCACTTAAAAAGGGCTTGCAGTTTATTTTAAAAATAAATAAATAATTAAAAGTATCTTTAAGTGTTTCCTGAGGGATTTGCAAACTAAACTGTATGCATGTGTAATTACTCTGGCATACAGTAACATAGTGGAAGCAAACAAGATGAGACACTTCACGGAAAGCTTCAGATTTTGGAGGATGTGCACAGTCTGATAGAGAGAAGACTTCTCATAAGGCTGATATAAGAAGGTTTCTATCTCTTATGTGATTTTTATTTTATATTCTGGTTTCTGAGCTCAAGAATAGAGTGAGAGATTACTCTGTCTGAATATCCAGAGCTGATGGATCTTGGCATCTATAGATAATTAGTGAAACAAAAGTAACTGTAAAACTGAACTTAAAATACTTAACTTTGGCAGTTCGAATATGCTCCTAGCTGCTAATTTCCCATTTATTTAGTTGGTATCAGTAGGAAATCAGAGATACAAATGCCTTTCTGGATCTCTGCCTGAAAGAGTTAACTATGTTTTTATATATACTATGGTAAGAAATGTACATAGCATGTGACTTTATATACATGTATATATTTAATTTTTATTGTTATGATTATTTTTTTATTTTTAGAGAGCAGTTGTTGTTCCCTTTCCAGTTTCTTGACAGAATTGGAAAACATGATATGGTTTGCACAGTCTGTGGTGGAGGAAGATCTGCACAAGCTGGAGCAATACGTTTAGCATCTGCAAAAGCCTTAAGGAGTTTTGTGACAGAAAAGGAGGTGGAATTCATGAGGCAAGGTAGGAATTTAAATTATTTCAATGTTTCTTAATGTGTTGCTGGTAATTAACGGAATTAATACAAGGATCATTAAGGATCAGATAGTGCAAATTTTGAGTAAATAATCCCAGTGAAACCTTGCATTTCGTATGAAAGGATCTGCATTTATTTATAAATTGTTTTCATTTGTTTCCTACCATCCTTTGTGTACATTTTGGATGACTTCTTGAGCATTTTTCTATCTGTTCATAACCTCTCTTAGGTCTGTTAACCAGCTTATATCGCCTCAACATAGAATCACAAAACATGAATGTATATTCACTAACAAATAAATCTGATTCAACTGTTAGTGAGCTGTAAGGTACTAAGATTGTATTTTGTTTTACTTGGTTATTCACATCTTGTTCATGTTTAAAAAAAAGTTAACTTAAACACTAGAGGGTTAGCTTTGAAGGGATAGTAATGAGCATAAACATATTACATGCAACTAGCCAGACTGAAGGAACTTCTTTCCTCTCTTGCTTTAGAGTTTACAAGTTACCTAGGATAAGATAGAACTTGTTTGGATAACTGCAGTGTTTGGTGCTTCTCAGTGATTAGATGTGATACTGTTTCAGCAAATACAGAATTATTAACGGTGAGCTTTGAACTATGTTCTTTCTGGACTAGTAGGGAGAATACCTATGTGTATTACTGGCAAAAGAGTTATGATTTTTTCGCTCTGTTGCCATCCGTGGAAGTAAAGCTATCTTCATGCTAGTGTCTTTGCAATAAGTTTCTTCGATTATAGTGTTCCAGTACTGACTTGCTAGGAATACCCCTGTAAACTGACATTGTAGTGAGTTGGGTGTCTGTAAGATCATCAGCATTATTCTGAGCATGTTTTGGACATTGACAAATATACTTTGGAAATACGAAGCATACTTTAAACCAATGGTCTCTGAAGTGGGATGTGTGCACCCCAGTGGTGTGCAAGATGATCTGTTGGGGTGCAGGAGGAAAATCTTAGAATTTCAGTAGTGTATGTCATTTGTAAATGAATAAATACACATATGTTGGGGGTGCATGCTCAAAAATATTTTACTGATAGGAGTGCACAATCAAAACAAGTTTGGCGACCATTGCTCTAAAAGCTTAAGCAATATAGGTATAAAACAATGTGCGATTCTTTTCACTGGTTTGTAAAGTAAAATGTGAAGAAAGTTCAGTTACTAAGAAAAAATGTTAGAGGATCTGATGAAATTACTTTCAATTGTCTTACACTGAACCCTTATCTTTTTAGATGTTACAATTCATATGCAAAGTTATTGGCTGCCTTGAATTCCCCACATGTAGTATATCTGTAATATTGACTAATAACAGTAAACAAATGGGTGCTTTTCTGTGTTTTGTAGCTGGACTACTAACACTTGACCCACGTGTGAAGGAACGAAAAAAGCCTGGTCAAGAGGGAGCCAGACGGAAATTCACCTGGAAAAAGCGATAAGTCTGAGTATTTAAAGAACGACAGAATGCTACCAGAATTTCAAAAAATACTGAATTATGATTTAAAACTATTGTATAAATATATTTAGTAATAAAGACTTTTTCCATTATAAGTACTATGTTTTTTCTGTTTAAAAAGCAACAAACAACTTTTTTCGACGATTTTAAATAAATTTAAAGATTGTGGTGTGATTTGCCAGAACTTTAAATCTAAAATAGTAGCTTGAGTGCCAGCTTTGCGTCTTAGCTCCACTGAAGTCAGTAATGATTTATGAAGCTGTTGGTGGATTATAACTTTTAAAAATCAGTCTATTTGTTTAGTGACTTGACTGTATAAGCTCTGGAATTCGGCAGCTCCTAAACGGGTATTTGGACAACTTTTCACATGCCTCTCTTTTTGCCTCACAAGTATCAGAGGATAAGTGACAGCTTCCCACCTAAACTACGGTGGAGTTGAGAAACTAGCGAGAATGGTACTGACAATTGAGGGGATGTTGAGAGGGGAACAGTCACAGAGGATAACCTTTGCCTGTGGAATCTGTTGTCTCCAGGATGCCCCCCTAGGTTAAGTAGGGAGTGATTCAGAGCAAATACCTAAATTTAGGTGCTCTGAATCACCCTCTGGAGGAGTCAGTTTTTCTCCTCTTCCCCCAAATGCAGAAAGAGCTGGAGGGATTAGGCTGAAGTTAATCTTTCAGAATACTCTTCTGCACCCCTTAAATCTCAAGGGGCCTGATCAAGGAGGCGTGTTCCAAATATGGCTAATGCACAAAGATAGCATTGGACTCTTTGCCAAATACAGTCATAACTTTTCTTTTTTAAAATAAGAAGCAGGAGGTGATGACAGTGCTGCCCACCTCCTGCCTATAATTGTAGCCTTCCAAAATAGATTAGTGGTTACAGCACTTGCCCAAAAGCGCAAGGTTTTGGTTTATTGCCAACTTCCTTCCTGGGACAGGGGTCAAATACGTAGAGCTTCCAAGGAAGAGCATATCCTTCATCTTTCCTGCAGAAACTTGGCTACAGCAAAAAAAGAGTATAAGGTTCATCTCACCTGGAGAAAGCAGAAAAAAAAATTCCACTCCATAATTTTAACAGGGCACCTTCCAACTTTCTTTTCATTTAGAAGATTTCAGTACTTGGAATTCTTCCTCCCCAGCCAGATTTTCTACATGCTAGAGTACCTGCCCTGCTTCTTACTTGCTGTAGATTATACCAAAAATATTACCCCTCAGAGGTAACAAAAGGTGCTAGCAGGTCACCACAGGTGATAAACAACTAAGTGGTGTGTATGGGTCATTGTTTTCCTGAGCATCATTCAAGAGGGAGTGGCAAGTAAATAGATGTCTTGAACTCAGTAAAACAGATAAGGTCAGAAACTGGGTATGCATCCTTGACTGATGTATTTCTGATTCCTTACTCCCCAAAGCCACTCTGTGCTTCTTTTTAACTCTCTCTTAATGAGAATACTCGGTAAACTTGGGCAAGATTTCTCATTGCTAAGGTAGTCTCAAACAAAATATGTGACTCCACAACTACCTGAAAGGAGGTTATAGCAAGGTGGGTGTTGGTCTCTTTTCCCAAGTAACAAGCAATAGGACGAGAGGAAATTACCTCAAGTTGTGCCATGGGAGGTTCGGATATTAGCAAAAATTTCTTCACTGAAAGGGTTGTCAAGCATGGGACCAGGCTGCCTAGGGAAGTGGTTGAGTCACCATCCCTGGAGGTATTTAAATGACATGTAGATGTGGTGCTTAGGGACATGGTTTAGTGGTGGACTTGGCAGTGTTAGGTTTACAGTTGGACTCAGTGATCTTAAAGGTCTTTTCTAACCTAAATGATTTTAGGATTCTATGACTTAAGTTGAATTCAACAGCTGAGGCAATTCACCTGACTCTTTGAAAAACAAATGGGGGTTACATGAGACATGTTTTATGCTAAGGCAAATACAAAATGGCTTAATTAACATTTCTGCTAATTTAACTATGAATTGTTTGTGTGTAGCAAAATAGCTCTGTCATGTTTCAGTAAAAGCTGTGACTTGTAATAAAAGCATTCAGTAAATATCCATGCTGGGACAGGTACCTAAGGATTATTTCGACATGCTCACATAACAAAATGTACATAAGCACATGGACTTAAATAAAGGTGGTAGCTGAAGAAGATATAGGAGGAGATTAAATAGTAGAATTTTTATCTTAAGACAAATGAAAATTGATCAGTTTGACCATATTCATTTTCCTACCTCATTATTAGGCAATAAAGCTGTAAGAGTGCAACAGCGTATCAGTACTTATAATAAGTCTTTTATCATGTTTTAAAGGATTTCTTAACATTTTACCTTCCAAAAAAGTATGGGTATGGCCTTTGGTGTTTAGACCCAGCAAAAACTGGAGAGGGTAAAGCTTTAGAATTTGTCACAACTTTTTAGGGAAGTCCCTGGAAATACTAGTTAATGCTGTGCAACCAGGTCACTTGCTTCATAGCTCCTTGCTCAGGCTTCCAACTGTAATTCTGAAACTGAGCCAAAAGAGACAAGCATTTTAAAAGAAAAAACTGAACTGTACATATTTTTTACATTTTTCACTTGCATGAAGTGCCTCTCAATCATCTGCAATCCAGGTCAGCGTTTAGGAGTTGGGAGGTGAAATAATTCTATTAAGAAGGACTGTTTCTGTGGTGTTAAAGCTGATCAAAAGGTGAGACTAGCATTTTTTTCACTCATTTTTACAGATTCATTGGAATTGAAGTATCTTATGGGAGAACCAAATAAGGAAATGTAATTGGTGGTGTTAATTTTGGTTTGTGCCAGCGGCACAGTAGTAGAATCAGACTGTCCGTTTGAATAAGCTGTTTCAACTTCCCGTTCCTCTCATTCCCTTGCATTCCCAAGGTTATTGAAAGAAGTGGTCCTGAATGCTTACCTACTAACTGTGTCTCAGCCAGGCTTCTCAGGTCTCAACTTTGAACCACTTGCAGGGTGGACCAACTTGTCTTGCCAACAAGATTTCAGAAAAGGGTCCTGAATGTGACAGGTGCTTATACTTCAAAATATTTTCTGAATGTGGGCAAAAAGAAACAAGCCTATTGTGTATGTATTCATCCAGGCTCTTCTTTCTTCTCCACCACATTGATGTTTTGCTTGGAGACAATTTTGGTATCTTAACTCAAAGACAAATGGAATATACCTATGCCATCAATTTTTGGTAATTGTCACGTTTCTTTTGTGTTGAAACCAGTCAGTCAGAAGGTAAAGCTGTAAGGATGTTTCTGTTTTGTATTAATGCTGCTGTGTTACCACAAGATGGAGCAGTTTGCAATCTAATGAAACAGGCTGCTAATGGTTTTAGACCTTATATTGCTTAGTATCCACCCTCAACCACTATGTCAGCAATCACCTTCACTGTTAGTTTTAAGTATTAAATTATGGGTGCTTCTCTGCTCAGCTGTGAAGTTACTCATTTTGAAAGAAAAAAGCCTTGGATGCTCCACAGAGGAGGTCTGTATTTCAACATGCTAAATCTTTGAAGCACTCAAGATGTGTGCGGACCATTTCTTCATCATTTGAAGAAATGTCATATTCGGATGCTGAGAATACTGACATAGTAAACAAGGTAAGCAGAGTGGTGTGTGCTTGCTACCGGTCCTGAGCAGACTAATCCTGGAAGCAATTTCAGACAGAGGTGATTTGCAGGAGATACACGATGATACACCAACACTTCTTCTGAAAGTGCTGTTTTGCCTCTAAGACCAACTGTCGTGGTTTAGCCCCAGCCAGCAGCTAAGCACCACGCAGCCGCTCGCTCACTCCCCCTGCCCCGGTGGGATGGGGGAGAGAATCGGAGGAGTAAGAGTGAGAAACACGCCTGGGTTGAGATAAGAACAGTTTAATAATTGCAATAAAGTAAAATAGTAATCATAGAATTGTTTAGGTTGCAAAAGACCTTTAAGAACATCCAGTCTAACCATTAACCTAACATTACCAAGTCCACACTAAACCAGTCAAGGGTAGACGAGACTAAACCATGTCCTGAAGTGCCACATCTACCTGTTTTTTGAACGCCTCCAGGGATGGGGACTCCACCACCTCTCTGGGCAGCCTGTTCCAATGCTTGACTACCCTTTCCCTGAAGAAATTTTTCCTAATATCCAACCTAAACCTCCCCTAGTGCAGCTTGAGGCCATTTCCTCTCGTCCTATCGCTAACTACTTGGGAGAAGAGACCAACACCCACCTCACTACAACCTCCTTTCAGGCAGTTGTAGAGAGCGATAAGGTCTCCCCTCAGCCTCCTCTCCTCCAGGCTAAACAACCCCAGTTCCCTCAGCCGCTCCTCATAAGGCCTGTGCTCCAGACCCTTCACCAGGTTCATTGCTCTTCTCTGAACATGCTCCAGCACCTCAATGTCTTTCTTGTAGTGAGGGGCCCAAAACTGGACACACTATTCCAGGTGCGGCCTCACCAGCGCCGAGTACAGGGGAACAATCACCTCCCTGCTCCTGCTGGCCACACCATTCCTGATACAAGCCAGATTGCTGTTGGCCTTCTTGGCCACCTGGGCACACTGCTGGCTCATGTTCAGCCAGCTGTCTACCAACACCCCCAGGTCCTTTTCGGCCAGGCAGCTTTCCAGCCACTCTTCCCCAAGCCTGTAGCGTTGCATGGGGTTGTTGTGACCCAAGTGCAGGACCCAGCACTTGGCCTTGTTGAACCTCATATGGTTGGCCTCGGCTCATTGATCCAGCCTGTCCAGATCCCTCTGCAGGGCCTTCCTACCCTCCAGCAGATCAACACTCCCACCCAACTTGGTGTCATCTGCAAACTTACTGAGGGTGCACTCAATCCCCTCATCCAGATCATCGATAAAGATACTAAACAAGACTGGCCCCAAAACAGAGCCCTGGGGAACACTGCTCGTGACTGGCCATCAACTGGACTTAACTCCATTCACCACTACTCTCTGGGCTCGGCCACCCAACCAGTTTTTCACCGAGTGAAGAGTACTAATGATAATAACAGTATAATAAAGATAATAATAATATACAAAGCAAGTGATGCACAATGCAATTGCTCACCACCTGCCGACTGATACCCAGACAGTTCCTGAGCAGTGATCGCTGCTCCCCGGCCAACCCCCCCCCCAGTTTCTATACTGAGCATGACGTCATATGGTATGGAATAGCCCTTTGGTCAGTTTGGATCAACTGTTCTGGCTGTGCCCCCTCCCAGTTTCTTGTGCGCCTGGCAGAGCATGGGAAGCTGAGAAGTCATTGACTCGCATAAGCAGTGCTTAGCAAAAGCTAAAAACATCAGTGTGTTATCAACATTCTTCTCCTACTAAATCCAAAACACAGCACTACGCCAGCTACTAGGAAGAAAATTAACTCTATTCCAGCCAAAACCAGGACACCAACAAAAGCATATTCCTCTCTGTTCCAGCAGTGGTCCCCAATACCTTCCTGCTTGCCTGGTTACACTTTCCCTTAGTAACTGATCTTTCTCATAAGACACAAGGATGCCAAGGTAAAGATGATTGCACCAGTGGTACCAGGGCAGAAATTATTCAAAAAATGTCTTGGTACAGTCCTTATTTCAAGTCTCAGAACAGCCGTGCAGGATTTGGATTGGTGGTGCCTCTGAAATGTTGGCCTTCTATATGTTATACCTCAAGTGCTGGATCCCATATAGGCAGTGGCAGCTGTAATGCTTTTTAGCTGGTAGAGGATCAACAGGATTTTTTTTTTGTTTGTTTAAACTTGTGTTCATATAAAGTAACAGAGGTTTTTAGAGGAAAATATTGTGCAAAGCAAGAGTGGTATAGATTATTCATTGTCAACAATAAGATAAGAATATTGTTGTACACAGCATAACAGAGGAATGTTTCCTGCTTTGTAAAGGACCTTATGACTTTGTCTTATATACTGCTTTTCATGCTTGGGCTGAGCATCACGTACACATTTCTGCAAGCATTGAGTTAGCCAGCAAAAATGCTCACTGAGGGCTCTTATGCAGGAGCACCAATGCCTGAGAAGGCTATGACGTGCATACTGAACTTACTGTGTGAGACAAAACATCTGCTTCATTCAACTCCATTGCAGAAAGGAGAACGCAAGTGCATAGTTACACAGTATCCTCCCCGCTCAGCTCTCATACAAAATTATAGGGCAGCTGGGTTGTCAGAATCTTCTTTCTGTTGCATGCCATCTTTTGTGCTCAACCGGAGTTGGACATCCCCATCTCAGTAAGTAACGTTGGGGATAGCTGAGGAAATGCCCAGCAGCAACTGCTGTGGCGGTGTGCTGCCGTGCCAGGTTTGGTGCTGGCCTGCGGGCTGTCTGTGTTTACTGCAAGAGGGAAATGAGACTCAGAAAGATCTCGCTGAGGCTGTGAAGTTCTTGTGGGGATGGACGCCAGCAGTGCTGAAGCAAGGGCTGCCCCTGTTATTTAGTATAAGTTCACCCATGGACTATGTTGCTTGCAAGGTAGGGAAGAATTTGTTTTTCTCCTCAGCCAGCTGCAGTTAAATTCCTAAGAATTAAAAACCTGTTCTTTAGTGAGACCCTGACATGAGCACTGACATCTCTTGGATATTTGAGCCAAGGCCACAGGGGTCCCTCCTGTATCTTTCACCCGAGGTGGCTCTCTGGTATCCATTGCTTCTGCTAGGAGAACTGATGAGACGTACAGGCTTTAACAGTTAGCTTCCCTCATAGAGTTTCTTTCCCTGTGAGAAAGTAACTTGGAGACCTATTTTAAATTTCACGCCCCCCCCAACATTACCTCTGAACTCCGTTTAATTTCAAAGGTTAAGCAAACAGGCAGATTATTTTCTCCTCTAAGTGTATGCTTCCAAGGCTGAAGGACTCATTTGTACTCAAGCTGTGAAGAACACTTAATGATTTTATTTGACTAAGGCAAAATGAGAAAGGAAAACGATATTTAGAAAATTTCATTAGAAAAACATTTGCTGCTTTGTTTCTGTAACAGAAAGATTACTGGGTAATCTCTGCCTTAACTCTTCAGGGGTAGCTGATTGCATCAGGTATGCTGATGGAGCTAATATTGATGGGCCGAGCGTGCAAAGCATACACATTCCCCTCTGGAAGACTCATGCCTTAGACCAGGAACTTGCAAAATGGCTGCCCCATAAGGCTATCTCAGGGTACAAAACTAGGCAGGAGGCAGACCAGCTCAGAGCAGTAGCAGAGAGTCAAGGGCAACTGAATTTGCTAGAGCAGGAGCCAGTCCTGCCGGCTGCTGAAGGCTGGGGAGGTCCTGGGAGTGGAGCCAGCGCAGGCAGTCACTGCTCCGTGTGGAAGCTGTGGCACCGACTGATGCAGTGCTGGTGTCTGGCGCTTCACCCGTTTGGGATGTCACCCTTCATTCACGAGGGATGGGGTCCCGGATCCCCCCGACCGATGCTCCTGCCAGCCGGTGAGTAGGAGGCAGGCAGCTGGGCTGCCCTCAGGGAGGCAGGACGGAGGTGGGGAAGGGCTTCACCGAGGGAAGGAGGGACCCCTGGCCGGAGCTCTCGCACTTTGCACGGGCAGAGGCTGTGCCCCTTCCCTACAGCAATGCGGCTGATTCGAATTCTGTCATTTACCAATAAAAAGGGGATGCTGGCTGTGTTTTGTAATCCACTGTGAATTTGTTTTTACCTTAAGGAGCTTATCATTTACAAATATAATGCTTTACTTCAGCATCGAGTTTATCATCAAAAGTCAAGACTTCCTCCACTGCCTGAATTTGGCATAAATGTGATTGGTTTCTTTTGTAGAAAGCCAATTTAAGAATCAATT
The DNA here is from genome assembly GCF_030463565.1 of Pelecanus crispus. NCBI lineage: Eukaryota > Metazoa > Chordata > Aves > Pelecaniformes > Pelecanidae > Pelecanus > Pelecanus crispus. The sequence continues at coordinate 156,294,360 of NC_134643.1, forward strand.
ATGTATTTTAATGGGCGTGAAAACGGCTCCTCTTTGGTCATTGTAGTAGATTACAGCTTGTAGTCTGACATCACTTAACTGCGTAGCAAATTGTCTGCAAATGAAAACTCCTATTAGGACACTTAAAAAAATCCTGTTTCAAAATGACTACTTAACAACCATTAAAGCATCTTTATAGAAATATCACTACCCTCGTTACATCTGTACCTTTGGTTAGTTTCTTTCCCTCTTTCCAATTTTCTCCCAGCGTCTTGCAGCTTGCCTATTATTTGGATGTATAATTAGAAATCCATTATTATGTTTTATGGAGATGCAAAGAGTAGGAAGAAAGCTGCGTAACTACTTTTTACATGCAGCATGCAAATTATCCACCTTGTGTATTTTGGCTCTGAATGTTCTGCAGATGTAGTTTCATTTCCCTTGGATCTCTGTTTATCCGTTTTTATTGCTAGTCAACAAGTATAGCAGCAGAAAAATCAAAATAGGAGGGGGGAGGGACCTTCCCATAGAAGCAGTTTAGCATGCCCCCGTTGCAGGGTGGTGTTGACATTAATGTGCTTCACCTACACAGCACTGTGCACGGCCATTATTTATAATAGGCGGTCATGGAAATGGTAGGGGTAATCAGCATCGCATGAGAAAACGGTCACTGCCAAAGCTGAATAGTCGGGAAAGTGCTTTGAAGGATGCGATTTTAAATGTTCTATCCAGACACTGTGTGTACTGAGAAAGGATGCAGCATGGGGCTTTGACTGTACCCTACAGCTCAGATGGAGCAAATACCTCTTTCCTCAGCCTGACTCTCCCAGCTGACATTTGCTTTGGTCTTGCTTAAGGGTAATATCCTGCTGCGTGATACACTCAGGACCTGATCTGAAGTCAGTGGGAATCTTATGGACCTCATAGCCCTTATGTTTTTAAGGATTTAAGATCTGACCTTTATCCTCTGTGAAATCCCATCAATGCATGTGGCACAGTGCGGTTTATGGGTTGCACTTCTGCCGTGGCTTCTTCAGATTTGCCAGTCCAGGGGAGAGCGAACGGGGGGGAGGTTCGTCCCTTCTCCCTCTCCCTCCCACCAGGTAGAAATGTCCCGAGTCAAGAGGCTCCTCCACTCTCTGAGGTCCGTGACCAGAAAGGTCTGGTGAGGCTCCTAAAGCTGGCAAAGCCTCTGGAGCTGTGACTACCCCTTTCAGCGCAGCATTAAATGTTGAACCCCTTGAGAGAGCTGCAAGCATTGCTGCGCTCCAGGAGCCTCATGTGCATGGAAGAGGCAGTAACGCTACGGCCAGTTTGTTGCTCCCAGAAGTTTGTTCCCACAGGTGATGCACCCGCTGTGCCTAAGCCTAAGTTGTCCTGCTCACCGGGAGGGAGAGGGAGGCTTTGTCTGAGCTGAACGTCTGCCACGGTCGTACCCAGGCATTGCCAAAGAGCGACTAGGCTGCATTTGTGCAAACCTACCTACATTTTTTCATTTTAGACAAGGAGGGCTGCCATAACATGTCAGCCTTACTTGAAGAAGAGAGTGAGATTTGAAGACATTGGGGTTGTTGCTTGCTCATCACCATGGCTGACCACAGCTTTATCCGAACCTGTGGCTGGGGACTTAGGTCAGTGCAGTGATGCAGTTCAGCCACATATGGACCAGAAAGACTCCAGCTCAATCCTGTCCCGTTTACGGGTTGTATCTTGCAGGTCTAACAGCTGTAGAAACTTTTTTTAATCACTAGTTTAAGAAGATATATCTCTGGATACATCCAGGGAGTAGATCTGTTGAGGAAGCAGGTGCCAGTTTTCCATAGTTACTTTTAAGAGCCAAATTGTGCTTTGGTGCTGATTTTTAGTTCTAAGGCAATATTGAGAATTTAAAAACCCTTCTTTCTTTTTTTTTAATTTATTTTTTATTTGATCCAGCTGGAGCTTGTACTTCCTCTTTAACTTTTTCTTTTATTATTTAAAATCCTTAATTATCTGAGACAAAATTGGTAAGGAAATCTGCAGAATCTAGGGATTCCACAGAGCTCTCTCTATAAACACTCAGGCTATTCACTGTTGCCAAATAGACATGTGCCAACTCTGAAACACCCACCCACTCCCTCCTTCTGCTGCAGCAAACTAATAAGCGCATTGATTACATTCATTTAAAGAAAAACACTGCTCTTTTAATCTTTACATTCCGCATGCTTTAGATTTCTGATTACGAGAGATATCCTGTTTATCACACATCATGTGGTGAAAAAGCTACTTGACACACCTCAACACATTAGATATTTTAAAAGAATATTTTATAGGGTACCAGCAAGTGGTAGTAGGAGATAATTATCATTTCCTGCAAGCTGTTGTTGTACTATTCGCAAGATGAACGAGAGGTCTCTTAAATGTGATTTTTTGTAAAGGTCCCTTAAATGCCTTCAATGCCCCCAAACAAAAATGTTCACATGCAGTTTCTCTCTTCCTTCCCTCTTCCCCCCCCCCCCAATCTGGAAGAACTTTGTTATAATAATATGAGACAACCACGTGATGCCTACTTCACTGCTCTGTAGAAATTGGTCATTAAGAATGACAATTACATAGTCATATATAGGTTTATGTGTATACATATACATGAAAAAGCAAATACAAAATCATATGCACGTATTGTACATGACTGATAAAACATATAGTGCATATTTAAGCCAAGCTTGAAACCCACTGCTTTGAAGAGTTGAACAACTTTTTTGACTTGAAGACTGGCAGGAGTGTCCTGAGTTAGGTGCAAAAGCCTTTCCAAATGTCCCGTGCAGGTATATGTACGCATGAACATAGACAAGCTTGCTTTCCTCCAGCGGACCGCTGTGGAAGGCACCCACCAAACCCCACGGCCATGGAGCAGGCCACCGGTGCTCCCCGGGGTCTGACCCCAGCCAGGTGTGCTGGAGGTGCGGGTACAGGGAAGGGGGGCGGGCTGGTCCCTGGCAGGGCAGCTGGTGCTGGATAGCACCTCTGAGCAGCTCAGAAATGAGCAACAAACTCATACCAAAGCTGCAGAAAACCTTGCTCAAAATCTTCCTCTGGGCCCGCTTGAGTGAACTGCAGTGAATTTTGGATCCCGGCATTCAGCACACCTGAGCTGCAGTGATGTGCTAGCCACGGCACTGCCTGTACCCCTAAAGGCAACCGGCAATGCCATTCCTGATTTCTAAAGGTGCTGAGGCTCCCAACCGTGCGGAGAGGCTTCTACAGCCTCTTGAAAAACACCTCAAATCCAGTATCTTAGACCAGGTTTTTAAGGTATTTACTATTTAGTGAGTACAGGTATCCAAGCATGACTGCTGTTTGGGATATAAGGTTTCACTTGCCCTTGCTTAGGGCCACTCTCCCTCTCAGGCTCAGCAGGAGCAGTACCCCACTCCATCAGCATTCCCATCAGTCTCCAACTGAGACCATGGTGAGGAAAGAGTCATAGAATCATAGAATTGTTTAGGTTGGAAAAGACCTTTAAGATCATCCAGTCCAACCATTAACCTACACTACCAAGTCCACACTAAACCAGTCAAGGGTAGACTAGACTAAACCATGTCCCAAAGTACCACATCTACCTGTTTTTTGAACACTTCCAGGGATGGTGACTCCACCACCTCTCTGGGCAGCCTGTTCCAATGCTTGACCACCCTTTCCCTGAAGAAATTTTTCCTAATTTCCAGCCTAAACCTCCCCTGACGCAGCTTGAGCCCATTTCCTCTCGTCCTATTGCTTGTTACTTGGGAGAAGAGACCAACACCCACCTCACCACAACCTCCTTTCAGGCAGTTGTAGAGAGCGATAGGGTCTCCCCTCAGCCTCCTCTTCTCCAGGCTAAACAACCCCAGTTCCCTCAGCCGCTCCTCATAAGGCCTGTGCTCCAGACCCTTCACCAGCTTTGTTGCCCTTCTCTGAACACGCTCCAGCACCTCAATGTCTTTCTTGTAGTGAGGGGCCCAAAACTGGACACAGTATTTGAGGTGCAGCCTCACCAGCGCCAAGTACAGGGGGACAATCACCTCCCTGCTCCTGCTGGCCACACTATTCCTGATCCAAGCCAGGATGCTGTTGGCCTTCTTGGCCACCTGGGCACACTGCTGGCTCATGTTCAGCCAGCTGTCTACCAACACCCCCAGGTCCTTTTCGGCCAGGCAGCTTTCCAGCCACTCTTCCCCAAGCCTGTAGCGTTGCATGGGGTTGTTGTGACCCAAGTGCAGGACCCAGCACTTGGCCTTGTTGAACCTCATACAGTTGAAGAGCCACGGGAGACGGTTCTTGCCCTCCGCTCAAATTCGCTGATAATGAATACACAGCCTGTGTTCTTCTTTACTTCTGCAGAGAAAGGCTGGCCTTGCTCTCCTAGCCCGGCTCTCCTGGTTTCTTTGAAGCGTGCCATTCCACACTGCAATGGTGATGTAATTGTGACAGCAACATTCAAAGCATCTGTTGGTAATGATTGCCGTAATCTAATGTCAGCCTGCAGTTTTTAACAGGAACGCCAGAAAGGAGCTGGGAAGGGCTGGACGGAGAGTTCCGGCTGGATTTCAGCTCAGTGCCCAAACTGGTTCTTGGGAGCAAGACGTAACGCAGTCCGCATGACAAGTACAGCGGGACGGGGCAACAGCACTGAGCTGTGGATTAAGTAAGAGCAGATAAAGGGAGGCCCTTCTGCAAGTATTATACATGAATATGAATTAGTAACAGAAATTATGCTCTGCAAGTTGGTGAGAAAAGTAACTAACTATGCAGCTGCCAGTGGGCCTTAAAAACTTGATTTTGGAGCCTCTAAGGGAGACTTGAAGGGAGGGTGCTGTAGAGTAAGGCAGAGTACGAAGGGAAGCACCCTGGAGTTACAGTCTGCTTCTTGCTCTTGCATTAAAGTGATGGATTTGGGGGGGTGGGGAGGGCATTTATTTGTTAAATGGGCAAAATACCCAGAACCTAAGTAATGAACCAGAATCCTGCTTAACTCCCCTCACTTGAAATAACATACTTCTGAAGAGGGTCGATGGTAGGACACCAGCCGCGTTTGCTAACCAGCAATGTCCCACAGCAGTGCTGGTAACAGCGCTCTGCCATGATAGCGCCGTGCTTAGTTTCCAAGTTTCAGTATTTCGCACTCCTGAAGCTCCCTGACCAGACCTTAACCTTTAGACTGGCAGTGCCCCCTGAGACCTTGCCAGGGGATCAAATTGTTGGTAACGATGCAGAGGGATGTTGTCTGTAGACTCCCTGGCATCAGTTTCTGCAGCACGCCTGCATGCAAGAACCATCCTGTACAGCTTTGCTTTTCTTTTTTGCAGAAAGGAGAGGATATCTGCAAGTAGCAGAGAAATCTGTTGGGATCTGAGCTGTCTTTGCTACTGAACTTCAATATTTGGGGTTCTGAACTCCATGCTGTGTGCTATTTCCATAGAGTGTGGAGACTCATGCATCTGTAAAACCAGTTGCCATAACCCAAATAACTTGTGGGTATGAGGCTGTGTGAGTTCTTAAAACCTGCTCTGCTCATTCCTGGCCTGGAGCGCAATCTTTAGGATTAAAATTTGTCTGAGGTCAGAAGTCCTGTCTCCACATCATGCAACTGTACTGCTACAGCTGAAGTGGGATTGATGTTTCCACAGCTTCTCATTCTTCAGGCTAGTGCCTGTTCATATTTCTCAGTATAAGAATGTATCCTCAGTTACCGATTTTTTTCTAGTTACCTTTAACACATCTATTTATCATTGGCCAAGCCCATGAATACTTGTAAAAAATGTATCTTTCCCCTCCTTTGCTCTGTTGGCCTATAAATTACTAAGTTAGATTGACTTTTTCAGTTAAACCCAGCTAAAGATAAATATTAGAATAAAACTGTTTGGGTTTTTTTTATTCCATATATGTGCAATCTCTATAGCTATTCTGGTAGACTTTTAAAGGTGGCATTTACTAAGAATTCTTCCTAATATTTTGACTGCTAACCAGGTTTTTTTCCCCTAAGAATAGCTTTTCTAATGGAACAATTCAGAAGAAGCACTTATCATCATATCATAATGTACTGTGACAAGGACTGTTCAGCTTTACGTTTTGGCTTTTAATGTATTCCTAGCTCTTCACTGTGGCTGGCAAGGGTGACTTTAAGCAGCCAATATTGTAGAGAAGTAGTTGAAAAAATTTTTTGTAGTAAGAGATTCAGGACAAATTGTAGCAAATCTTCTCTTGCTGTTTTTCAATTGTTTTTAACATGTGTGTGTTTCTGTCTGATATCTTCCAGCAGAAGAGACCAGCTGAAGACTCCTATGATTCACCTCTGCAAAGTTTCTGTAGACTTTCCAAGATTTAGTAGAGATCATTGCTGTCCTTGGAAAGAAGGGAGCAACTAGCTCACATAGAAATCCAAAATATACAGAAATCATGGCTCTCAGTAGAGGGATTTTGTTGGTAAAACCTAGTTTGCTTCCAGAAACTTAACTGTGGTGTTGCCTGAATATGAACTACTTTGTTGTGGGCTTGGATAATACGTCACAAATAAGGAACTTGTAAAGCTAAAGAAAACACCCTGAATTTTCAAGTGCTGATGAGACGCCCTCTATAGGGCTCAGTAGAAGTTGTAAAAGCATTTCTCTGAGTCTAAAGGGCTTGAAAACAGCTGAAAATATAAATTTATGCTGGAGAAGCTTGTTCCTCTTGCCACATGTTTTCGTTGCTGTTCCTGTTGAGACTTTCTGCTGCAGTGATCCTTACAGGGAGGATTCCCAGAAGGCCTGAAACCTTTCCGATCTTATTGCTTATACGTTTTCTCTGCTTGACAGAACAATATGAAATAGTTGACCTTGCCCAGAGCAATATCATTAAAGCTAAACAAGATGACACTTGTCCTGTGTCTTGGTCTGGAGCTGTCTAAAGCACTCTCTGAATTCCTGTGGAACAAGAAGAAAAATTTTAGGCAATTGAAATACATGTGATGCTAGCCCAATAATATTTCTTGTTTTAACATAAATTTATGGGTATATTAATATGCATGTTTAAAACGAAGAAATTGAGTGGTTTACAGCTCAGAAGCTCATCTTGAAATATTTATTTTTCATACAGTAAGTGAAATTCATACTTAGATTAGCTGTTTTGAAGAACCTTTGTCTGAGGATCTACTGACGTGCTCTGGGCTAACATCTGTGCTTGTCAGGTGACCAGTGGAGGTCTGTTGGGATGTTTTATCCCTCATACCAAATGTTGGAGAATAGACAGAGCCCCACTGACATTAGCTACTGTCAATTGCACTTCAGTCAAGGTGAACGGGGAGCCAGAGAGGGATAACAAAGGCCGGTGGGGGAGTACACAGCAATTTTCTGGATTGAACACAAGAAGACAAAAATGAATTTTTGACAGACAATAATTCTAGTCTTCCTTTTTTTCCTTTACTTGGGAAGGAACTCGGCACGTTTTATATACAGGTCCCATTCATGCAGCCTTTCTGTCCACACGCTTAATTAGGCAAACATTTTAAAGTTGTAGTTCTCTTCACCTCCTTCTCCCCAGCGCCCCTGAGTCAATGCTTCAGGGGCTTGTGCAAGCACTGCTTCTGTTACAATGTTTGTGCCATCCAGTGGCTTAGGTGGCCAGCCTAGTAACTATCGATTTAAGGAGCAAGATGCTGCAGCTCATTCATGAAAACATGCAGACAGCATAGGCAATACTCTACTTTGGGCAGAGTTTTCCTTGTCTGCCCGCTAGCTAGGTAGAGCTCTTTTACTTTGGTTCTCTTCTGTGCTTGCACAGGATGGATAGCACTGAGGAGGGGAAAACATAGAATCCTAGAATCATTTAAGTTGGAAAAGACCTTTAAGATCACTGAGTCCAACCGTAAACCTAACACCGCCAATTCCACCACTAAACTATGTCCCTAAGTGCCACATCTACACATCTTTTAAATACCTCCAGGGATGGTGACTCAACCACTTCCCTGGGCAGCCTGGTCCAATGCTTGACAACCCTTTCAGTGAAGAAATAACCTCATAAACAGGATTATTCTCCTTTCTGGGTCACCTTTTCCCACGATGTACTGGCTGGTGTGTATTTTTGCCCGTACACCAGAGCCTTACTAGGCTGGAGTGCCATTCACAGCACACTTCCCGTCCTGGAGATTGTAGTCAACACAGATGGCTCTTTGTCGCTAAGTATATGTGAGTGCTAAATTGAATGTGCGCTCTTGTCTAATATTTAACAAAGCACATTGAGTTAATGACTAATGTTTCATTATTGCAGGAAGCTTTTAGTACCAAAAGGTTAAGTGGCTCATTTGAATATTGCCCGAGTATCTTTGCCACGTCAGGGTTTTTTTTTTTCTAAAGTTAATTTGCTATTGTTGTGATCTTGTCTGACAAGTGGTGGGTAAAAGCAAAGGCAGGTTATGGGGGTCTGTTTCCATGACATAATTTTACTGGTATTTAGCAAGTTGGATTTTACGCAGCTGAGCAGCTAATTTGCATGGACCCTTATTCAGGGATGAAAAGCCAGTTTTGAGCACAGGCTGTCTTCCGCTGGGAATTGTTTGCATCAGTAGCAAAGGACTTGGAGGGGGGGAAGTGATAGAAAAGTGGGCAAAGTTAGTAGAGCTAGAAGAGGCTACCAGAAGAGACTTGCTATGCATTCATACAGGTAGGGGAGTAGGCTTAGGAATTGTTGTTCAATATAGAATTATAGTGGCTGAGTACTAGTAAAGCACCATGGAAACAAGTTTCTGCTACACTGACATTAATGATATAAACTGCTTGTGACATGTGGTCATAAAAATGGAAAAAAGACATTTCTAAGACAAAAAAGCCTCCATGTTACTTTGGTTATGCTGAACCCTCAGTTCTTTGAATGAGTTTTTCCAGTGAAAAGCAAATTTCTAATAAACTAGTTCACCACATCTTTTTCTGTTTAGTTTGTTGAGAAAGGGAACACACATCAAACCACACGGTCCCGCTTTGCTGCTTTCCTACACAGGAGCAGTTTGTGAAGTTGGCTTCTGAACCTTTCAGGAAAAGTATGGCTGCTGTTACAATTCATCAGCCCTTTTTTTCCATAGTCACTGTAGTGACTTTGCCACCCTATGACAGAGTGTAAAGCTAAATCTTCACCTGTGGCTTTGCAGCAGTGGCATTTTTAGCATATCTGCTTCTCAGGTCTGTGTGCTCCAGTTGCCTTTTGAATAGATTTGCATACTTTTTATTCAGAAACTTCAATTGAAAAATCTTTTTTGCTTTTGATTAATGATAACCCCCTATAGCTTCATCTCTCTGGAAAAGAGATCTAGCTTAGTACAGCAATGCTAATACCAAGAAAAAAGCAATTGGAGAGGTTTTGCTTTCGAGATAGTGGGTGCAGGATTTTTTTTAACTAGTTGTCCTGGTTTCAGCTGGGATAGAGTTAATTTTCTTCCTAGTAGCAGGCATAGGGCTGTGTTTTGGATTTAGTAGGAGAAGAATGTTGATAACATGCTGATGTTTTTGGTGGTTGCTGAGTACTGCTTATGCTAGTCAAGGATTTCTCAGCTTCCCATGCTCTGCCAGGCGCACAAGAAACTGGGAGGGGCACAGCCAGAACAGTTGATCCAAACTGACCAAAGGGCTATTCCATACCATATGACGTCATGCTCAGTATAGAAACTGGGGGGGGGTTGGCCGGGGAGCAGCAATCGCTGCTTGGGAGCTGTCTGGGTATCGGTCAGCGGGTGGTGAGCAATTGCATTGTGCATCACTCGCTTTGTATATTATTATTGTTATCATCATTATTATACTGTTACTATTAGCATTACTATTTTACTTTATTTCAATTATTAAACTGTTCTTATCTCAACCCAGGAGTGTTTCTCACTCTTACTCCTCCGATTCTCTCCCCCATCCCACCGGGGCAGGGGGAGTGAGCGAGCGGCTGCGTGGTGCTGAGTTGCTGGCTGGGGCTAAACCACGACACTAGTTCATTATTACAGTTTCTGTATCAACTCTTCAAATTGGGCAAGGTTCGTTCTTCTAAATCATCTAAATGATTTTTTTCTAAATCATTTTTGTAAAGCCATTTAAATTAAGATGGCTGTTTAAGTAAGACTTGTTTGCAACTGAACCTGAAATGTTGATAAATTCAGGTACCTCTTGGTTACATATTGTTGTTTAATAGGTAAGGTAGAAATGAAGCTGCTTGGCAGCTTTCAGTTTCAACAATCTGTTCTCCCTCAAGCATTGGTAGGGAGAGTATCCAGGAGTCAGGCTGAGAACGACTATGTCTGTGCACTAGTATGGGGGATCTAAATTAACCATCATTACTTAGACACAATTGCAGACTTCTTAGTCCTTGCACAAAAAAGTTTAGAGTTCTTTTAAAGATACTTTTGGGGGCCTCCAAGTAGCCCTTTAGGTGTTCCTGCAATGGAGTGACGCTTCTGTCCAGGAACGCGGCTCTGCAGTGTTAGAGTTAAGGGAGAATTACTAAACTCATTCTTCCCCCAGAAACAAACCCAATTTTCTTTTTGTTTACTTTGCAGTCCAAAGCTGGAAATGTTCCCTCAGATAGTTCTCAATGGCTCCCTATGTGTCTTTCAAGCACAGTAACTGGCTTAAAAATCAGCCTAATGTTTTTCATGTTTCATGAGTCCAGAGAATTTTGAGGTAAAAAATGTTTTAGCTCGAAGTACTTGAAGGGACTACTCTCTGCAGGAAAAAACACTGACTGCTCTTATGCCAAGTCCAAATCTTTATCTCCCTTAAGGCAAAATCTCCATCACCGTTATCAAAGCACTGTAATATACTGCTTTTCTGTGTAAGTGCTTTGCTAAATCAGGGTTCTCTGTGCATCTCAGCATCAAGATCCTACCAAGGATCTTATTATGAGTTTAGACCAAAAATAAACATAAGGAAGTATTTTTGTGAATGTGCTCTAATTCATCCAAAGGCATTATTCTCTAAGACCTAGCGAACAAGATCTTATGGGATTGACCTGATTTCACTCCTTGTTCAATGTCATCCTTTTTTTTGGTAACATTTTTTCCTGCTTTATTACATCAGTAGATCCCTGCTTCTGGTGGTATTTTGTCACCTCTGACATTAAAAAGCAAAGCACATGTTTTAGCAAGCCTCCTCAGAACAGGGGTAGGCTGCCAGGCAAAGCACATGTATACAAACCAAAGAAGTCCGTACTGAGCATCGTGGCGGGTGCGTGCCTTGAGCCAAGACACCGTGCCCTATTTAAATGTCCAGGGAACAACCATTTGTTCACATCCTCAGCACCACTTCAGGAGGGACGCCAAGGAAGAGGTGACCAAAAAGTACACCTACACTGGAGCACACCCCCTCCTCTGCTACAGAGCAATGTAAAATAAAATGTCTCATTTCAAGAGACACCTCACATTTCAATGCCTGCCTCCCCCGGCGGTTATCGCTCCGGGATGCAGGCAGCGAGGTGCGAGAGAGCTTCTCTTAACGTGCCCGCCACTCCCTGTGCCGTGCGAGGCCAGGCGATGCTGTGCTGAAGCCTGAAGCAGCGCTGGAGTCCATTTGCTCCACGGATCTGAAATTGTTTGCCCATTGGCACTTTTCTGTACAAGTTGACAGGGGAGGAGTTGCTAAATTTGTGTCAAAAGCCAATACTTTCCTGCCTCCACAGGTCCTTGCAATGCTCAACTCCATGTACCCTGCAGAAAAAAAGTTTCTGTGCTGTGTCCCATCATCTGAAACAGGTTTCCTCAGAAGATTAGTAAATTTTTTTAACCTTTTCATGTCTTTTAAACTGTGAAAAGCCCAAAAGGTTGAAGGAAACCTCAGAAGCCACCTACAATTCCCATGTGTGAAAGTAGACTCTCTGAACCTTGCAATGTGACCCACTCCTTCACCTTACACACACTCACTGAAAATAGGGAATTTTGCACTACTGAGTAGCTATGTACAGTTACTTACTATAACATATTTCCATAAGTTTACCTCTCTGGGATCTGAATCAATGTAATGCTCTTCCCAGAGTCCTTCTAGTTTGAAAGTTCCGTACTTGTGTCTTGTTGTAGATGTTGTTTTCTGCCATTCCTGGGTGTATCTGAAGATTGCTAAATCTCTTTTAATTTTGGCTGTTTCCACACCTAGGATGTTGATATACTAAACTCAAAATTTTAAAAAGAAAATTAAAAGGACTAATGTGCCAGTGCATTTAGCTTTTAAAAATAAACTAAATGGACTATTTTGGCTGAATAATTGTGACAGCAGAGGTTTCTAATGAAGAGTGTGAAAGGTGTGAACATCTGGGACAGACACAGCTTGTTTAATCCAGGCTAGAGACATGTATATCACCTGTTCCAAGACAGACAAAATGTGCTCATCAGGAGATCCTTCAGCTTATAAGTAACCACCAAAGAACAGCAGGGAAAGTGTCTTAATGTGAGTTATTATCAGGGAAAAAGTGGTCTAAAGACAATACTGGGAAACACACCTACTATGTGAATCAAAGTAGGCTTCAGTGGTGGCCTGGGATGGATTTTGGCTTCTCCAGTGCTGAAACCGTATGGCCTCAACTCTTCTGCCAGCAAAGTGCTACAGCTCTAGGTCCACTCATGTTTTCTTTCTCAGCTTAAATTAGTGCAGCGATGCAATAGCCATTATATGCGGTGGGTACTGTGCATTTTCAAGGTATTAAAACTGTCCTGTAAGGACTGCTGCCCCAGTTTTGGTTTTGCTCTGGCATATGCTGAGTTCTTAAGGTTTTAATGCTGTGAATACAGAAGCCTTGTCCTTGCATAGAAGCTCATAGGAACTACCAGCGTCTCCACCCCATTCCCTAAAACAAACACAGCGCTAGCTGCCTGGCAGCATCTCACAAAGCCAACCAAGGTGCTTGCACGTGGTGAAACCCCATCTCTCAGGGAGTCAGGATGATACATGGGCTGGCTAATACTGCACACCCACAGCAGGTCAAGCCTCAGCCACATTCTGAAGAACTAAAAACATTTCAGTCATTAATTGGCTGTACAGGCTTAAACCCCAAACTTATCCAAAGTAGATGCAGCAAGCTGCCTTAAGCAGCTAAACTCAATGTAAAGACAACATCCTTCTTTTCCATGCATGTCAGGGTCCTGCCAATTGTTTTTGCAGGAAGGAAACCGGAAAAGGTCAGCAATGAAGTGAAGCTGCCGTGTCAGTCGTTACAAGGCTGGCTAACACTCCTTTGCCTACAGTTTTCACCATTGCAGGCATGCTTGATTTTCCACAGGCATACGTCTAGCCGCAACCTGCTGAGTTTCCTCTCTTACCATATGCTTCTTCCCTTTAAGCACAGCATTTCCGATAGGAACTGTGTCTAGTGCCTATTTCTAATACTCTGTTTCAGTGGTCTTTTCTGGTAGCAGGTGATGGACCAGGCTGCTGTATGCAAAGGTGCTGCCCGGCACCCACGGGGCAGGTTTGGCTGTGCCGGCTGCTGCCGGGTACCGCCTTCGCTCCTCCGCAGCCAGACGAGCATCCTGCTCGCTCAGTCGCTTCAGCAGATGTGCGTGATTAATGGATTATTTACCTTTTGCTGCCTGATTATTATTTTTTCTGCCTCTAACCTTTTCACTTTTACAAATTTATTTTGACTTGGAAATGCTGGGGATTCCACTTATAACCTTTATGTTTATTGGTGAAGTAGGTATTCTTAGACTGTTTTTCCCCCTCTTTCTAATTCTGGAGTTTAATTATATTTTTCCTTCTGCCTTTTGGTACAGGTGCAGTAATTAAATAGCATTAAGTCTGTTTCATGATCATTAAGTAGGCTCGTTATTGTCCTTTCTGTAGATATTTGAAGTTGTAAATAAGTCACCTTTCTGATGAATCCACCTGGTAAAACTTTGACATATCACTGAGGTAGTGCTGCTGTGGTTGTACGAAGAAATGTCTTGAGTTAGGCATGGTGCCTGGCCCTTTCCAGCAACCAGCCCAGAGAGGCTGGGGTGAAAAGAGAACTGCTGCATTTGAGAGCGCAGCGTAAGACTTGCGGGCGGGATGAGCCAAGGGGAGGAGGGGAGGCAAGGAGGAAAGCAGAAGGACAGAGATTTCATTTGACTCTTAGGGGCAACATTTGCAAAGCCCCAGGTGTCTCCAGCCAGAAGTGTTGTCCTAAGAGCTGAGTGGGCACTGGGGGATACTTGCATAATCTTATTTTTCCTCTGCCTTTCCTTTTGCCTTAGCTTTTGTTCTTTTCCCCATTCTGCCAGCCCCTTCCAGCCTTATCTCTGGATTTTTCATGCCGTTTCTGTAATTTATCTGGTAAGGCGTATTGTGCTCATTGCTTCATTAGTTTTTCTTTGGAGTGTTTCTCCCTCTCCCTGCTTTTTTGATTGCTTGTGCACACTGACCAGGCACAGACACTCCTGGGACTCTTGCTCTGTTGTAGCTGTTCTCTTGCATTCTCTCTGTAAAAGCCAATATCTGATTTGTGCTGAACCTTAAGTAATAAATACGAATACTTAAAACACTGAAATTATTCAGGGATGAGTTTGTTTTTTAAACTCAGGCTTGTGGGCTCAGGCCACAGGGATGAGATCTCTGACATTTGCTGTGGGCGTGGGTTTTTTTCAGTGTTTCTAAAGCACTATTAATGGAAGAATATAATGTGACCATTTTTAAAACAGTATTTAAGTGGTGAAACACTAGATATCATATTGATGCGGTGTGCATAATTTCAGAAAGCGTGAATTAATCGGCTTTATGTGATGGGTATGCAGGAATGGAGCTTGCATGAATGCAGACCACACACTTTAAAATACTGTAATGGGAGACTGCAAACATAATAGAAATGTCCCACAGGTGAACTACAGTGAGGAGCAGGGAGGAAGAAGAGGGGCTTCTTAGCAGCATGACTCCACAGTGTTAGTGCTCTTTTCAGCATTTAGCTAAGGCTGGAAATTTGTTCTCCATGATTACATTAGAGGAAAAATGCACCCATCTTTTGGAAGGTACATACAGAGGTTTTAATTTTTTCATGTAAGAAAGCACACAGAGTGAAAAGCATGGACCTGAATACATGTTGCCTCCGTGTGGTACGCACCTCTTTATGCCGCAAAAGATAAAGCTGCCAGTCTTTCTTGGGTTGTGTGGGTTTGTTTGGTGACCTTCACCGATGCCACCAGAAAAAGCAGAAATGTGTTGCTCCTGAGGCCAGGCTGGGTAATTTGACGGAGTAAACAGATCAAGAGCAAGAGCAGTTGTATGGAGGCATCAACAAGTAGGCTGGATGCTGCAAGTCAATGTTTTTTTTTTTATATACTATTGTTATTCTGCTGTAGGGTGCATGGGACCCTAAAGTTTGTACTGGTCTTCAGTGTATCTCTCTCAGCGTGCTTTAAGAGCAGCGTATTTGTTGCATGGGTCTCCCCTCGGGTGCCCTGCCTCCCACCAGCTGGTGGACTTGGCTGAAAGAAAACCTCCATCAGAAAAGGCCACGTGAAGGCCAGCCTCATAGACAGCACCTTTTGCTGCGCAGCCGAGGACGCGGTATGGCTGCCTCAGACTTAGGTGCCCACCGCAGTGCTGGTTCTCTGTCTCTCTCCGCAGCACTGGGGACCTGCAGCGGGCAAAGTTATACTGGCGAGGACTTAGACTTGTACTGATGCCACCTGCTTTCATTACTGTGTGGTTATATTACCTACAGAAAAGTACAGTCAGCATGAGCATGCTTTTAGTACCACCACCATCACTTCACCAGTAGAGCATGCCAGTATTCAAGGAGACATGAAGTCCTCTTCTACCTCGGTTACAGTTTTCTTCCCCTCAAATGTTACAAAGAACAGGGAAAAAAGCTCTTTGCATGCCAGAGCGCTCCAACAGCAGGAGGACAGTTGTCTAAAGCAACGGCAGGTAATGATGCATAAAATGAGCCTATCAAGGTTGCTGGGGTTTTTTTATGATTTCCATTGCTGGGACTACCTGAACAAGAGCTTTTACAAGTTTTCTGTGATGGGTCTGACCCCATGCTGCAGGGAGCACATAACACTTAGGTGCCATGTTATACCAGAACTAAAGTATCTAGGTAAGACGTGATGACACGATGGAAAAATAGGGATAGTGCTTAGCTTTTCCTCCATCTACCTCAGCTTACCTCCACCAGAGCTGGAGGTCAGCCCAAGTGGGCCGAGAAACCCACAGACCACAAAATTTGTTGCCCAAAACTGGCATGAACCTCACACTCAAAATATTAGGCTAAAAAAAAAAAAAAAAAAAAAAAAAGTTTTTTCTTCTTTAGGAAAATGCTATGAAAAGAACTGTCCAAACAGGCTAGGTAGCTTTAGTGTTTCGACGTTATGTTGGTGGCATGAAAGAAATGAGGAAGTTCAGATGCAGTTGTCACCTCTGTTACCAGATGTTATTGGCTACTCTGTCACCCTGCTGCCAGGGTCTCAGGCTAGATCCAGAGAGGCTTGGACATAAGAAATGAGGAACAGCCCAGCTCCCTGCGCATTTGCCAAGTATCCATCATGCTCTGTTGGGGAGTCATCATTGGTTTGGGGTTTTGGAGATGAGTAAGAATGAAAATGAAGCTGAAGGTATCTCACAAATAATATTCCTGTAAAAATTGTTCAGCAATTAAGCACTGTCAGTCCTCACCCCCTTCCTCTCAGCCCAAATCTTGCTACTAGAGAGTAAAACAAAGCAAAACTTCTAGCAGGTTCAACTCCATTTCCTTCAGTTCAGAAGACAAGGATATATATCTTCGGGATTCATTTTTTCAGGATTCGCAATTTTTGATTCAGGAGATCTTGTCTGAGACTTTCATTTTGCATGAAATCAGCACTTGCTATTTGTTGTATGACATAAGTCCGCATGCAGCAGGGCTGTCCCCTTGGCTTCCTTCAGACTTCTACAGATACAGCTGGACAGAATTTAACAGGGCTGCTTACAAATGCCTTCAGACTCCTTTTGGTATTAAACCAGTAAGTTGACTTAGTAGCCATTGTTTCCCTAGCAAAACCATTAAAGTTGACATTTCACCATAAATACTTCATTAAAATAGTGGGTGTATGAAAATGTTGCAACATAAAAACACATTGATGCCAAATTAAGAGACCTCGAATTCTTGCATTACAGCACAGCTTTGCTCTTTATTTAATGTGACACTGTTTAATAAAGTCAGGAACCTCTGTTTATTTTTACTTTATTTTTTAGCATCTTCCTAAAGCTTAATATCACACTGCACAAAGTTTTGATACAAGTCTGGAGGGGAAAGTGGTCAAACCCAGGCGGAGGGAGCCCCCCGGGGCAGGGCACAGCCTGCACCGCCCCGAGACCCTCGCAGCTCTTCAGCCAGGGAAGATGCCCGGAGAACAAGGTGCAGCCAAGCAAGGGAAGCAAGGAGGCAAGCTGGCCAGGGAGCGACGGGAGCCTGCGGACACAGCAGAGACTGGTAGCCCCTGAGAGCAGGAGCAGCAGGGCTCATCCCCAAAGGAGCACGAAGGGGCTGAGTGGAGGGGGCTTTGCAATTTAGGAAGTCTGTTCTGAAGCTGAACACGAAGTTAAAGCCTGACCTGGCAAGACACAAGGCAGGGGGTGGGGAGGGAATTTGCTTGCAAAAAAACCTTCCTCCCTACCCAACTCATGAGCTTTTTCCATTTGAAAATTGTTCTAGCTCATGATTGCCTGAAGCCTGGCTTTTGCATTCAGAGCCCTCTTGGTGCTTTTGGGGGTATTCACTTTGAAAAAAAAAAGCCCTGGCAGATCTTTTTGGATGCCTTTGAATCCTGTCGTGGCATGGCTTCAATCAAGAAATTCTTTCCATTTTTCCTCCCACAGGGAGGTAAGTTGTCAGCACAAGTGATTATTTGTACAAAACACTATGCACACTTATAAGTGACTTGGTATCAGGCAGGTGGGAAAACCAAAAGCGTAGGTTATCGAGGTATCAATAATGAATTGCAGCTTAAGAAGAGAATTCCTCCCTCCTCCAGGATTGAGATTCCTTTAGTTTGTGGTTTTTAGTTTGGACCCTCATATTTCTATGGCCGTTCAGCATTACAGAATGAGCAACTGCTGTCAGAAATATTTCTACTCTTGGCATGATCACTGGAGTATCTAGGGGTGACGTGCTGAGTGGCTGCTATCCAGAACAAGAGCTTTCAGGAAGGTTTTGAAGGAGGAACGCTAAACCTTCTGCTTGACAAACGAGTGTGTCACAACAGGCCACAGAGATGCTTTGAAATAAGATACGACAAGTTAAAACCTAAAGATGGATCAAACAAGTACAGAAATGAAAATCTCCTTTCCTCTTTGCAAATATAAAAGTGCATAACTTTTTTTAAAAAAGCAGATACAAATCCATCCTGTGCTCCTCCCTCCCCATCTTCAACTGCTTGTGGTTCAAGCAGAAAAAAACCCTGCACTTCTGTCAAACTCTGGCAGCTTTCTCACCTGACACTGTAGAGTAACCTTGTATGTTACAGGGACTAAAGGCATTGAATCATCTTTGCATGCAGTCTGTGACTTTCAAACAGATATAAAGGACTTGCGTTTTATTTGAATATTCTTCTCCAGGTCAGAGAAGCGCCAAGCAGACACTCTTGAAGCTGTCATCAGTAGCTTGTTATTTTCTAGAAATCCCCTGTTTATTCAGTCCTTCTGTAATATCTGAAAAAAACCCCAAACAATTCCTCCAAGACAGATGCACCTTTTAGCCATTCGTCCACCACAGAGTTTTGTGAATGCTTAAGCAATACATTCCTCTGGTGAAGAGCTGACCAGAAGACACTTGGACCCTTCCCAATCTGGTTTCAAGCCTGTCAGCACTGGTCTAAAACAACACAACCAACCTGAACCCAGCCAGCCTAAATTTTTCCAGGATTTTAACACACATTGGGATGATCAGGTCCCACTCAGTGCAAGTACCATGTTGGCAAGGCAGTATCTTCAGGGGGTTGTTGGCAATTATAGGCAATGGTAATGTTGTTTGTGACTGCTTATTGGATTTTTAGGGACTATTATTATCAGCCTCATTACCTACTGAAAAGCTGCTGTATGTTCAGCCATCAGCTTTCTGTTGGCAACCCTGGCCTCTTTGACCCTATGCTGTCCTCCAGCTATGGCTGTTGCAGTGAACTGGACCTTTGGGGCTCGTTTGTGCCAAAACTCAGCTATGCTCTATTGATTATTTGCCTTGGAAGGAGTTGCCATCTGGGTGATTAGTGTGGACCATTTTCTAACCACCGTCTAGAGGCAAAACTAGCTGAAATCCTACTGTGCCAAAGCCACAACTGCTTTCTTTTGATGCTTTTTGCATTGCCTTTCTTCCACTGACTGGATGGATGGTTGGGGAAATGCAAACCAGGGCTTTCCAGGGTGTATTTCCTGCTGGCTGAGCTAACGAAGCGATACTTGTTGCGGTAACGTTTTTCATTCCTTTCAGCATCACGTTGCACTCCAACTTCTGTGTCCCAAACACCCTCTGTAAGAGCGTCCTGAGCACCCACCAACATGCCCGCAGCCTTTGCTTCAGCCAAACGAACACACTTGACCCGACAAGGCTGTAGAAACCTTGCCAGGTGAATGTAGACCTGAACTCCAAAACAAGAACCCTTCATTACAGCTCTCACTCTGTTGGACTTCCACCCTGCTGGCTGCCCAGCTATGCAGTGCACAACCTGCCTCCAGCATCCAGGAGATGCCTGCAGCGTTACGAGCGCCTGCGCTGCCTGGCTGAGGGCTTACCCCATCCTCTACTTCCTGAGCACCAAGATGCTTCAAGAGGTTTGAGCTGAGCTCAGGGATAAGACATCCAGGATTCTCCCCAAAGTGCCTGAATGAGGAAAAATAATACACTATACTTCTGATAAGCGCCACTCACCCGTCTAAGCAGCGGTTTCAGAGAAGTAGCTGAAAAATCAGGGAACTAGCCAAACTGCACAAATTTTGTTTCTGCATCTTTCTTTCTGATCAGCCTGTGAGTTTTTAATGCACAAACCAAACTGGAGAATGAGCACCTTCCCGTTTGTTATTTGGCTCTGAGATATCAAATAAAACCACAACAGTGCAATACTGTCAAAGCCACGCTTGCAACTAAAACCAAGTTGACTGAATGGCACATAGCTACTGCTCAAGTCTTTACGATATTATTTCTTTATATAAACCTACTGTTGGCTAAAAAAATGTAGCAACAAAAAGGCAGCTGAAAATATTGTTTGCGCAAACTTGAAACAAGCAGCAAGTCCTGATGATCAAACAGCATATGCAAAGAACCAAGTGATTTTTAGCACAAGAGCAGTAAAATATTGAGGCGATTCATTCATACCAAAGTTAAACCACGGTTTCAGTGAGGTCTGCCCATTTTACAGTTTGCGAGGACAACCATCACATCCACAGACTGCACGTGAGAAAGCGAGAGGGATGTAGCAGGCAAAGGACATGCCACCCCCTCGGGATGCACAGGCCCATGCCAATACATAAACCTAGCACTGACCACTTCTCCTCCTGCCTGGTTACCGCCACGTTCTCTTAAATCCCTTCCAGTGATGTTTTTTCAGGGCTGAGAGACATTTCGTCTAGTTTTCCCATTTCTCATTACCCACAGGCCACCACTTCCCTACACTTTCTAGCCAGCATCCTCAGTACGTTTTGGTCATGCACAGGATTTCCCCTATATCATGGGCAGGGAAGATGGCAGGCAGAAGAGAGCCATGCACATGCAGAGTGTGGCTGGAGACCAGCTGAATTACATCCTGAACACAGACTCCTCCCTTTTCTGTACTTGTCCTTTGCATTCCTCCCTTGCTACCTCCCCTTGGAGATAACATCAGTTTCCTTGGCTGACCACAGCCTCCTTACCACCCTCCCTTTCCTGGGGTTTCCTCATCAGCAGGTCCTACAGCGGCAACGTGGTGGCCCCGGCCCCTTCTGCTGGAAGTGGGAAGAAGGGAACACCTGGCCCTTTGGCCCTGAAGCTTGCTCTGAGCCAGGGCCATTGCTCCTGCACAGCGAGGAGGAAGATGAGGAACACCAGCTCCCTGCTGTAGGGTACATAAGCGCCAGCTTATATATTTTTTTATATATATTTATATAAATACATACATAATAAACCCCCTTTCCTGGGGACATGGGCTAGGCTCTGGCAGTAACTTTGCTTTTGGCCTCCTAAGGTTGAATTAGGGATCTCTAGTAATAAAGACAAATACCATTGCACCTTGGTAGCACTTGCATGTTTGTTTTCCCTAAAAATTTTTTTTTTTTTTTTTTTTTAACAAAAGTGTCCCAGTAGAGAAGCTGCAGATTAAACTCACTTTCTACCTGGTCCCAGAGGTGCCTCTGCAAACAGCATCCGTTTTTACTGCTCTCAACTACCAGCCTATGCTCCCAGATAGACACTGGCTCTGTTTCAAGGTCTTCCTCTCAAAACATTTTAGCACTTCTGTTCGTATTGCTCCAGGATGTCCATGCACACATCACTGACCAGACTCCCCA
This sequence comes from Pelecanus crispus, assembly GCF_030463565.1. Lineage (NCBI taxonomy): Eukaryota > Metazoa > Chordata > Aves > Pelecaniformes > Pelecanidae > Pelecanus > Pelecanus crispus. The sequence continues at coordinate 156,315,776 of NC_134643.1, forward strand.
TGTAACTACCAGCTTTAATCACGGAAGGGATTGCTTTGGCTACACAGAGTCAGAGCAAGATCTTCCAAATCTGTAATGGCAGTAGCTGCTTTCACCTGAATCTGTAAAAACCCAGATTCAGTCAAGGAAGAGGTAAAAACAAAGTAAAAACTTCTTCCCCAAAGTAAAATTAATTAGTTTTTAAGAACACCTGTTTATCTCCATCAACACCCTGCACATGCTTAATTCAGCCTTTTCATCTGACCACCTCTGTCAGTCACCCCCATGAACCCTCTATTTACCACTGAAGAATCTTTCTCCTTCACTTGGCCATTCACATCCCAGGGTTTATACATCTAAGAATGAATGACAGAAACGTAATTAAAAGGTTTTTTTATTAAAAATCAACATATCTATACATCTGTACATTCCACATACTGCTGTATATGTTCACCAACATAACCATTAAGTCAGGAAGCATTAACAGTACAGATTTCCATCTGAACAAATTTACTGCAGGGGAACTTCAGTTTTGTAATCAATCAGACATTACAGAATGTCATTAACTTCTTTTCCCTTTAAAAGTAGCAGCACATTTAATTATCAGTGTTCACAAGGCATAAGCCCCAAAGTGTTGTACAGCAAGAGGAAAATTAATTAGTAAATACAGACAATAGGAGCAGAGCTCACAAAGAAAAGGTATTAGCTGCTGCCTATTACAAACAGCAGGATGTTAGTAAAACACTTAGAGCTATGCTGAATAGAGACTGCAGCAAATCGGGAAGAGTAACAAAAGTTACTTCTTGATACAACTGTATAAAATAAAATATTTTTTAATGTCATTCAGGATAGGAGCCCTGCAAAGAACAGACGTTGTTATAAAGATTCAGCAGAGTCAGGATAATGCTTGTGTGTTCAAACATGTAATAAAGGTCTCGGAAAACATACGCATACTCCACCCCTACCACCACCTTTCTACAGTTGACATTATTAGGGTTTCACGTGGTTGGTGTGACATTTTATTGAACAAAGACAGATGTGCTCAGGAGTCCACCCAGAACTCAAGATTTACACCCCTGACAGTTAAGTGCTAGAAGAGTGACATTAATCAGCTAACAAAGGCTGGAAAGTTTTTGGAGACTGGGGGGGCAAAGAGAGATGTTCTCACTGTAACCCAGACTCCCGTGCACACCCGAAACACCACAGAATGGGCTGCCCAAAGAAGTCTGTTCGTAGGTACCTGTGGTGTGCTCTGTGTAACAAAACCCAGTTGTTTATTTTCTCCAAACTTTGAGATCAGTATTCTTGTAATATTATCAATGTGATAAGTTATCCCTTTAAAGCGTAGAAGTGAAGAGCTAATTGAATTCTCTCATAAATGTACAGCTGTTAATTGTATTTTGAGCAGAGCACCAGATTCTGAGCAATTTTTTCTCATAAGTGTTTTTCCTCTCTTTTTGACTTAGAGAGGAAAAACTGCATATGATGACATATACACATCATAGGCAATTTTTATGTGAGGAAGCATGGAGATACGGAAGAGTAGAAAAGGGTTTAACAAGTGCTTTTTGTATGTATCAGCAACTGTAATGGAGGATGGCTTAAAAAAAAGGGTCAGAGCTGCAATACTTCTGTAATTAGAAGATACATGTTAAGCAAACTTGCCTCAGTATCTGCAAAAAAATTTGTGTGAGGGACTGATCGCATTTATTATGTCCTGAATCAGAGACACACTGTCACATTAAAAAAAAAAAATCTGCACTACTGTTTTGGTCTTCACACATACAAAGTCAGAGGAGACTCACTGAGGAAAAAAACCAGTGAGATAAATTACAAACAAATAATTTAGCAAGAGCTAAATTAAGAAGAAATACTCTGACAGAATCTCCTCTCTCCAAGGGCAGGTCTAAGCCACCACATTCCCTACCTGGAGAGAAAAAGATTGCATCAAGCTTAAACTCCCAGAACCCATTTAATATCCAAACTAGAAGGATGGTCAAATAAATATTCCTCTTTCCTGCCTCTCCTCCTTCATGTATCCAGTCAGCAATTAATAACCAGATTACCATTCACGCCCTCCTTGCTGCTCCACCGATACCAGAAGAATTTACCACAGTAGCAATGCTGTCCCAGGAACTGCAGGTACACAAACCAAGAATGAGCAAACTGACGGCACCAAAATAAAAGGAGAAATGAACTCAGGTCCTCCAATGTGAGGTTCTCTTACCCAAGGGGTGCTGTAGTTGTCCTACCTAAGGGAATTTGAATGCAGACCTTTCTTAAGTTTCCTGGTGATAAAGTACAGAATACCACACACCACTCTGACGTAGGCTGTCATCTCCTCTGGTTGAGCATTACCCCAGTTGCTCAAGCTCTGTACGCGCACTGGAAGAGCATCCTCCACCTGCCACTTCCCTGCTGAGCTCTTGCTCTACCTCAGCCTCACGTGTTTTTGTTTTTCCTTTTTGTTACCGTGGGACTTCCATATTAATTCATCCAAGTGAGTTCTAGTGTTAAGTTTAACAAAAAAAACAGGTAACAATGTATGAATCACATGTCAGTATTTTTCCAGTCCATGTTTCTGGGGGGGGCTAAAAGAATTAGATCCCCCAACTTTAATATTTATCACCCTTTTGGTCATCTATGACTGCAAATACGCTACCTTGCATTACTCCGATTTATGTATTTGTTCTGTATGTACAATTATTGTTACTGCTGCATTTTAGCCAAAGTACAAATCTGAAAAAAAATTGAATATTAATAAAGAATTGTTTAATCTTTTACAGCCATACCTTTTCATGCAATAACAATTAAGAACTTTCTTGTGGTCTGGAATGATATGATCTCTATTCCATTGCAACACTAGTTGACAAGACTAAGTTCATCACTACCTAGTGGTGAGAATGATTCTTAATCATGGAGAGTGCCACTTGTTTTAGTATGTCCATATTAGATAGGAACAAAGCATACTGAGGATGCCTGCAGCAAAAGAAAGCATTTCTTATGAACTGCTACTGTACGCAAAAGGCTTATCAGATCTCTGTAAAACCACTTCCTCTCTATCAGCAAGTACTTTGAGGACAGGGAACTACAAATTTGTCTACATCACCATTGCCAGTTGTATACATAATGTTTGAAAACCATAAATAGAAGATACAGAAGAATCTGCTCATAGCAGTGCAACACAGGAGAATCACTCGTGCCAGAATTAAGTCAGAAATGCCCACATTTGTCTTTTTTGAAGGTGCTTTTCACTAAACATGGCTTACATGTCTCAGTAGAAAGGGCTACAGAATTCCTTGCTTGGATTTTGGATTTTATTTATTTTTTTAAAACCCAACACAACAGCTCAGGACAAACTCAGGAAAGAAAAAGATCTAAAGGTCTTTTGCTTTGAAGACAAAGAAACAGGTATTTTTTTCCCCTGGATGTGGTCTGGTTGCGCCTTCCTGAAGGCACCCCTATGCTTACAAGGCTGTTTTAATAAGCTAACCTTTCCGTAACAGGAGAACTCTGCCGAGACTGCATCTAGAAGATACCATGCAGATATCCCATTTTGCTGGAAGTCTCCACTCTGATTTGGAACACCGAAACAGTGAGCAGCTGTACTAACTCAATTGCATGCTGGTCAGTAAGCTTGTTATTTATTAGAGCTTTACAGAATTAAAAGAAATGCTTTGACTTTGAAATACTTAACTTTTATTTAAAGTCATCATTGTTTAACATCTCTTGTGGGAAGCTGCTTCTTTTAAACTGACTGCTTTAAAATGGTTAAATAGCAATGTGAATACTTATCAGGACAGTTAAGTAAAGGGTTTTTGTTGTTGTTTGAAAAACCTTAGTTTACAGAATGTTTGGTAGACTATAACAAATCTAGTACCCCTGTAGTGCGCCTTTGTAGATTTCTTCCCAATTATACCCTCTTTCCATGATTTTGATTGCACAAAGTCATCCACAAGTACTAAAACCTGTTCTTGTGGAGTTCCAACCTGCCTAAGTTATGTTACAGCAAACATCTAGCACATAGCCTGTACACTTATGTATCAGCTACATCTTTATCCTCCAAAGAAACTCTAGAATAACATAAGATCAATTTATTCAACTGGATGTACAGTATATTTGCATATTAATAAATAAATCAATATTAAAGTTAAGGTCTCTTCCCCCATATAAAAGTGACTACAGTCTGACCAGACAATCTGACTTCGCTTTTTTTCTTCCAAGCACAGCTGTGTGACTGAGGCTATCAGTTTCCACTCCATTTATTACAGTAACTGTAGGAGTAGAAACCTAATGAACCAGTGCTTACATTTAAATTCTATATAGCAGAGGAGGGGGAGGGGGGAAGTACTAAAAAGTGCATCAAAAGCCAACAATTTGTAGAGCAAAAATCAAGTTCATAATGTGATCCTGGGGAAGAGAATCCAGCCCAAAAGAGGACATGCTGCAGCAAATGTTATAACCAACGCACATTTTTGTCTTGATAGTAAGCTGCATGGTGCCAGTCTTGTCATGTAATGTTCCAAGAATTCCAACTCCAATAGATGCCATCTCCACCTCTACAAATTTATCAACATCACATTCAGTGCAAAGTGACATTTCTTAAAATAACTGTTTGCCTTGTCTCCATAACATTCATCCTTACTGTGAAGAAAAGGCTCATTTTCTTTCACTATTTATTACTATATACAGAAGAGCCTATATTTGCACCTCTCCATTTCTGGTAGTGAATTTCCTTTTCTATCTACATTCATTAGAAATCAAAAAGATAAGTGGCGATATTTCGTATTTACTGGAAGTCTTCCCATTAACCCAAAGACTGGCTGTTCATCTTGATTTATACCTAAAGTAGCTGCACTTTGTTCTTTTTTCCAGCCCACTTTCAATGGGGTATAAGTCATGGGAACCTGTGGGACCGGAACATATTTCAAGTCTGATTGCTGGAGTTGGAAGACTGATGAGTCATGTTTGAATTCAGATGTCTGTTTGCAGCACAGTGTGTGTGGACGATACCCCCATTTGGGTATCTTACAAATACAGGCTCGCAGAAAGGATTTTGGCACACCTGACAGACCTTTTTGTCTGAAAGACGAATTGGGGTTCCTTTTTGTTTGACCTAAGGAGAGGAGAAAAAAAATCCAAACATGAATCTAGCAAGAAAGGAAGGGAAATTACAAGGCATGTAATTTCAACTGTACCAAATGGACAAACCTGGTCAATGACAGAGGCAGTAGGAAAAGACAACTTGAACTATTTAACTTGAATGCAGTTTTCACATTCATACTCATTCATTTTCATGCTTCCTCTTAAGTACTGCTTTTTTTTTTCTTCTTCTTTTTAGTCTTCTTTGTTTAATAAAGAAAAGCACTTACAGATTTAATGCAACTGAAAAACCAATGCAACTTCCTAAACAAAGTCACAGGACAACTCCACAGCAAACTGAGCACCGATGCAGTTTTGAGACAGATTCTGGTGGTTATACCATCGTTAGAACTAAACAGATTCAAGAATCTGCTGGGAGCTTTAAGCAACACAGCTCCAGCTAGGGATAGGAGAAAGCTTCACAAGTGAATTTACCACTAAAAAAAAGCTACTAACAAGCTTCAATTAATACTAAGTGCTGGGTAAACTCTTTTGCAAATTCTGACAGGTCTCAATCCTAGTGAAAAAAATGCTAACTCACATTTGTCAAAGTTTCTCCAAGAACTTTGTTAATCTGTAAATCCGAGGTTCACTTTCATTCAGCCCAGAAGTTCACCAAAGTTGTTCCTATTTCAAGGCCCCCACCTTCCCTTTTGTTTTACAGAGAAAGCATAAAATTAAGTTTCGATCTAGTAGTTATGGCAAAATACCAATAAATGCAGCAAGTAAAATTGCCAGGGACATGAAGACATCTTTGTCCTGATTCTTCAAACTTCTTCTGAATATTATATATCAAAGGACTTAACTGTCAAGCTTCAGAGTGCCTCTATTTACAAAAAAAAAACCACAAAAAACAAACCAGCCCCAAAAAAACCAACAAAACAGCCAGCCACAAACACCTACCTTCTCATGTTTGTAGATTAAGTTTTCAGCTTTTGCTAACCCAAGTGCAATCTGATTCATTCTTTTTGTATGAATACTTTGCCTCACTGCTCCAGCCAGGAACGGGGAGAGGAGCTGCACTGACCAGCTGTCAGGCACCAGCTGCAAAACTAGAGCTGCATCAAATTCAGCAGCGTGGTTATTCAGGAGATCCACAGCAGCCATGACTAGTGCACAGTCCGAAGTGCCTGGATTTAGATACACTGACAGCAGCATATGGAAAAGCCTCCGTCTGTACTGCATGTCTCTGCTCTTAGAGTTCCATATACAGTATTCTTCAGCAGCATGGAAGTCCTTTAACTCGTGGACAAGGATATGCAAAGCCTTCTCATGTTCTTCTAGTTTTCCATATAAAATTGCACTTTCCATATGAAGGTCTGTGCCCTGGATTTTGTCTGTTAAATGAGAAACAAGGCAATAGCTGCTCAGTGGAGAAGATGACTACTCCTTCTCCCAGAGTCAATGCAAACAAGCCCACAGAACTGAACTCTCACTATTTTTGCAGGGGTGCTGGCAGCTATAAAGAGGACAGATGTTTCTAAGTACAAGAATGCCTAGACGTATGGAAACACATCTCTAACAAAAGAGCACCACAAAATACAGAAAAAAGAAATTACTAAATAACAGGTGACAAAACCAGTGTCACTGACACCTTCTAAATTCTAGCATGTCAGTCTTGCACATTTCTGCACACACTGCTACCATATATATGATAAACTGTAAGATGAAGCCACAATATTTTTAACCTCTGCTTCTCCCAGTATTATAGAAAACTACAGAATAGTTTAAAGTCCATAAAAGACAATAAAGGTCAAATAGTATTTCCCTTTAAGAAAAGGACACTACAAACCCTTAATCCAGTCTGACAGTGTCAGCAACAGGCAAGGGGGAATGGCAAGTTCATCTGGCATTTCACGATAAAGTAGAAAATCCTCTACGTATTGTAAAGGTGATAAACATTTGGCATAGGCCTCTGTAAAAGGTATGGAAATACAGTGTTTTTCTCACCAAAATATTCTGGTTATCAAGGAGGAACACACCTCCTTTTTTGCATTGATCTCACCTTCATGTAAGATAAGAATTGTCATGTAAGAAATCTTATGTTTTGGAGTACATGGATTTCAAGAGAATAATCCATCTTGTAACTCTTGCCTTCAAAAATTTGGTTAAAAATTAAAAGATGAAAAAGAGCAAGAATTTCAATGACTGTGTTATACTTGTATATTATCGGTCATATAATGTTTTGCTGACTGGAAAGACAAGGGGACATTGAACATTGGTAAATTATTTTAGTTGCTACTCAGCTATTTTTATTTCCGCTTCCACCGGATTTTTCCACTGAATTTCAGAAAAACATTTCACATCTTTCAGTACAATAACAAGTCATTTCCCTTCCATCCACCAGAACAGTGGATGAAACATTAAAAATTAGCCATTATAAGCATTGGCCAAGGAGAAAATTTAGCTCAACTGCTGCCTGCTTTACACCAACAGTAAGACGTATGTTGCACTTGTCACTCAAAAAGATGCTCATATTTTTGTTTAGCATGAACCCCAGCTTTTGGGGTGAGAGTGGGTTATGGACATCAAACAAGTCCTTGGTAATCAGATTCCTCAAAGTTTCACTTCAGTTCACTGAGAAACAGACAGCTTAACAAATAAACTTGTAAGTCTTCCATTTGCAAAAGACTGTCACAAGTTACATGCTCATTAAAAAGAAACTGACTATAAATTAAGATGATAATTGTATGAAGATTTTTTTTTTTTAGCTAGTTATGGTATTGTGTCTTTGGTGCAGTGGCAAACATACCATTGTACTTCATGGGCTATGGGAGATCAAAGCCAACACTAACGGATATGCTTTCTAAATTAGCTTGTCTGTTAGAAATACAGATGGTAAGCCTATCAACCAAACACACCTAGAAACCTCAGCTCTTAGTTTTCTATCCTTATGAGGACTTTATTCTGTTTCCTGCTGGAACTGACATATAGCACTTATAATGGACAACATGCATCTTACCCAAAATAAAGTGAATTCTATAAAGATCGGATTTCTGAAGAAGACTGCGTAGTTTAAACAGCAGTTCAGTTGTTTCTGTACAATTATCTGTGGTCACAGATTTTAGCTGAAGTATTGCCTCCAAGTACAAGACAGCTAGATGAGTATGGTACTTTTCTTTCTACAGATGAAAAGAACAACAATAGCTCAGTTTACAAAGACAACCCCCTCTCCCCACCAGTAACAGTGATGAGTATTCACATAATTACATAGAAATGTGTTCTAATGAATTTAATTTGAATTAATCAGAAAGTCTTTTGTTCATGCAGATAGACAGCTTATTCAGACCAGCTTCACAAAATACACTCTACCCATAGTATGGGATTCTCTATTTCATTAATACAGGTATTTCCAAAATGTAGATATGAAACCTCTTATTCCTGAACCCCTCTTCACTTTAAATAAACAAGCTCTATAAATAACTTTTGTGCAAAAATTATTTCCTTTCAAAAGTTCACCTAATGAAAGTCAATGCAGTAAAGCAGATCTCTCTCCTTTGAGTACAAATATGATCTCCACTGTGTCTTCTTTTGTTTCCCTTGTAAAATGAGTAACTTAAATCTAATTCATTCTTCCTCATATTCAGGTATGTTCTTTAACCTTTTCTATTTCTGCAATAAAATTTGAGAAAGCCACCAGAGGTAGACAAGCACTCTGCAGGCACATTGCTTTTTGTGTTATCCACTACCCAATATTCATCACAACAAGCTAATGATTTGACTGTTTGAAACATTCGCACTAAAGCATTCACAATAATCTAGCACTTTTTAAGACCAAATCAATTTATAACCCAGCCTTTACTAGCAGGTAGAGTAGATTTAATTATAAGTTATTTTTGTTACAAATATTCTACAAGGCACTATGTTTAACTCAAAAGGTTTGTTTGAAAATATTCATTACATCAGAAACTAGTACATTCATCTGTCATGGTGTCACACCTTGATATATTTGCAATAGCAGAGGGAAAACATTGGTCTAGCATGTGTATTTGAAGAATGTAAATTAGTGAACTGGTCATCAGTCCTGATGAGTTGTTTCATTGTTCACTTCCTTGCTTTATTTGCATGTTAAACTAACTTCTGTGCTTAAAATGTCTCTTATCCAAGTACCATAACGTTTGGCTGCTTCTGTATTGTGCTTAAAAACCCAAAGGTAGAATATATTGTCACTTATGACTTGTGAACACATCTTTCGGACATTCAACATCTAGAGCAGTTTGGAAATCTACAGTGAGAGGTGCACAGTTTAATTCTATCATTGATTGCTCAAATCTCTCCAGAAGGACAGAATAAAACATACTTACTTGTAAAACACTGAATTAGCAATTATTAGTATATTGCTGCCACAGTGCAATAGGATTAGCAGTTGCTCAACCATTTTTCTATGATCTTACTAGATGGAGGTTTGAGCCTCAGCAGTGAAACAGAAAAGTATGCAATAACCAGATGTAAGAAAAAAAAAAAAACCCAAACCAAAAAACCCACAAACCTCTGAGGGGAGGTAAACAACTGTCTTGCCATCACAAGACTGTAAAAGTTAAAAATAATGCGAATAGCCACTCCTCATCATCTACTTTAATCTTAAAACCACTCCTTCCCTACTCTGAGTACATCTGGAAGCCTTCGAATTATACTTATTTCTTCTAGATTTTGGCTTTCAGAGTTGTTCATCATAGTCTGCATTCTGAATCCTATGCCTATTTTCAGTATTCTTGTAGGACTCACCTCTATTTTTCTTTCCAATACTAGATGTTCCAGATATTTAACACGTGCTTTAGGATATTTGTTAAGGCAACTGATGATATCATCTGGATTAATGTTGTTTTTCTCCTGTTCTTCCAAGGGCCTTTTAGTGAAAATCTGTACGCCAACCTAGAAAGAGTTAATTGCATTTAGGAACTCAGTGGCAACCATTTTATTACCTTTTTACTTTAAATACTTATTTAATAGCACTATCAGATTAGTTAGTACATTATTCAGGAAGATAACACAAAACCCTGCTCAACACCACCAAGATTACACTACTCAGTGCTTATCGTGATCTCACTCACTCGTATCTCCATTACATCAATTCGTAGTCTATACATTCTCCAGCCTATAAACCTGGTGCTGGGCACAACCTCCAACAGCCACAAAAAGTATTGAACAGGTCTGCATAACAGCAGAACAAGAGACTTGAGCCTTTGCAGCAAGAAAGCGTAGAGTTAGAGACCAGAATGTTTACAGCTTTATCAAATGTGATGATATACACAGAGCAAGAGACTTCTGTAATGACCAAAACAAAAGTTTAGAAATCTGTCATCACATGTAATAACTGAGCTTTAAATTAATACAAATAGGCAGCGACAAGTTCCAACAGCACAGACCGACTGATGCAGCATCAAGCATCCCATTTAACAGCACACCACACTAATGGATGTTACAAATGTTTGGGTTTTTTTTTTTTTTTTTTTTAAATTTTGGTGGATTAAGTTAATTCGCATAGCAATAACATTTTGTCTTGAGTGAAGCTTATTTATTCCACACCCTAGTGTACACAGATATCACCCATCCCTGGCATCCTTTGAAAAAAGAAACAGCAGCCACAGTTAACCTGTTAGGTGTGTGGGTTGGTTTTTTTTCCCCTAAAGATCTGAAAATTATCTTCCTTAATACGAAGAAAAACAGAGTCATGCTGTATCTTTCACTGTGCAGGATGACCTGAACTTTGTTTTCAGAAGAAAAAGAGGCAATTATGACTAGCACTTGTTAACAGAGGGACTTAGAAGAATTGAGAAACATGGAAGTTTTAGTCTGTTGATCACTATTTAACTGCCATTAAATATTCTGCAAAAATAGTCCAATTAGCTATCAAGATGGAACAATGTTAATGAACACCAAAACACCACTGCAGGGAAATACTTTCTACTTATGATATTCTGTGAAAAGTACACCAATCACAAACCTCTTCATTTTTCTGTAAAACCCATTCAGAGTATTTCCACACTAGATCTTGGTCTGAGCAGAATGTAAGGAAGTCTACTATATATTCATAGAGATCTGAACGTGTAGAATCTTGAATGTCTCCATCAACTATTTTGACCCATAACTGCAACAAAAAACACACACAGATTAAAGTGCTTAAAATACATACTAACTCTTCCAACTCAAAACTTTATGTGAGTTACTACAACACTTACTATTAGCTATTGGTACTTGTGGAATTAGAAAGAGCTCCTAGGAACACCAGTTGCAAAGGACCTCACTGGTCACTAAATTTATGCCTCCTCTCCATCACAGACTTTTCTTGCACCTGCCATATTCAACTAGTTCAGGCCCCATATCATGTGGGTTCTCATTCTAAGAGTGATTGGCTGAATCCTTCAGGAGGAGGTACACTAATCACAAAGAAAGCTTTTGATAAAAGTCCTTTTCTTCAATGCATGGTATACTTTTCATGTATCATTTGCTTTTAATCTTGCACACACAGAACACAATTTAGAAGAAAACCTGATTTTTTGCTCTTCTTCCATTTTGACTGAAGAACTTTAAGTACCATGTGAGATTATTTTTATATACATTATAATTGGAATTAAAAGGTGCCACATCTCGCAGAACAGTTTAGCAATAAACTTTGTTCCTTGAAACAAAAAAAATATCTTGCACATGACAAAGGTATGTACTGTTTTTCTCGTCCTTACTGTTTTTTTGCTCAGGAAATTACTATTTAGATAGCTGACTTGAATGCATTTGACAGTATTACTGTGATTAATGTACTCAAAAAGCCACACAGTAAGGCAAACTACTTAAGGCATTGGATATGGTCTGAGACATACATGCTACTTATTGATCAAGAACAGATTAATTTTTCTAGATGAAGTTTTGCAGACAGGAATAACAAAATTATTTAGTCTGCAGTCTACAGACCACTGCTAGTCTTAGTGTCATGAAAAGGGGTGTCCCCCAAAGGCATTACTAACCCAGCTGAAACCCACAGATCTTGCAGAATGTGTTCACTGTCCATCGTCAGATAAGGAAATAAACCCTCAGTTGCTCTCAGTGTCTGCCATGAGATTACAATATGGCTTTGCTGTGTGGATACAGACTAATCAGCAGAGGATATGTTCCTGAAGTCCCTTGAACACCTTTTTAAGTGATCTCGATTATTTTAGTGCCTCTGTCCATCTTTTAAGTGTACAAACATATGTTCTGGTATGCACAGTTTTGCTTAAAAAATAGCATAAAAGCATCTAAATAGCTGTCATCTTCAGTAAGCTCTTCAGGTTTTTCACATCTAGCATATTAATTTATTCAAGGAAGTCTCAGCATAAATTTCTTGTATATACACATCACTACTTTTCAAACAGATAAATTAGCACCTCAGATTTTTACCTCAGAGGTAAACTGGTATTTTGGAATGGTTTACAGATGACACTAAAAGCTTTGTTCTAACCTGAAGTGCTGCAGCATCCTGGCCATTGTAGTGATACAGGAGACCAAGGGCAAAATACCTGCATAGAAAGAGAAAATAGTATTAAAATCCCTAGATCTTCCCTACCAATTTCATTATGGATTGATTAGCACAGAAAATAACAAACAATTGCTTAAAGTGGCATGTACACAGCCATGTCTACACTCGAACAAGTGCCTGTAGGCTCTTTTTCAAAAATCAAAGGCGAGAAGTTCTGTTGTAGAAATGTGTCTGTCTCTCCTGTCTCTAAGGCAGTTTCTAGTTACTAGCTCCAACTTAAAGTATGTGTCAAATCGGAGATGATTCCCATGCTGTTCTTTGAATTTTATATACAGACTTAACACACAGCTCCAAATAATAAATGTTCCTTCAGTAGTTAATCAGGTGTTATCAAATCAAATTTTTGATGCTTTTACTTAAAACTCTGTTTTACTATCAGAAACAATTTTTTCTTCACTGCAGCATGAAATAAAGTCAGGCAAGGAAGAGCTTTGTACAGTGCCATTACAGAGGGTTTTTTGTGTACTCTGATAAAAATACAGCTAAAGTTCTGTAACAGCCGTTCTACCAGTCACATTTGCAAAAGTTTGCCATGCAAACCAGACTTACCAAGAGGATTTAACAAAACACCTGAAATAAATGAAACTGCCCTAAATCTAACCACAATTAAAGATGACTCCTCACCACTGTAGTTGCTACTATGGCAGCACACAGTTTATAAAGATTAAAGGAAGCAAATCCAAGACTGAGACGCTACCTATGACTACAGTTTGTATTTTATACATTTACAATCTAGTGTTTCCTGCTTAATGACAGTGAATTCTCTACCTGCTGGCATTTCCCATTTGAAGTCATTTGCAGTCATCTTAAGCTACCTCCTTTTGGTGAATCAGTGGGAGCACAGAAAGTATGTAATTCAAAAGTAAGACTTCTTTCCCTGAATAAGCAACTACAATTTTAAAGCCACTAGCTGGTTAATAGCTTCTACTTAGGGTAGTGCATGCTTTAAGGCATCTTTTCATTCTGTCTGAGTACCCCTACTGCATCCATTCAACTCACATTGTCACAAGGGCAAACAAATTTTCTTTCCCCCCTCCAAATTTGTACCAATCCTTTATTTTTGTGTTGGACACAGAAACTTTCAGGGAGAACTCTCTATTCACCAGCATAAGACAGAATGCATTTCCTTCACCTCAGACTGCCAATTAATAGCTTTTCACCAACATTTTTAAATGCTGACAAGTCAGACCAAGTTGTCTTTTGGTCCCAAAAGCAGAGAAACTACAAGGATTTGAACATGCTGCTCTAGAAGCCAACAGCTTTAAGACAATTTTCCCTCTGGTTTCAAAGGTGCAACACTCAAAAATCCACTTACTTTTTGTGTTTTTCCAGCCAGGCAGCACTATCTGTTAAAAGGCAGAAGTTCTCCGAAACTAGCAGATCCAACAGGCTTTCATGATTTGCCTCTGCATACAGCTTGAGTAAAGCTGTGTCAATATCTTCCTTGTAGCCGTTTGCAACCTCAGTGCTGCGGACTTCATTCAAGTAACTCATGAGGAATCGTTTGCATTTTGTCATCTTCTCCTGGTCCCCTTGGGTCAGCTGGTTTAGGTCCGCATACTCATGCAGAGGGGGATGAGACCGTATAAATGAAGAGGAAGTAGGCAACAGGAAGGGGTAGAGAGAGATCAGCTCCCGGACGTCAAGCTGGCCGCTTCTGCAATTACAGTGTCAAACTAGATGAAGCAAAAAGAAAGAAAAAGTATACATAGGCACAAAAAAATTACATACTGGGAATGTGTGCGCACATATGCTTAGAGTCAGGATACTAACAGGTTGTCAGTTTCTGAAAGTTATTGCCTTCTATGCTGGAGAAAATATATTGAGAACAAATTTGGAATTTTTTTTGCTATTTCTATCCAAACTTGTTTATCATTATTTTTCCTCCTCCAGACATTGAAAGCTCGGAGAATTCGGAGACTGGCCAGCCTTTTGCTTTTGACATCTCACAGCTGTTCTGTGGCATATATAAAAATCAGCTGAATAGCCTTAGTGCAGTTCCTAGGACTGTCCTAGACTTCATCCATTCATTATGGGAGCTAGTCTTCTGATGGAGGTGCAAAAAAAAAAAAAAAAAAAAAAAAGGGGAGAGAGTGAACCCTTTCAGGCAAGCCACAAAGACTGTGCAAGTGTAATTCTGTAGAAACAGCAACTTCCTGTAGAAAACTAAAGCTTTCGGAACAAGCATTTGGATGATGAAAACGTTTTCCCTAACCCTTAAATGCACCAGATTTGTCCTTTAGCTCACTTCTTAAGGGGGTTCTGAAAACAAACCGTAGATACTGATTATGCATCTGTCTAACCAGTAAGTAGCAGTCTATTGTAAAGTCAGAGGTCTTGGGTGTACATCTGTGTTAGATACTATGGAGTGGCTTTCCCACTCTGCATGTGAAGGGCATCTATACTTCATCCAGGAGCAAGCTGTAACTAGATATGCTACACAAAACATTTTGCTTTCAGCCTAGACTGAAGAAATTTCTCAAGCATTTGAAGAATGCATGTTGTGACAGAAGAATAAAATAAGAAGTTTTTTTTCACACGTGGCAAACAAATCCCCAATTTTCACAGCTAGAATGACTCCTCCTCCCAGGCCTTGCTTTAGAAGAACAGCAAGAAATCAGGATTTGTATTTTATTTCACTGTCAAATTTGTCACTCAGAATTCATCTTTAAAGATGAGCATTCCTGAAATGCAGGAAATACTGTTGCTGAAAAAAATCATAATGAACTAACAGTTGTCTAAAAGAAGCCCTGGTTAGTTACTATTTTGTTGCAAATAAAACTTTCAAAAAATAGTTCTTATCTGTCTGGTGATCAGCAATTTCAAAAATATTTTCCCTTCAAAACCTTGATTGGAAAGAATTCCAAAAAGAAACAAGTGATAACCATGGACGTAGATGAAGCAGAAGATTTCTGCAGGCAGTAAAGTGTGAAAGATCCTCACAAGGAGGCTTATACCTTCCCTCCTGTTGTAAAGTAACTAAAGCAGTGGGTAGTGCCCCGAGTTGCTCACTTCTTGCCAGAGACAGTTCCAAAACCATCCAGAAAATATGAATTAGTAGGAATCATCACCATGGCAACACCTATTTGGAATTTTTTAAAGAAGTAAATGCTGTCCTTTGACTACAAAAATCTAGACCAGAGGAATGAAATTCTCAGAGACAGCAGCAACAGCAAATTTAAAAGCAGCAAGTATCCTGGTTCCAGAACCTAGTGACTGCAAAGCATGGGAACAGCAACATGAACAATAGAGGACCACAGCAGCGAAAAATCTGAACATGGGAAGCCTTGCTGTGAGAGGAGGTTTAAATAGCAAGTTTTTCTGATTCGTACACAGAGCTCCTACTGCCTAAAAACACCTCTACACTAGAAAGGCCAGCCTATGACCAGGAGTAAAGTGTTCATGTCTACTTTGCAGATTTGCAGTTGAAACTTCCTTTCAGTCCCTCTTTTCAGACTTGATATTTGGTTTTGAAATTCTTAGATCTACATTGTGATGGAACTCACAAGTAGATGAGGACTTCTTTTTAAGAGGCAGAATAACCAAGCAGCAGCAAGTTCTGTCAGCGGCATGACCTGATGGTTCAAAGAGCATTTGGGCTTTCAGTATGAACTCGTTACAGTAATCTAACTACAGCTTTGGCTAGTCCAATAACTTGTGAACAAGTTTAAGACCTGAGGACCAACAGATAAAATATATTACATGAGATGTATTACACTAGAAAATTAACCCTATTTAAAGAAAGAAGAGTTTCCCCCCACCCAAGGTTCTTCACTGAGTTGTTTTACAAGAAAAGCTAACCTGTAACTTGAACATCAACAGGCTACTCAAAATCAGTGCAGAAGCAAGGAGTCTTGATAAATCCACAGAAATTCAAGTACAAACATTGATTCCCTTGCTGGCTATGCTGTCAAGTATTTGGAGATGGCCTAAGCTTGAGATGGAGACTATGACCATGGAGACAGATGAAGAAGTTAAAAATGCTATACTTAACATGCCATTTTTAATAAGTTGTAAAACGTTTTCCAACTTCTACAGTAGCTTCTGCATCCTTTCATCTTACCATCCAACTTTTCCTCGATGAGGAAGTAGTCAGCTACTTCATGGCTTCTGGCCTTAATGACCATCTGTTTCCAAAAGGAGAATCAAAACCAGCTTCCAACTCAGGCTAGCCCAAACCTTGGGCTGTGAATCACCAGTGGTGTTCTCAGCAGGTCTGACTCAAGCTCACGTTGTACAGTTTTGCTCTCCCCACAGCAATGGTAATCAGCAATCAAGCAGCCTCCTTAAAAGCACAGTATCATCCAGAATAAAATTCTTCAGAAAAATACCAAATACTAAACAATGACCCCACCTGCATGAATGGTTAACATTAATCTGAAGGCTTAAGGCTCCTGGGATCTGTGGAGGTCTGTAGCTCCAAAGCTACAAAGGACCTCATCTCTCTTAACAACCCCATTTGAATCTTCAGCTTCTAGCATCTCAGGTTTAGCAAAATATAGCTAGCAACTTATCACAAAGTAGAAAACAGGCTCTTAAGACAAGTCAAGCTGCCAATGTTAAGAGGCAACTTCCCTTCAGGTAATTCTGCATTAGATCTTTCTGGGCTTCATATACACAAACAATGCAACAGGCAGAATCTACAAGTTTTCAGGAAGTGTAGGTCTAAATTCAGACCCTTAAATTTACAGATATCAGAGGTATCAAAGAAGCCTGCATGATTTAGCTGTTTTGCCTAGATTCCACTGGCTGTAACAGAAGCTTATATTCTTGAATCACATTTAAGATGCAAGTCTGACACTGAGTCCTACTTCTTATGTCTCCAGGTATAAGTACCAGCAATTTTTTAACCTTTCCAGTGTAGGAAAGACTTTAGCTGTAAGTCTCTCTATAGCCTTTCTCAGGTGAGACAACACTGCGAAAAGAGTTAACATTTTGATTTCTTAAAGAGAGCACCAAAGTTTAGAAAAGTTCCAGTATCTGGCATGTCAGATTGTAAGCAACATCTAACCAGGGAAAGGACATAACCAAACACACTGGAGAGAAATGGTTTCACTGTGACAGCTACCAATGTCTCAGCAAGACATCTAGAATTCAGCAGACGGCCTGCGAAACATCGCTGTTCTGTCTAACTGCGTGCAAGTCTCCAATGATAGCAATATGAAATAGCAAAAATGTAATACATAAATCACAACTACGTAACACAATCACAATTCTGTTATTGCTTGTAACAGAATTTGTCAGACCAAAGAAGCCCCACTGTGACCACTCACTCAATTTAAGGTTAACGGATTCAGCTGCAGAAAGGTATCCTCCCTTTGTTGAACTATTTGAGTTTCAATAAAGCTGCTGCTTCCTTCTTTTTTGCCAACCTTCTTCAGTATTCAGAACTATCAGCATAACCAAAAGGAACTTAGCAGGAAAGTATTCCTCTTAAAAGTTTCACTATTTAAGAACTATGAAGTTAAGCATAAGATATAATTGTATCTTGACAAGATTATCGAAGAAGGATTATTGATGCAAGAAAATGAGAGCTTTAGTCCAATATAATCATATCCCCTGCTAGCCTGTAATTGGCAGACATTTACTGAGACAATCTCACTTCCTATTTGGCCAGAAGTAGGCCCATGTCACACCAAGTTCTTGGAGGTGCTGCTGCTGCTCTATTTCACTGCTAAATCCATCTTTTCTCAGATAGGTATGAAGTTTCCCTTTGGCATTTTAAGACTGAAGTTATTTCTGACTAACATTAGCTTGAAACACCTGCAGAGCAACACATGGGGATGGAGGAAGTGTTTGCATAGACTACCATTATCTTTCCCATTTTTCCTCAAAGCATCAGTAAGTCTAAAAGGAACAAGATTGTTCGAGTGTACATGGGGGCACAACCAGACATTACTCGAACGGGGTGTGTTCGCCATGGCTGAAAATCAGGGAACCTGGATTCCATAAGAAGTTTTTCAGAGTCACCAAAATACTCTGAAATGAGTATGTGCTCTTAGGTATGGCTGGCCAGAAGAAAAGCACAGATAACTTATCTTTGTTTTCTGCCCCCAGCAGACTTTGGCAATTCATGAACAGTTGTTCTGCTGTGGAGTTGCAGCTTTTAGAGGAAAGGAACACCCTGGGATGCCGACTTGGCTCCAAAATTCATGCCTGGACAGCATGTTTTCTTGTGAAGTGTCTTTCTTTTTCTAGGGTAGCTCCCACAATCCTGTTCATTAAAGCTCATTTGTCACATGGACTGCTACTTGGATGGAGGCTGCATAACTGATCTCAGCTCCTTCCACAAGGTGCTGGAGCTCCCCGCAGAACACATTTCCCCCTTTTCACTGCTTTTAAAAGATCCTCAGACCACTACCAGCAAGGCAGGGCCCCCAGATTAGACCTCACAGGGAATTATTGCCAGGCAGGGTAGAATAAAGTGATAGAAAAAACACTGAAGTGTCAGCCATAGTCAAGACAGCTGCAAAGCTATACAAGTCTGGCCACATAACCACACCTAGATAATGAAGACACTTAATAGCCAGTACAACCTCAACAAGCTATTTTACCAAAGCTGGCCACACTGAAAAGAAATGGCAAAAAAAAAAAAAAAAAGTCCATTGGAAAGCCACCTGGAATGGCTTTGTGGGAATGTTGTAAAGGATCCCTAACTATGTACAGCTTATACTTCTACTTCAGATACAAAACACAGCAGTGATTCAGTCTAGTGTTTGGAAGATTACAGGGAGGAGGAAGATTGCAAGTTGCTCACTAATGCCAAAAATTACAAGGCGATACAGAAAATGGTTGTGGCCAAACTAAATTGCCACTAAATGCTGTTCAGGCCTTTCCTGTCGTTCCCTAATCTCTTCACTCAGTGTACGTGTCCCATTCAAGCCCAGCGTCTCCCATTATTTTGGTGAGTAGGAGGCAAAATGGTAAAGTCCCTCTTCAGGTAGTAACACTCCCCAAAGCTTTACTTTCCTCGATACATTTCCATAAACCCACGGACAACTTTTTTCCTATATTGTATACACTTACAATATATAGGAAATTGTCTAACCTTAATCCTGTTCCACAGACTCTAAATTGATTTAAAGTGAATTTCAGCAGATAACAAGGAGAGTTATTTTATGTGGTCAGCATGGATTACACTAAGTCTGGACAGCACCCCAACACAGAATGAAGCATGGCTAGCAGAAATGAAATTATCAGGTAAAATAAAGAAAACAAGCAGCATTTTTTGAATGAAAGTAGAATACCAAGGTCAATTTGTAAACAAGTGACTGCTGAAACAGCTAAATCGGGAAGGTTAGTACAGACTTCAAGAACAAATAATCTGTCTTCTGGAAAAGGCCTAGCATAACAAGCGTTAAATTCAGTATCAGCATCCTCAAAAAAATTAGTGCAACTGTGTCAATAATATTTAAATTGTAACCAATATGTAAATAATATTTTTTTGTTAAAAGTTTCTTTCTTTCCTTAAAAAAAAAAAAAAAAAAAAAAAAGAAAACAGAACCACCAGGCAATGTTCATCTTCTAAATCACAGCACAGGCTCAATAATAAAGCCTTGACCTTCACAGGCATAAAGTAAAAAACATCTCCACACATTCAAACACTCAGATTATAGGATTACAGCCTTAATGGTACTGTATGTTAGCGCACCAAAAAATCAGTCGCATTATAAAGTTGTTTCAATGTTACTGTTTTTACCCCCCCCAAAACAATTTGTCACAGTGAACTCACATCTGCATCAAAAAACATTCAAGCAACTAAGTTTTTAAAACCAACACCACTAACTCCTTATTTAAAGAAGATAAATCAATAAATTTCTTGTCACACAATTACCTGAAGAGTTCTTTTGCTTCAAGGAACTGAAGCTGTGCAAACTGTATAAAACCTGCTTGCTGCAGGATTCGTTTGTACATTACCTATGAAAGAGAAGGGGGGAAAAAAAGGTTTATTATATTTGTAAGGAGTTATTTACATAGTGCTAGTCACTACTGCAATAACTACCTGCCAAAAACACTGAACACACTATCTTCAACCAAACTGTCAAGTTACATGGAAAATAAAGCCTTGCTCCTCTACATTTTAAATTGTATGTACCTGAATATACTGAATCTGCTGCCCAGACTCAAGTTTTTTTAGACAACACTGTTCACAAGTACTTACTAAAAGCAAAGTCAACAAATAGCAAGTTTAAGTGTTCTTATTCAAATAATGACTTATCTGACATCAGCCTGACTTGCCTCAAGTTTTTGCTTGTGGTATTTGCAAACATAAAAGCCAATGGTCATCTTTGAAGTTCCCCATGATTCAGCAGGCACAAAAAAAAGATTTAAACTCAAGGGTGGTCCCACTTGACCACACACAGCCAACTTTCTGTCTCACCTCACTTCTGCAGCAACCTTGCTGGTGATTTTTGGTCTCACAGAATCATAGAATCGTTTAGGTTAGAAAAGACCTTTAAGATCATCCAGTCCAACCATTAACCTACACTACCAAGTCCACACTAAACCAGTCAAGGGTAGACTAGACTAAACCATGTCCCGAAGTGCCACATCTACCCATTTTTTGAACACAAACACTCATCCCCAGCTGATGACCATATTTCTGACTTTCTGCCAGGGTTTTTTTTGTTTGTTTTTCAATAAAAATACTTCCAAAAGCAGTTCAACTTATCCAACATGCAGTACATTACACAATGTACATTAAAATATGGTTAAAAAGAGGAGCACAAGTAAACCATACGAAAAGCTATGTCTTACGAAGTTTGGCTGTTAAGGTCATGCCTAGACAGAAAAAAGTTTACAAGAAGTTCACTAGAAAAAGAACACAAACTACTTTAAATGCTAGGTATTTATTTAATCTGAATGGTCAGGTAGTTACCACGAGATTAAATTAAACCCTTGGGCCCAGAACATTTCCAACAACAAAAGAGAATTACTAAAAGCAAGGAACCTAAACTGTGCTCTGCAAAGTATCCACCAT
Source organism: Pelecanus crispus (assembly GCF_030463565.1). NCBI lineage: Eukaryota > Metazoa > Chordata > Aves > Pelecaniformes > Pelecanidae > Pelecanus > Pelecanus crispus. The sequence continues at coordinate 156,337,387 of NC_134643.1, forward strand.
TTGCAGTAACACTGGTGTTTTGTAAATATACCTAGCTACATCCACATGCCCTCAGCTTTTCTCTTCAACCTTCTCATGAATATACAGCTTTCTGTGTACAGAACAGCATACATGAACATTGTTATAACAGACTCCCATTTTCAATGAAAAAACCCAGAGAAGCTGCAATACATTAGCAACATATTCCAGGCAGGAATTGCTAAAGAGCATCAGGCCTCAAGTAGGGTAGACTGATATTCTAATTGATGATTTTTCACCTTGATTAAAGATCGTGGATTTACCAAGAGAAAAGCTTGGCTTAAGTCCATTTAGTCGGTGCATGCTTTAGTAACAGATTATCTTAAGGAAATACTTGATCATTAGCAAGCCATTAAAACCTATTGATTTGCAAGGCTGGTGGACTTTTCTTGCTTCCCTAGTGTGGGGGAGAGAAGGGGAAACAGAGGGAAATGCTATCTGGCACACCTTTTCAGACAAATGTAACAAAATAAACAAACAATACTTCGTAACGTCTTTATATTAATTAATGTTAGTATGCTTTAGGTCCAAGTGTACTAATTCAAAATGCAGTTAACTAAAGCTAAAAGGGGATTTAATTACAGTAATAAAGTAAAACTACCTCAGGTGATTAATTCACAAAATATCCAAAACATTTTGGATTTACGACTCTGTTATTACATCAATAAATGGTAATCTGTGAACTGAATACCTGTCTGGTCACATTCTTAAGGATGCTGGTAAAGGATTTCAATCTGCAACTATCTGCATCCTGTGGCACCAAAATCTGGCCTCACACTTTCCAGGGAGGGTTGAAATACAAATGTTTCTCACCCTGCTAACTAGTGTCAAAAGTTGGGTTTTCTTTTTTTAAGGATGTTTTCAATCTTTGCAATGGAGTGACCACTAATATTTACATATTTAGTGAATTAGGATATTGGAATTAAGTTTGAATTGATCTAAGACACTGAAAATATTGCTTTAATTGTACAGCTTAGTTTGTACAGCAACCTTTCCAACCAGAAGTTGAAAAGAGCTTGTTGATAGTGTAAATATAGGCCCAAGGACTCAGTTTTAAATTTGAACTGATTAAGTGGTATTCACTTTCATTTAAATGTTGACATACCTTCACTTGCCCCTTAAAGCCATGCAACAAAAAAAAGCTGTACAATGTCTACAGACAGATGCTTTCCCAACTTTTTAAACATGCAGTGATGAGATAGGGAGCATCCAGGTTGACTTTTAGCCGACAAGATAAACACTAGACATTAATGTGTCCTGTGGTAAAGATTATGGAAGCAACGGGCCAGACTGTCTGTGGAAAATTCAATATTCTCACTTTCCCATAGGTTTTTAAAAACAGACTAGACCTATATGTCAACCACACAGTTAACTTTTGTTTATGGTAGAAAAAAAAAAAAATCGTGAGTTCTCCAGACCCATTAGCCAGAATACCACAATAGGCTTCTTTTAAAAAGGTACTGTTAGACCCAGTCAAAATTCAACACACTGTTTATTCCCCTATCATTTTTGAAGAACCACCATAGGACTTGAAGCGCTTTAGGCAAATTCTATATTGTTGACTGAATTCACATTAAAAAACTAGCTACAAAAACATGAAATAAGATTTGTATTAATTCATATCTGAAAAAGTGCTAGAAAACAGAAAGATGACTGCTGAGGCTGTGATAGCTATAGTGAAGCCTTCATTCTCTCAACTGCTAGAAAAATCCTTTCTAAAATGGTCAGAATTACCAACTAGATTGCCAAAAGGATTTTTTTCTAGAAAGTCATTTTGGCTTTTGGTCAGGTTTGGGTGCAGTTAATGTCTTTTGAAACTAAGGAAAAAAAAAAAAAAAGAAAAAGAGAGAGATACCTATGCAAGATGTGTGTCAATCTAACCAAGGTCTTCACTACCATCAACCATGATTTCTGCAAACTTCAGCTGTCCTGAAAAATTAATAAGTAGTATTCAGTCATTTCATGGTAGCATGGTAGAAAGGCCTTTGTATTCTTCTACCAAAAATGATATCCAGCAAAGCCATCTCCTTGCAACACTTTTGCTTAGCGTTTTTACCTAGCAGTAATTCTCGATGCTCAAAGACAAAGGAATTTTCATCTAATATGGCAGAGATAAATCTGCAGTCTGCAGGGACCACAGGTTAAATAACAGGTTAGAGCTACTAATGCACGACCTGCTTCTTTCCAATAACTACATATTGGCTGTACAAATAATTCTTAGTACAGTACTTTACTGTTTCAATCCCACTATCATTCTGCATTACCAGCACGTGTATATATGTATTTATGCTGATATAATACTGCTGATATAAAGAGAGCAAGCATGCACCTGTGTACGCATGCAATGACAATGCAGTATTGAACCTCAGGAAAAAAACCCACGTCATCAAGAACTGTCCTACAATGCCATGACTGAGTTCAAGTCGCATGTAAGATGGTGACAGCCATTGCAAACTGCAGAAATTAAAGCAGCAGGTGGAAAAGGGGGCACTATACTACATGTACCAGACAATTACTATCACTCTTCTGTATGGATAAATTATACTGGCTGGATCAAGCGCCTTAATGCCAAACCTATGCACTCCTTCCCACTGCTTGTACAAAATGGCAAAATAAGGCCTTGAAAGTGTCAGCTACTCAGGAATCAGTAAAGCTTGCAAAATAGATATCCAAGGAAATCTATTGCAAGATACCTATTAACTATCTAATACCTATTATCTGAAGATATCTCTTAGACAGGAGTTAGAAAGGAGTGACTATGTGATCAGTTAAAGTATGCCAAAGAAATGTTGCAAAAGACATATGTAAGGCATGTAATTTGGTTATCCATCTCCATCATAATCCATTATAAATCCATTATATATCTCCATCACAGTTATATTATGCCAGACTGCAGTAAAAGAAAGCCTGATGTGCTTGTAACAAACCTGTAATGACAGCATTAAGTATCAGAGGCACATTAGAAAGCAAGCTCAACATGTTACATTTCCAACTACAGATAGGCTCTGAAAAATTGGACTAGACTCAACAACTAAGCCAAGTTGAGTCATTTTAATGAGTCAGTGGGAGATTCCATCAATTTAAGCTGGTTAATATCAGTTTGCAAATACAGTCCAGAATGAGAATAGGCTACTTTGCTTGCAAGTAATATGTTTTCTGGTTTTCAGCTGTAGCATTGACTCAAAGTAACTGAACACCCTTAAAAGAACGTTAAGTTAGAAAGAACTTACAATATTCTTGGAAACAGTAATTTCAGGAAGACAGACATTGTGCATGCAAGATACATATGAACAGAAAGTTACTTATCCTAAAGACAGAAAAATCCTAAATGCAAGAAAACTTAAGAGGAACGAGATTCTACATCATGTATTTTAGATAATGAATTGCAGTTCATCCTGTGGCAAAACACAGAAAGACATCTCCCACACTAAATCTAAATAAACTGGAAAGAAATAATTGGAGAATTATAGGTCATCATACATAGAAGACATTGATTAGATCATGCATCCTGTCCTCACAGCAGGATTTTAGTTTGCTGCTTTAAACTGATTGTAAAGGAAAAGTTGGAAGTGAAGATGCAAAGCAAAGCATGCTGGAAACTGAACTCTTTTGCCTAAATACTTTTCAGCTTCAAGTACTTCCAGATAGTTGTACCTTTGCAAAAGGATGGAAACACCTTTCTGGCCAAGCTTTTTACTTCAAGCAGCCTCCCAGCTATTCATTCAATGGATGAGTTAAAGATCAAAATGAAAGCTGATACAAATTTCATTTAACCTGCATGCATTTAACTGCTTTTCAAGGGCCTTGACCAAAATTTAAATGACAAGGAATCAGAAACTTCTTGAAATTAAGAAAAAAAAAAAAATCCTGACAGACAATCATTTTGGACCACTGCAATTCTGCAATTTCCACAGTCATGTTCGAAACTTTACATCTTCCTAAACAAACTGAAAGTAATGCAACAGATACTATTTTAATGGCAACAAAATGCTCCAAAGTATATTAAAAAAAAAACAAACCAGATTTTCTGCAGGTTACAGATCAAGTTTTGCTTTTACAAAGGGAAAGAAACCAAGTCAAATATTCATTCACCTACTTAGTGAGTAGAGATTTCATGCTACTTTTTCTATGTTTCAATCTCTAAACAACAAATAGGAACAAATACAGTAGAATATGTATTGTAATATAAACCAGACCTACAAGGAAATTAGTACAAATCTCTAACCAACACTCTAATCAAAAAGTTAAGATACCATGCCACACAAAAAATCTTAAATATTCAGTTACACACCAGTACAAGTACTACTTGTGTGAGTTTGAAAGTAGGACGTACTTGCTTTATACTTCTCATCATTTAACTTTGAAGCTGTACTACTGTGGAGTTTAGGATATGGTGAGAATCTCTCATAAAAAAGTAAAACGTAGAAGTTCTGATTTGAAATAAAGTATACTTTTTTAAACAGCAATAACAAATAATAAACTGAACCTAGTACTAAGGAAGCATCACAGTGGATTTTCTATCACTAGTTTTTCCAGCTTTGTTTCGTTTTCAATTTTTTCAAGGTACACACCTGAAAAAAACCCCAACACCAAAACCCCAGCAGCACAACCACATTCAACCCTTCTAACATCACAGCCTTTACAAGCACAAACCAATGCAGCAGCATGTCTATTTCCTCAGGCTGAAACCGTAAGAGGTATTAGATTTCTCTTCAATGTAAATTCCTCCCCCACCCTCTGTAGTCACTTGACCACTGGTATACATGGCCCCACTGTGAAATTTATATTTTCATGACAATTAAAGGAAGGACAGACCTGAAATTTCTCTTTTGGAATATTCCTTCGAGCTCCTTTTGCTAGAACAAGGGCTTCTTCCACTCTGTGGCTAGCTAGAAGATCCTGAATCTGTTTTTCCAAAGGCAGCGGCACCAAGATATACACACCCTTATTAGTAGCAACAATCACCTTTCCTGGACAGAGCAAAGAGACATATTCAGTTGACATTCTCTACAGAAAAAACACATTTCAGAAATAAGCTTTAATATTTACTATTTAAGATACAAGAACCTAATCAGTATTAAAGTTCCAAAACTCATCTTTGTTGTTACTGTATTTCCTAGACAGTTTACCTGTAAATTGCACCTCAGAAATACAGAGATAATGGTAAATCTATTTATTTAGAGCAGATTTTGTTCCACTCTGGGTAAACGAAACTAGCTATAATCTCTCATGATGACCTAAGCTGTAAAGGCCACCACTGAAACTATTGCCCAGATTCCAGAGAACAGTGACTTCTGTCAGATATTTCCACAGGCTTACATTAGAAAATTGTAAGCTGTACCTCAAAGTAACATACAGTTCATAGTGCTAGAGTTTGCAGCTGGAAAAAACCCAGCCATGCAACGTTTTCCCTTAAGAGTTCTTAACTGAAGACGACATGAAAAGAACTTTTTGTATTTTTTGTTTAACAATTCTTCATTAAATACCCCCTTTTAAACCTCTTACACATATTTTAGAAAGGAATAAAAAAGAACAATTTTTAAGATGCTAGAACTTTGTCAGGATAGCCAATGGACAAATACCTGTAGTTCACAATTATTGACTTTAACATTAAATTAACATTGCTCCTTTGAAAGAAATAATTAAGTTACAAGAAAAAGCTCTAACCCCACAGACTCCTACCTGACAATTAACTTGACAATTAAAGGACATTAATGAGCATATATTTTGTTAGAAGCATGGAATTTTGGATGACTAAAAAGTTTTCCTATCATAGTCTGCAGGAATCTAATCAGGAAAGCATTTGCAATAAAAGTTGCAACAGTTAATGTGCTTGCTAGATTTTCTGTTTAAAAACCAAACTGAAGTGACTGTGCCCACAGCGGCAGTTGTTCCAGAATTACTGATGCAAAAAAGCGTCCTTTTTAATACCTTCAAAGTCCTGTAGAATGTGACCTTCTTTAAAAGGCAGCGTTTGCTTTTGCTGCTGGTCCAGCATGCTGTGCACTGTAATGAACTCATCATCGAGAGCAACCACGTAAGGAAAGCACAAAGCTGCTCCAATCACGTTCTCTGACCAGTGCACAGGGGCACGCTGTGAGATGCCGTCAACAGTTGCAAACATGCCTATGAAAAGGGAAAAACAAAGCCTAAAGCTCATGCTAGTTGAAGACTGTTGTCTTCCCAATACAAAGCATGGGTACCAAAGTACAGAAATAAAAAGTCTCAGAAGAATAGATGCAGTATCAGGTGGCATGACAACAGTGCATCACACTTCCCTGGACCTTAAAGACCTGTTGGTTAGTTCAGTCAATTTTTTTTTTTTTTCCTTTCGCCTTCAACACAGAAACAGACAACACCAAAAAATGAGGAGATGAATACTGGAAGAAACTAGCAAGAATTATTCAAGTTTAGTAAGTTTCAGCTTTTTTTTTTTATAAGAATTATGCCATGTAGTTTGAATTCATTTCAAAACACAAATATTTAGTGAGACCCAGCATTCAAACACCACTGCCTTAGTAGGAGCCACAGACCTGCACAGCCTGACCTATCTGACAATACAGGCATATTTGTTCCTTGCAGTGTCAAATGTCTAAAGAGCATTTTAGTTGACAGACCATCATTTTCTTATACTACTTCACTTTTGCTACAGCAAAATTTTCACAGAATGAAGGTCCAGCTCCTTGGGATGAGTCACTTCCTGTGAGGCATCTGTGTTTTCAATCATTGGAAAGAAACACAGAGGCTGCATATAAAGCATATTCTCCCAAAAGCCAAGCACAGAGTAAAGACTCTTTTAATATCCCAATGATACTTCCTATTCTGTTTTCAAAATAACCATATTAAATATTCAGTTAATTTGTGTTTTTCTTTGCCACTATCTTTCTTCCTGTCTATTCTGTCCTCCTTCCTTTTCCTAGCTTAATAGAAGTTTCACTTGCTTTTGGACCACATGTCACTGGTTCCAGTTACGCTACTTGGTATTCTCCAATTCTTCCTGAGACATTAATTGAAGAAAAACTCCAGTCAAAGTTTTCAGACCTAGTTCAGCAACCCCTTGCCAGCTGAGCCCTACTGAAGCCCTATGGAAACTTCTTTTCTAAACATGAATGCATACCCCTTAAAACCAGTATTCTCATGCCATTAAAAAGACACATCCATGAAAATTGCTCTTCAGCAGGAATGAGCCACTTGACAGCTGGCAGAATAAGTCTGAGCTCTAAAGGACAGAGGAGATTAAAAGATTATGTTATTCAATTTACAAAATCTCTTCCAAAGAGAGGATAATGAGAGAGGTATGGGTAGCTGGGTAGGAGGACCATCTTGGGGCAGGGGAAGAAAACAGAAGGCTGTAGATTTTTACAGAACTATGGTGTAGAGACTAAGCTTCTGGATCCTTTATAGCAACTTCAAAGTGATCAGCCTTTCCCTTGACTAAGGGTGCAACGCAAAATTAAAATTTCACATCTGACTATTAGCAAGTGATGGTATTTGCTTTTTCACTATAATGATCAGCTTTGCAATCAAAGTGCCTTACGGAAAATACTTTTTTTTGCCATAATATATAATTCCCAATTTCCTCTATAGATCTTGATATTCTTACAGATCAGAAGTGGAATTTTATGACAGGCAGACTGCACTATCCATTTTTAATGCCTTCCAGTTGTTATTCTGTGCTATAATTCCATTTCACAAAGTGGGAGAAAACTTGAGTTAAATACATACTAACCAGTAGTAAACTCAGGGCTAACGATATCTGAAATACTAATTCTTAGGATTTTCTATTTCTCTGACATTCTCAAAAAAATATTATAAAAAACTGATTTTAAAAACTTTTTTTTTTCTTCAAACAACAGAGCTCTTTTTTAGGTAAATTTAAAAAATCCTTTATGGAAGTAAAAGGGTATGCAGAGCAATGCACAGTACTTTTCCAAGTCAATGTCTCTCGACAACCCTCTGCCCTCAATAGCTAGGGCTTCTGTGGTAGAATGATGCATTTTCTGTCTTCATCCAGCTCTCACCTAAGGATAACAATAAATGTGACAACTACAATCAGAAACCATGGCCTTTTTATAGTACAGGAATGTGTTTGATGAAACTGAGATGAAGCCAGTAATCAATTCTGTATTAAAAATGCATATGTTATCCAAAGGCTACAAGAGTTACCCAAAACACAGCTACACTGTTTTCAGCACCAAGAGATCTAGAAATTCATAGGATCAGAGAATGATGTAAGTCAGAAGGGGTTTCTGAAGGACATCCAGTCCAGCCCCCTCACATTCAAAGCAGGACCATCTTAGATCAGGTTACTCAGGACTTTGTGCAATAGACTGTAGATTTTGTTTGTTTTAAAACAAAAAGCTTCTTAGTGAAAATATCTGTAAAAATTGAAATAAAACTTCTTTATTATTCCTTGTTTAAAAAGGACTATGAAAACTTTCAGTTATCATAAAAGTTGACAGCATGAGGAACGCGATGAGTGGGTGAAAACAAGAAGGGAACATGCTGGTTACTGTTGACTACCCTGCTTTATGCAGTGTCATCAGCTATGAGAAAAGGCACTGCATAACCTTCTATGAATCATTCTGCTTAGTACCTGTGTACTTGTTATAAGTTATAAGGCTCAGTTCTCCAACTCCATTTGCAGTCTGCTCAATCACTATATAACTGTTCAAACCATGTACCACTGAGAAGAGTTTATTCTGGAAAAGGAATAAACTAAAATTAGGCATTTAAAATTTGTATTTTTTTACTCATTAAAGTCATGGAATAGTTGAACAGAAAAGGACCTCTGGACACTGCCTAGTCCAACTGCCCCGCTCAAAGCAGAGTCAACTAGAACAGGTTGCTCAAAACCTTGCCCAGTCAGGTTTTGAGTATCTTTAAGAACAGAGACTCCACATCCTCTCTGAGACCTGTTTCCTGGTTTGACCATCATCACAATGAGGTATTTGTTTTCTTATGTTTACATAGAATTTCCTGTATTTCAGTTTGTACTGACTGCCTCTCATCTTTTCACTGAATACAATACCACTGAGCAGTCTGGCTCTGTCTCCTTTACCCTCCCCATACATGTCGATAAGATCTCTGCAAGCCTTTTCTTCTTCAGACTGAACAGTCCCAGTGTTCTCAGCCTCTCCACAGATGAAGTGCTCCAATCACTCAGTTGTCTTTCTGGTCCTTCAGTGGATTTACTCCAGTATGTCCATGCCATTCTGGGGAGCCCAGAACCAGACCCAGCACTCCAAATGTGGTCTCACTAGGACTGGAGAAACATTGCCCCTCTCAACATGCTGGCAGCGCTTTTCCTAACAGAATCATTTAGGTTGGAAAAGACCCTTAAGATCATTGAATCCAACCGTTAACCTAACACTACCAAGTCCACCACTAAATGTGGCCCAGTAAGCTGTTGGACTTCTTTGCCACAAAGGCACATTGTTGGCTCACGGTCACTTTGCCCACCAGAGCCCCCAGGTCCCTCTCTGCAAAGCTGCTTTCCAGTCACTCAGCCCCCAGCCTGTGGTGCATGGTGCTGTCCCTCCCTAAGTGCAGGACTTGACACTTCCCTTTGCTGAACTTGATGAGGCTCCCGTCAGTTCATTTCTCCAGCCTGTCAAGGTCCCTCTGATGGCAACACAATGCCCTAGTGCATCAGCCACTCCTCCTACTTTCATATCATCTGCAAACTTGCTGAAGGTGTTGATGGAGATGTTAGTACTGACCTCACTATCAGCCCCCTGGGGTCTATGACTAGTGACTGGGCTCCAGCTAGACTTTGTGCTGCTGACTACACACCTTTGAGCCTGGCTTTCAATCCACCTCATTGTTTCTCTAGTTCATTCTTCATCTGTTTGTCTACAATGATGTTATGGGAGATAGTGTCAAAAGCCTTGCTGAAGTTCACAATATCACTGCTCTCCCCTCATCCACCAAGCTAGGCATCTAATCATAGAAGACTATCAGGCTGGTCAGGCAATTTCCCTTTCGTAAATCCATGTTGATTACTCCAAATCACATTCTCATCCTTCATATATTTGGAAATAGCTTCCAGGACTTTCTCCATCACCTTTCTGGGGATCAAGATAAGGCTGGCCAGTTCCCTGGATCCTTTCTCTTGCTCTTCTAAGATTGAAGACATTTGTTTTCTTCCAGCTCTGAGGAACGTCCCCTGATCATCATGACCTTTCAAAGATAATCAAGAGTGGCCTCGCAATGACATTGACCACCACCCTCATGCATTCACAGGTGCATCCCCATCAGGTCCCATGGATTTGTCTGTCCGGTTTATTTAAATGTTCCATAAGCCAATCCTTCTCTATTGAGGGCAGATTTTTGTTGCTGCAGATTTTCCCAACAGTCCTAGGGGCTGAGGATTCCTGAAGGAAGGTCATACCAGTAACGACTTGACGTAAAGACGACATTAAGCACCTCAGCCTTTTCCATGTCCTTTGGCACCAGTTCCCCTGCCCCATTCAGCAGTGGGCATCCATTATCCTTCCTTTGCTGCTGATATGCTTGTAGAAGCTCTTTTTGTTGACCTTCACAGTGCTCAGCAGAGTCAATGACAGATGGACTTTGGCCTCCCTAACCCCATGTGCACATGCTTGACAGTGTCTCTATATTCCTCCCAGGTCACCTGGCCCTAGTGACCTCATTGCTACCTTTTTATATTTGAGTTCAGTCAAGAGCTGCTTGTTCATTAATGCAGCCTCCTGCCACCTTTGCTTGTTTTCCTGCTCATTGGGATGGACCACTCTTGAACTTGGAGGAGGTAGGACCATATCCTGTGGGATTCTTTTAAGCAGGATCCTGAACAAGCCAAAGTCTGCTGTCCTTCTGTCCAGGCTTGTAGTCTTTTTGCCTTGTTCCCTTCCCTCAGGATCCTGAACTTCACCATCTCACAGATACCGCAGCAAAGCTGCTCCCCTGACATTCACATCCCTAACCAGGTTCAGCAGAGCATATCCCCTCATCAGCTCCTCAGTCACCTGTGTCAAGAAGTTAACACCAATGCACTCCAGAAATCTCCTGGACCACTTGTGCCCTGCTGTGCTGCCCCTCCAGAATGTACTGGAGTGGTTCAAGTGCCCCCTAAGAACAGGGCCTGCAAATGTAGGTTTCTTCCTGTTATCTGAAGAAGGCCATACCTAAGTCTTCTTCCTGATAAGGTGGTCTGTAGCAGATACTCACTGTATTGTCACCCATGTTAGTCTGCCCTCTAACCTTAATCTATAAATGGTCAGCTTTGTCCTCCTTTGTCCCAAGGCACAACACCACACCTTCCTGGTGCTCTCACCAGGGTAATGGATAACCCCCACCTCAGCTGTTAACACACAGTTGTGCTGATTTCCCAGAAAAAGTGAGAGAACTTTCACCACCATGTTGTTTTGTACACACTTGTGTGCATATGGCTGAAGCAGGGCCTCTTCAGCCCTGTTTGTTGATTATGAAGTCTCTCTCTCACATCATCCTGCACTCGTTGTTTGCCAGCTCAGCCTACAACCACCATTCCTAGTTTAAATCCTCCTCACCAGGTTGGTCAGCCTGTTCACAAAAACACTTTTGCCTCACTTGGCCTGGTGGATCCCTTCTCTTCCTTAAATAGGGATCCATAGTCATAAAAGTCAAATCCCTCATCACCACAAGCTGTGCATCAGTTGGTGACCTGCACAATCCACCCACTCCTCCTCAAGCTGTTCTTCCTCACCAGCAGGATTGATGAGAAAACCTCCATCTCCAAGATGAAGGAGTCTACCACTACTATTACTCGCTAATTCCTCCTGGTGCTACTGCACTGTACAGGCTCAGATGATTTGCTGGACAGAGCTTCCTGCTTCTCATCTGCTACCGCAGCACTGAACATATTCTATAGATGCAGATCTGCAGGCAGAGAAGGGGAGTTCTTCCTTTTATGAGAAGCCACAAGTTTCCAGCCTTTGCCACCACAGAACATGCAGAGACTCAGCCTGCCCTCCCTCAGTACAGCTTGGGGGTTCAGGCTCATGCCTTGGTCCTGGAGAAGATTCAATTTCTGTTTTGCTATCTCTGATGCCATCCCCTCCGCTGACCTCCTCCTGCATTTCCTTTACTTGGCAACACAAATCCTCAACCAAGCACACATCTCCTGCAGGCAAGGACAAAACTTCCCCCTGCCCCAGTCTCAGCAAGAGGCACCAGGCGCTTCCTTCAGCTCAAGACCTGAGAAGCTGCACCCTCCCATAGCAGCTCAGTCTGAGTTGAGGCCTCTGATGTTTTGGTGTAGTTGCTCCAGCTGGTGCTAGGAAGCATGCCCTGTGCCAATATGCAAGAACTGTTTGCTGAAATTTTAAAAACTTAAAGCCTCCGTATGGCAGGAAATCCAATTAGAAACATGCAACAAGAGCTTCGTGAAATGAAAAACTGAATTTCGGTAAGCATAGTTTCATACATAATCAGAAAGAATTGATTTTCCATTCTGAATGAACTAATTACTGGACAGAATGAAGATGCATCAAAAATGCAAGTTCCTTCTCTCTTTGAAAGAATGAGCTACACAGTAACTGCAAGTAGAGCCAACAAAGTACTGAACAGCTAGGTCTATGGATCAACTATGAACAACAATTCTAACAATCAGTTTTAAATGCAAAGAGTCCAGGTAAGGAAAAAGGTTACATACCCAAGAAACTCAAAGATCTTTTACTTCATGTTTACTATTTTCAGCAGTTGCTTTCTGCCATTCTAAATTCCAGTCTTAACTCAAAAGCAAATCGATCTAGATAAATGTCACTTCAAACACTATAAAGCAAAAAATATTAATGCAGAATACATCCACCTTAGTAAGACGCTGAATTTAGCACAGATGCTCTACCAAGTGCCAAACAAACATGTCTTAACCAATAAGACACACAAAAGCAAACCAAAATTAGAATTGAAGATTTACATCAAGCCTTTTCAAGTCCATTCACTTCACAGCAGAGGCCTACCTCAAACGCCAAGATATACAGTGCTTATGTATTATAAAGGTGCTCAACCATCTTCACAGCTTCAGAGACAAGTGTTAAAGACACTACGAATTTTACCAAGGAAGAACAGCAAGATGGATAATACTGATCAAAACAACAGTGAGGAGGGACTAGAGAACAGATGATTAAAAAAAACCCCACAAGCTGAATTAGGGAAGGAAAAACTATACAATCCATAGCAAGCGGTCTTGTAAGGTTTCTGAGCTAGTATAAGGTAGACTTTGCCTGTATTATGGGGAAAAAGGGAAGCTTATAGCACGTTTAGGGCTGTAGAAGTGCATTTGCTTAAGATACCACTGTCCTGGTTTCGGCTGGGATATCCGATATTTCAACTGCAGAACAACCTACTTACACAAGGATGTTGGATTTTATAAGTAAAGGTCTTATCGTATAGCTCTCTTCCAGGACACCAGATAAAAGCAACAGTCAGACTAAATAACATTCTGCTCTCTAATTAAATACAGTTATGCTTTTGAAAGTATATCTATTCTTCTTAAATCGAAAAAGAAATGAACCAGTTGAACAGAACTTGGTTTGACATTCCTAAAAAGATAAATAAAGATTAAAGTAAGGAACATGTCAAAAGGGGATACTTTCAGACAGTCAATTCACAAATTTTAACTTTCGTAGCACTACTAAAACACTTAACGTCCACAAATAGATGTCCACATTTCAAGTAACTAACAGTTCTAATAAGAAGTGGGCAACCAAGATAACTTAGAAAAGCCCTACATCTGAAAAAAACAAGTTCATCTTGGAACATCTTTAATTTGCATAAACTGACATTCTAATGAGTCTCTACCTCTTTCAAGAAAAATTAGTGAGTTGATGTACATCTCACATTTTGGTCACAAGATATAACTTCAATATAAACAACTGATTGCACTCTTGCTTTTCTTTGGAATTTGTATTAAAACCCCCAAACCCATGCAGAACCCTGAATTAAGGACCTAAATAGTTGTGATCTTTGTGTCATGCTATTCCTAATGTGTCAGGGAAGATACATAAACTGCATCTCCTAAATGGAGAGTCATATGGCAAACAGCATGAAAGCATTCTGCCTGTAGTCTGTCAGCTCTGGGATATTGCAGCTTTTCCAAAAAAAGCTCAAGATTACTGACCTCATAGCATATTGTTGATTTAGACAGATTAAAGCAGCAGTAGTCCTTACAATCATCGGTCTATTAGACAAGAGCATTATTTCACATGATCTAACTTCAGTTTTGCAATACTTAAACTACCATTTTCTGTAACACAGAGCTGAAAAACACTATTAAAAAAATTAAGCAAATTGGCACATAAAAACTGGGTAGTATCTGACAACATCTACAGTTAGGACAGTTTACTTCTGCAGGAGTTCGGACACAAGGTTACTTCCACTAACATTTCTTAGTAGCACTGTAGTACAACAGACCTATTTATGAATCTGTTACAGTCTATCAAATGGACTTGGTATGAACGCCTCTGAATAGCAAGTGAGGAAAAAATTAACTTGTCTACACAAATTTAACAATTTTATATACCAATGTGGGTCTCCTCAAACCCGGTCCGACTAGTCAGTACAGAGAGGCTATCAGGCTCTGAAGTCTCACTTGGTACTAACCAATTTTTCTTTTACTCTGGGCTGCCGAATACTACTACTGTTAGCTGTCTATACAGAAAAGCAGCTTTCCGCAAACATGATTAAAATACAAATAATCAGATTTTTGTGTGTTTAAAAAAAAGCAGGAGAGTTACAGAAATACTTAATACCAAAAATTTACCATCTACCTTTTTATGTCAAAGTTCTAGCATAGCCCTGTGAAGAAAATGATCATTACAACATGTACACAACACTTAATTAGTTAAGCTTTGTTTCCCAAATTCAGAGAAATTGAGAGAGAAGTTAAAAAAATTGCAAAAAAAATTACAATCCTTAGTCTCACCTAGGCCTCCAGGGCCAGCCAACAGAAACTCTTGTCTGCCTATCCTTTTCACAATTGGCCGTTTCTCATCACTGCAATAAGGAAACAGATCCTGGGAGACACCAGTATTATAATTCAAAATGATATACTGTGTAGTAAGTGCGAGACATAAGTAATAACCATCTACAGCCACAGCACAGGGTTGCTCTGGAGTAAACACTTCCTTCACTATCTGGACTCTGTCTTCAAACACCATGAACATTTGAATGGTCCGCCGCTTGACCGAGATAATGCAGACTTCGACACAGAAAGGATCCCCACTCACAGGGTTTTCATTTAATACGAATGTCACAGCTCCTTTGATTCTAGCACCAGTGGGGACAGGTTCCAAGTTCATCATGTTAACTAGTGTTATTGTGTTGTCGCAAAGCACAAGAAGCCTGGTGAGGGCAGAGGCTGCTTTCAACTCACTCACAGGCTTCTTCAAGCCCAGGTATTTATGCAGTTGCTTGGTGGCAGCAAAAGTTATTTTTCCAGCTGTTGAGATCTTTTCTTCCAACAGAAAGTGATAGATAAAGCAGTCACTGGTTCCAATATAGAGGTTTTTTCCACAACACTCAATGCATTCGATGTTGATGTAGTTTTTGTCTCCCATTAACATCTCCCGCTCAACAGCAGAAACGAGCTTGAAAGCTTTAACACTCATTGTGTCTTCTGGGTGATCTAATTAAAGAGAAAAAAACCCACTATTTACCTCCACACACATAATCAAATATCAGAGATAGCAATTTAACATTCACCAATACAAAAACTTTGTTGTTGCATTTTTCAATAGTCTATACTCTGTTTCCAACCTGATTACACAAGCCAGAATTAGCACATTAATAACGACAGAAATTAATCAAATTCTATGCTTCCACTTCAGGTCTATTCCAAAGCAGATTCACAACAGCAGGTATCTTGAAGCCATGCTTTCTCCACAAGTAACCAGCATATTACTGGCTCTCTCAGATACTTTGGCACTACAAGTGGTTTCTGCCAGTACAGAGATTTGTAAGCCTATCATGTACAGGTTTGTAGCACCTGCACATGAAAAGATACAAGCTTCAGCTCTCAGATTTCTATAGAAGCCACAAGGCATTTAGTGCTACAAGTTAACATCTTGTGTTGCTTTACACTCAAATTTAGGCCTATTAGTACATAGTCTCTAGGCAAAATATCACAGACATATTCCATTTTAACACATACTTTACATTCCTTACCCTTCAGCAATCAGAAATACATAACTTTCAAGCCACTTAATAATAATTTATGCAAGAGATCATCCAACTCATAATAAAACTTGTTGGTTTGTGGCTTTTTTTTTTTTTTAAATATCTGCAGAGTGTCTGTTTTATTCAGTGCTACTTACACATTCTCTGTATTGGACCATATGCACCAGCAATTATAAAGCACAGTCAGATGGCAAATTTGGAAGCATAGTC
The DNA here is from genome assembly GCF_030463565.1 of Pelecanus crispus. NCBI lineage: Eukaryota > Metazoa > Chordata > Aves > Pelecaniformes > Pelecanidae > Pelecanus > Pelecanus crispus. The sequence goes on from NC_134643.1 coordinate 156,353,794, forward strand.
CATAAGGCATTCATTAAGCTCAGGATGCAATATCATGGAAATTAAAAGAGTTTCTGTTCCCTACTATCCCAACCATTCCAAAACTCTGTCTTTAAGTGCTAAGCAGCACTTCTAATATTCATTCTACCTACAATTTTGCAGTCAAGCACTGTCAAGGGACAGATGCAACTTATGAAACAATTATTAGTGTTTTAAAAACAGTCCATGTAATTTTACTGTACTCCAGACTTGTGTTATTTTTTAAGAAACCAGCAGATAGCTGTGCTCAACACTCCAAAGAAGAGCAGACAAGAAATTATTGACCTTGTTTAATCACCTTTTAATTTGTCACAACTGGTCTGTAACAACCATTTAGCCAACACAGGGCAAGACAAAACACCAAACATTTTGAATGGGTTTAAGAAATAACATACAATTACTTCCAGTCCACGTGTACAGTGGAGATATAAAACATCAAATGAAATTCTGTGGACCAACAGAGACAACAACATCAACAAGATGCTCTTGTGAACAATCCTGAAACTAAACATAGTTCAAATGAATTTAGTTTCAAATTATTACATCTAAAAAACCCCTTTGCTTTTGCAAGAGAACACTAGAAACCACAGCAAAAATTTCCAAAACTGAGTGAGAAAAGGTAAGGTACACAACTCACAAGTAACCACTAAATAAAATCAGATCAAACTAAGAACATAGCCAGAGGCAAATAATGTTACAAAGAGATAGTAGTGATTTTTTTACTTCCTATTTGTTTCAGAAGTTAAAAAGACTTTAGTTTGGGCTTCCATGACATTTTCAAATTGCATCCTCACCTGGGGTGTAAACTAGCATCCTTCAACAAAAAAACCCAAACCGGGCAAGTACCAGAGAAATAGCCTAAGGTAAGATGATAATGCAAGTCTCTGGCAACACAGCCACGTTGCCCTCCAACGTTATCAAAGGAAACACAGCACATTAAGTTAAAGAGGGCTGCCCAAAGGTTGACTGCCAAAAAAACCCCAACCACTTTTGAGAGCCTGTGTGTAGCCTGAAGTTATAAACTACTGTCTGTAGAGGTTAGGAAGTTTTCGTACCTGAAGCTGTCAACAATTTAACATTCCTGCAGCCCAAGGTAAAAAATGGCAATGTGTGCCACTGGGACAACTACAGACTTTTGCTCTCAACCAAGATGTATTAAAAACCTCCGAAACAGATACACAGTCTCTAAGCAGAAAGAATAAAAAATAACATAGTACTACATAAGTCTGGTAGCAAAGAAATGAAAACATTTGTGCTAGAAGAAAGCTGTGAAAAAAGCTTTTAAGAACAACCAATGTCAACACACATAATCTCCACGTGATTTTTTTTTTTTTTACCTTTATTTTGTTCTCATTTATAAGAGCTTGGGGGCCTGTGCACACTGCAAAGAAACAGGTTCTGCAGAACATGCTGTTCCTTTCAAGTGCAAGAGGCCACCCCAGAGTTACAAATGGAAGCCACTATGCTACTTTTTAGATGCTCAGAACTCCGGAAAACAAAATAATGGGGACGTCTGCCGCCAAAAAAATAATCACTAGGCAAGCAAATTATCAGTCTACTACATTTTATTTTTTTTAAGTGCACTAATAACCTCGCACGCGCTCATTTCCGGTAAAAAGTGGAAAGCAGCTCTCCCCCACTTTTGTTAAGCAATACCTTGCTTTGCTTTTACCTTTTGTCTGCCGCTGCCCTGCGAACCAGCACCCAACCTACCGCACCTCACCTACCTGCGCGCTGCTCGCTCACGCAGACCTACTCCTACGCCCTGCGCAATTACCTCCGTGCAAGCCCTAACGTAACCTTTCGATACGAGGTGCTGGCCCACCCCAGCGCCAGGGCCGGCCGCACCAGCCCCCGGGAGGACGGGGATGCGCTTCACCCCCGGCGCCCCCGCACCCTGCCCGGCGCGCCGGGAGGAGCACCGCCGTTCGCTTCACCCCCGTCCCCTCCCAGGCCCGCAGCCGGACCGGGCGGCTGCAAATCACGCCCGGCAGCCACCGGCCCCGCGGCCCCCGGTGCGCCCGCCTCCGCCCCGCCAGGCGACGGAGCCTCTCCTCCCGCTCACCCTCCCCCAGCACCTGCCAGCGCCAGGCGCCGCCGCCACACCGGGAGCCGTGCCCACCGCTTCCAGGCCTTGCGGTGCGCTGCCGGCAGCCAGGGCCGGGCCGGGGCCGGGGCGGGCGCCGCCTCAGGCCGCGCTGTCAGCGCCCAGGCCTCGCGGCGCGCGAGGGTCCGCCGGCGGGCGGGCGGGGTGGCGGCGCCACTTCCGGTGTGGCGCAGGCCCCGCCCCGCGCCAGCGTCACCGCTTCCCGGAGGGGAGGGGCGGGAAAGGGCGAGCGGCCGCCGCGCCGTGCGGGGCCGGCGCTCTTCCGGTCACGTGGGGGAGAGCCACACCCCCCGGGGCGTCGCAGGCTGGGGGTGGAGCCTCGGCGAATCCCGCCCACTGGGGGGCGTGGCCGGGGGCGGCCGTTGGGCCGGGCGCTTCCCACCTCAGGCCCCGGCGCCGCGTCCCCGGACGGAGGCGGGGGCGAGGAAGGGTTAACGGCGCCTTTGTGCTGCTCCTGTAACCGGTGGGGCCCTTCCCCGGGCCGCTGGAGTCCAGCCGGCCCGGTAGGATGCGCGCCTCAGGGGCTACAGCCGGCGTGTGCGGGTACAGGGAGGGCAGGCCCGCCTGCAAGCAAGCCCAACGGGGCAAACGACGCGCGCCCCTCGTCGTGTGGGCGGGTCCGGGGAAGCTCCGTTTATTACTCCCAGAGGCTGTAGCGGAGTCGCCCTTGGTAGCTACGGGCCAGCTCCAACCCTGACGTACGCAGGATAAACACAGACGGGGAAAAAAGCAGCTCTTCCCAAGACAAATCGAGAAATAACAGTAGCTATGGATGCTTTGGGAGGAGGGACAGAGGGAGAGCGCAAGGAAACAAACCGCCTAAACGGCCAGAAGAGAGATTTGAGGACACCGCGTGAAATGCTATCAATAAATGTCATATGACATTGCTCGCTGGTACACTTGAATGATTTTTATATATTCAGAATTTGACTTCACGTTCTTAGAAGAGCTGCATGCACATAGCAACAATGCTGCATACATAATCACAGATGACTTGTTCCGTGCACCTGTACTGTTGTTACGTGACTCGTGTTCCTTGTTGCCTGCGCCTCTGAATTCTGCAAAACGCAGCAAGTGCTTCAAATCACGTTGCGATTTGATGTTGTAATGAGAACATAGTTAATTTACTAACGTAGTTATTAGTAATTCCCCGTTCTGCTTTTAAGCGCCTAAGCAGATTACGAACTCAGATGCGCAGGCAGTTATTTTACCTCGGAATTACAAAGCAATTTCCGTTATTGCAGAGGAAGAAGGATTAATTGGCAGTTAACACTTTTACGGGCAAGATTTTAGATCCTGCTTACTTCGGTGGCAAAGCTCCTGTGTGTAGCAGCGCAAACGTTCTGTACTTCGGTATGCTGACGGAATTCTCACAGACGGGATTCGCTTTCCCTATTCACCAGCATCAGCTGGGGGATGGCTTCACCTTATCAGCAAGGCAAAAACTCCTCTCCACCCGCTTGCCGGGCCGGCCGGCGGAGCTGCCCAGCGGAGCGAACCCGAGGCGGGAGGCCGCACCCCCAGCTTTGCTGCTCACGTCACAGGCCGCCTCCCGCTCCAGAATATGACGCGAAAGCAGCGTCTGGCGCGGCGCGGCTGCTCCGAAAGCCCGTTCCCAGTTCCCCCCCCCCCCCCGTGTCTGACTGCCCACGGCTCCGCTCCGGCCGCCCCACGGCAGGCAGCCCTTACCGACGGGAAAACCGCGAAACCTCCCCCGATCCCGGCCGGCCCCGCCCCCGCGCCGCCCTGACGTCACGCGGTGCGCGTCACTTCCCGCGCGAGCCCCCGCCCCGCGCGCTCCGTGCGGCATTGTGGGAGGCCGGAAAGGGGTCGCCGGGGGAAGAAGATGGCGGCGCAGGGAAGGGGCCGGGCAGGCGGTGGCGGCGGCAGCAGCAGCAGCAGCAGCAGCAGCGGCAAGGAGGAACGGGGGTCGGGGCGCCCGGAGTCGGAGCTGCTGCTGCACCCGGAGCTGCTCTCGGAGGAGTTCCTGCTGCTCACCCTGGAGCAGGTGCGCCCGGGCGCTGCCGGGGAGCCCGCCGGCCCCGGAGCGGCGGCCCCTCAGGCGGGGCGGGGGGGTGCGGCCCGGCCCGGCCCGGCCCGGCGGGAAGGGAGGCCCCCCGGGCCCGCATCCCCGCTCGTTGTCCTGTCCCCGCTCCGCCTTAGGCCCGCCCTGTTTATTTCTCCGCTTTACCCCTCAGGGAAACCCCTACCCCCCCACATCGCCTACACGGGAAGTTTTCTCCCAGCTCTCCTGCCGTTTCCAGTCTCGTACCGCCCGTAACGGGTGCGCAAGAAGCATTCGGGGAAAAAAAAAACCAAACAAAACGCAGTTCGATACCCTGTAGGCTGGGTACTCGCTTAGAGGAAGCCTGTAGTGTGAGAGATGCCTCTGTGTTTGAACGCTGCCGCTGTAGCTGCGAAAGAATAATTGACCCAAATCAGCATGTCTGTGAGGCAATGTTTGCATATGGTAAAATTATCTGTGGAAAGGCGATCGTTGTTAAGGTTGTCACATTCATACCCTGTGAATTAAGGAAATGCATCCTGCGTGATCAGTCAAGCTAATGCTTAAGTATGTGTAATTGAAAAAAATTGAGTTTGAAAGTGAGTTATAAGAGTTTTGGACTGTATAAAGCTTCAGTTGATGTGATTTTTGATACTTGTTACTGCCTTGCCTGAAAGTTTTAGGTGCATGAAACAACAGTAATTGAAGTTTTAGGTGTTTGTATGAGCTCACTGAATTTTTGTATGCTTTTGCGCATGTAGTTTATGTGGACAAAAATGTACAGGTTTTAGGCCCACCTCAGAAGTCATGAAGTGTTGCCAAAAACAGTAGCGGCAGAGACTGGACCTGCTTTCAGTGATCTCTAGTTTGTAGGAAGTTAGTGGATTTTCTTTCTCTTCTAATAAATTTGGCAGGAGGTACCAAGAAATTTCGTTTTCACAGTCCTATACATGATTAGAAAGAAAACTGGTGTTCTGTTATAACTGACAGTTACTAGAAATCTCCCTTTGCAACTTATTCTTTGGGAACTGGGGAAGGAAACACGGCTCTACATCTGTAAGTTTGAACTGCATTATGTTGCAGTTGCCTGTTTTTTATAAGTGTGAAGAAAAGTTCTGGTATTGTAGTTAAATTCAGGGAAGTGCGTTTAAGAATGCATGAAAACATTAGTCATCAACAGTATGTCTATCGTAACTTTTTTTTTTTCTTTTTTTGCTACTATTTCTGTTGGGAAAAATTGCATGGTTTTGGATAGGGAGGGGCTGCAGGGTTGACCTGTGTAGGCAAAGGTAATGAAGTGCCCAGTACTGGTTGCAGCTGGATCCAGCTGTCTCGGACTCTGATGAAGACAGCCCATCACACCCCAAAATTTCAAGCAGCTCATGGCACTTGTGCTCAAATGCAATTAACAAAGAGCAGCAGCCACTAGGGTCAGGAGACACAAAAAGACACACAGGAAGAAGCACATGAGGAGATATGTGAAGAGATGCGCTTGTGGATAGTGGAAAAAGAAACCACTATGCAGTCACCAAACATCCCGTATTTCCCATTGCCTCAGTGAAGGGATGGACCGAGTGTAATCCACATGGAAAACAAGGGAAGTTGACAGTACGAAGGCAGGAGACAAGGCTGTCATTAGCACAGGGAAGTTCATGGCCTCTCCACACTGGTTACCCCTGCAGCCCCCTCACTTCTGAAACCATGTAATTTCTGCCCAGTGCACTACCTTAAAGTGGCTTTTGGAAAAATAAATTATGCCACTAAGATTGTGTGCTTTGAATTTCTCATAATAATAACATCTTTTTTTCTGTTCCCCACAGAAGAATATTGTAGTTGAAAATGGTGTAAAGATGGACAAAGATGGTCTCACTGATCTCTATATTCAACATGCTATTCCCCTGCCTCAGCGTGACTTACCAAAAAGTAGATGGGGGAAAATGATGGAAAAGAAAAGACAGCAAAATGAGTCAAAAAGTGAGAATAAAAGGTAATTTAGCTTTTCTTGGGCTACACTTGGAGAATTTAGGACAATGCATTCAGTTTTATCTTTGTTTGCCTGATTAATGAAACTTGCACAGCTTTTGGACGTTGTTACAGTTTACAGAGAATGCTGTGTCAGGTCTCCTGTGTCAGAAGTGTTAGCTTCTACTACTGCAATCACAGGAAAACGGGGAAGATAATTTTTTTTTTCTCATCCAAATGTTATTAATGGTATCTAGCTTACAGTGCTTCTTTTCGTATAATCACAGAGTGGTTTGGGTTGGAAGGGACCTTCAGAGGTCATCTAGCCCAACCCCCCTGCAGTGAGCAGGGACATCTTTAACTAGATCAGGTTGCTCAGAGCCCTGTCCAGCCTGACCTTCAATGTTTCCAGGGACAGGGCATCTATCACCTCTCTGGGCAAACTGTTCCAGTGTTTCACCACCCTCATTGTAAAAAAATTTCTTCCTTATATTCAGTCTAAATCTACCCTCCTTTAGTTTAAAACCATTACATCTTGTGTTGCAACAGGCCCTACTAAAAAGTCTGTCCGCATCTTTCTTATAAGCCCTCTTTAAGTACTGAAAGGCTGCAATAAGGTCTCCCCGCAGCCTTCTCCAGGCTGAACAACTCCAACTCTCTCAACCTGGCCTTATAGGAGAGCTGCTCCAGCCCTCGGATCAGTTTTGTGACCCTCCTCTGGACCCGCTCTAGCAGGTCCATGTCCTTCTTGTGCTGAGGGCCCCAGAGCTGGACGCAGCACTCCAGGTGGGGTCTCACCAGAGCAGAGTAGAGGGGCAGAATCACCTCCCTCGACCTGCTGGCCACGCTGCTTTTGATGCAGCCCAGGATTCGGTTGGCTTTCTGGGCTGCGAGTGCACATTGTTGGCTCATGTCCAGCTTTTCATCCACCAGCACCCCCAAGTCCTTCTCTGCAGGGCTGCTCTCAATCCCTTCATCCCCCAGCCTGTATTGATACCGTGGGTTGTTAGTACATTTCAAGATACTTTATAATGAAGAAAAAGTAACTAGTTTTTTTTTCACCTTATAATTGTTAAATAATAATCATATTTACAGTGTTTAAGAAAAGTACAAAAAGCATGTTTTAATTATGCTTGCTTCCTGGACAAGGTTCTCTACTCTAGAGTCAGGGGTGCATGCTGCAGGAGTTTTGTGTGTCCAATTCAAAACTAATGTCTACTTTCAGAAAGAAACATTCTGCCTTGTTTTTAAAACCTTTCTGTTTGTATTTGATCAGAAAGCAAAATCTTCCTCAAAAGTTTGTTTTACTGAATCTCTTCTCCTCCTGACCTTCCCGCTGCCCAAGACTTTGACTTTGACGTGTGATGTGCATGGGCAGTGTTCTGATTTAGCTTCAGCAGTAGATAATGAAGGAAAGGTGGATGGAAATTCTCGCTATAGTTTTGCAGTATTAAGGCTTTTTGATTTCATGAGTCTGTTTTAGCTTTACTGAAGTTTCTAACCGGGAAGAGCTAAACAAATTCTGTGAAGTGTGGAGGGTTGGTTTTTTTTTTTAATTTTTAGTGGCTAGGGCACTGAGTTATCTTGTTATGTCAGGTTTTGCAGTATTAAGGCTTTTTGATTTCATGAGTCTGTTTTAGCTTTACTGAAGTTTCTAACCGGGAAGAGCTAAACAAATTCTGTGAAGTGTGGAGGGTTGGTTTTTTTTTTTAATTTTTAGTGGCTAGGGCACTGAGTTATCTTGTTATGTCAGGTTTTTTTTCCATGTGAATAAAAGGTTATAGTACCTCAGTTTGTTTACAACTTGCAACTTGAGGATGAAAGCATGAGGTTAGCATTCGAATAGTAAGAAAATGCTGGTGTGCTGGAATAGGTGCAAAAGAATTTTTTATCAAAGAAATAAAGATAGTAGGCTGGATGTTTTTGAGAGAAGGAAGCAATGTTAATTTTTAGATGGGAGAATGGCTTTGTCAAGAGTTTATATGTAGAATAAGTTTAGGTGCTCTTATTTTGGTATACTAAAATTCAGTAATGGTTAAACCTATGTAGTATTTGCTGGGAAAATAGTAAGTAAAAGGAGATACCTTTAATCTGTCAGTCTGCTTTTCTTTACCAGTTGCTCTTAGCACTTAACGTCTAGCATGCTAGGCTTAGTCTTTTGCTCTGTTGTTAGCCAGTTTTAAGATTTTCCAGCAGTTACTGTTTTTGCTTGTATTACATCTTTCATACGTAACAAATATGCTGGCAAAATACTGTCTAGAAAAGTTAATCTTTTACTGCTAGTATTACTAATGCTAGACAAATGGGAGAAGTAGACTTTCAGCACTTTAAGTAAATAAAAGTTGCACAGAGAAAACTTCAGTTTTAGTATATTCACAGAAAGAATTGAAGAAGTTTAATCATCTTTTTGGACATTAAAATATTATACTTTTCCTCATAGTTGTGTGCACCACTTACGCAGAACTGGCACGACACCGTTGTGCAGAGGAGGAAGTAGAACTTGGCATTCTTGTTTTTAAAAACAAAACAAAATTCCGAGGTATTGTGAGGCTGTAAATTATGTGCAAGTCAGAGACGGGAACTAAGTGTGCTGCTAGTTCAGTTTAGAAGTCAGATAAACTGATTGATCGTATGAACAACAGGAGCTTTCTGATGAGTTCCTCTGTGGAAAGCACAGCTTTACAACAGGCACGGGAATTAATATGAGGGTTGGTGACTTGATCAGCACAGCTCAGTGCGTGTTTGTATGCCTCTAGTAGTTACAGATAGGAGGTAAAAACACTGAAATTTAAAAGTCAGTGTTGAATATCATGTTTAGTTTTACTGCTGATGATTGATGGTGTGTCCTAAAAGACTTGCTGTGTATCAGCTGAGCTGCAGTAAGTAACATGTTATACCTCAATAACACAGTCAAATATCTGTGGTCACAGATGGCAGTTTGTACATCTTATTGCAGAATATTTGAGCTTGCAGACAATCATACCAAATAAAAACAAATGCAATCTATCCAACTTCAAACATTTCAGAAAGTATTTGTGTTCAGGGACAGTTAATTTTGTAGATCTGTAAGATCATCTTGCCTGCTGGAAGAAAGAGGATGATATGAATCTCAAAATGTATATGTGGTTTCTGAAGTGCCGTCGAGTCTGAAGACTCACCTGCAAACTCAGTCTCCAGGAGCACTGTGGCTGTGCATGCTCAGAGCTGTGGCCTTGCTCTTAATTTCTCCTTAGTGACCTGAGAGGCTGCTTCGGCATCCTGAGAACTGCTAATGTGCTGATAATATTGAATTCAGTGTAAAACATGGTACTTCTGACCAGTTTCAGACGTTCACAGAAGAGGTGATTACCTGCCCGTTTTGGTAACAGGTGAATATGTAGGATAATCGGGGTGGGAGCTAAAACCTACACTTCTCCCTGGTTTTAGGGTGCTACCTTAAGTACCAGGCTAAGCTAGACAAGAATAGGAGCATTTTTCATTAAATTGTCCTCATAATCAGGAGTTGCTCAGAGGCCATCCTGACAACATCAGGTGAAACAGCGAAAACCCAGATTGCTCACGGAGAGAAGCTTTTGCTTCCTCTAGTAAATCTTGTATTCTTTACCATGCGCTACAAAGTAAACAGTGGGATTAGAGCATGCCCTCCATCCAGCTGGGCCCAAAGTGTGGCTAGAACATTTCTCTAGGACATAGGAGATGCACACTGAAATCTAGGTTTCACAGAGAGTGTCCTGCAGGAGGGGACACGATCCCAAAAAGGTTCTTTTCAGCTGTTAGCTAGCATCAGTGTCCTCCCTCAGAAGAGTGCTGGCTCACATGAGTCCTGCTCTGAAGCTTTTAAGCTACCTGTACTTTATATAGAGAATGTGAATGTCGCACCCAGTGCTCTGTGTTCTTCTGTGAGCCATGTATCTAAAACTTAGATGTGACAGTTCTTGATAGTACAGCATCCAAATTTCTTTCAGAACTTTCCCAAAGTGTTTCTCTGGGAACGTTATTTGTATTATAGCATGTGATCATTTTTACAAGTGTTACAGTTTTAAAATTCAGTTTAGAACAGCTAATGATCCTCCTAGAATTGCAGTTGACTTATCAGTCCACGCCAAGCTGAATTTAAAAAAAAAAAAAATCTCCACAGGAAAAGCAGACTACTTGTGTTAAGGAAGGTGACTGAAAAAAGGTATAAAATTTTTTTCTTTTGTGTAGTTTGTAAACTAGCTTTCCAGAAAGGCTGCTGGGGAATGTGTTCCTTGTCAGGAGCATTGAATACATTCTTGGACAAAGCCAAAATGAGCAAAAAGTATCATGTTTTATTTTTGAAGTGTGTGTCAGCTTTTTAGACTTCTGAAGTGAAATTATACTCCTTAATTTAATCGATGTGTCAAATACTACTGTTGTTTCAGTAGTATTTAACTGAAACATGCCTGGCTGAACACTCCTAGTCTTGGAAGCTAATCTCATTTTGTAGAAGCTCTCTTAGAAACGGCACCTACTCTAGATATAAGCCGAATAGTTTTGTCCAATCTCTTGACAAACAAGACCCAAATGAGTTAAGTTCTCTCTTTGTCTCTATCAGTTCCAGGAACCCGATGAATAGAAAAAGAGGATTATGTGACATGTTGTTGTGAACAAATAGTAATATAGAAGCAAATCTGAATAAGAGCTGAACGTTTGCTTGCTCTATGAGCTCTTAAATTGTGACTCCTTTCATTTTTTTTTTCAAGAAACCCCTGGTCTGGACAGAAATTATGCAAGTGATGTGTAATTTCGTAATATGTGAGGTTTATCAGCAGCTGCTAATGTAATGTTGTTCCAAGTCAAACGAACAGAGTCTCTGCTTGCTGCTTTTTTTAAAGTCTGTTGAGATACCTAACATCAATATTGTCAAATTCATTAATTACAAATTAATGAATATATTTCATTGTTGAAAACTGTAAGTTTTCAATAGTTGAACTCTAGTTCAACTTTTATTCCTATGTTTAATATGAGATGATTAAACAGTAGGTGTGTACTGAAAACTGAAGTTTCTAAACAGGAATATTACATAACTTACTGGTGGTTTGGGTTTTTTATTTGTTAAATCTGCGCTTTCCAAACACATGCTCTTTGTCATTCTTGAGCCATGCTTTTTTAAAACTAAATTCATGTAGAGTGAGTTATGATAACTTTGTGCTTTATTTTTTGGCAGTCAGGATGTTTTCTGATACTACTGTTTTGATATTAGCTTGATAGTATTCCTTTTTCATAAATCAGTTGCTACTAAATTGGCCAGCTCTGACTACATGTAAGCTTAAAGGCATAAACTATGGAGAAAAAAAAAAAAGACATTCCATCAGCTTAGGGTTCCTGTTCAAAGACAGCTTATTTCAAAAACAGGCATGGGTTTTTTTGCTTAATGTTTTCATTCCTTGTCTAACAGTCTTTTAGACTATCTTAACATGATTTTGAATAAAAGTGGAAACAGGGAGATTTAGAAGCATCAGAATATGAGATGCTGTTCTTGTAGGTAAGGTAGCAAACATTTTCTCAAGCATTCACCTTTTGAAATGCTTAACAGCTATTATCTCTTTAGTTACTCTGGAATAGCTATAGTGGTATAAGCGTACAGTCTTTGGTCATACAACTAATTGTCTGCCTAGAAAGTTCCTCACACAACCCTCTGCTGAGGAACACTGTTCCTCACACAACCTCCTGCCCGCCTGCCCCCTTTATATTTTGGAAGCAATTTCTATTGTCTAAGTTTGGAGCAGCTAAGAGCTTAAGATCAACATTTTGGCATATATTTTTACTTTAGGCAAGATTAAACTGATTTTCACTACTCATGTCTTGGATATGCTATTTTTTGGACACATCTAGCTTGTGTTTCTGAGAATTTTACAATTTGTATTTTCAGTGTTACAATGGTGGAAGGTTTAAGGAAACGGCCATTAATTGTATTTGATGGCAATTCAACAAGTACAAGCATAAAGGTGAAGAAGACAGAGAACGGAGCTGCTGATCGCCTAAAACCTCCTCCAGCTGGAAGCACAACCAACACTGTTAGAAGATTATCTGTTCCTTCAAATGCCTCAACATACATTTCAGCCTCCAGTTTATCAGAGGACGCTAAGCTGGGAATGAGGAATAATGAGGCTAAGCAGAACAATATTTCAAAGACTAACAGCAGCATGTTGGCTAGTCTGAAGGTGTACCCGTTGTCACCAGTAGCAGGAACTACTGTTGTGAAATTAAAGAGAGCTGTTCCAAAAGAAGAATCTGATTTGCCGGTATGTATGTTCAGTATTTTGTTTTGCAGCTTTTTTAATTGAAACTTGCAGGAGCCAAAGGTAGACCCTTGTAAGAGTTTTCAGGATTATTTTATTTTGGAATAACAGCAGAGTCTTTATTTAGAAACAGGCAAAAGAGGAGCTGGTTTGGGAGAGATTAGAAGGAAAGAAATGAAGTACTTGTCTGTGGGAAACTTCTGTGTGAGAGAGGTAGCTTTGTAGAAAACATGCATGTAATTTTAAAATGAGTAAGTAGTTAATACTTAAGGTAGTGCTGGTAGCAGTCAAATAAAACACAAAATAATCCTACTGGTAGGTCTGAGAGAGAGAACAGTTATTATAGAACAAACGAACAACATGAACAGCCTTAAAGGGAGGACAAGTGGTCTGTTTTCTGTAGTAGGGAAGAAAAAAATGGAATGATAACATTTGTAACAATCACACTTGAATGGTTGAGTGGGACAAGCTTTCATTTGTCAAACTGAAGGAAAAGATATTATGGGAACTGAAGTGAGATGTTGAGAGCTGTGGAATATATCCTTAGAGGAAGAACGCCATCTGTTTTAAATCTCAAATAGGAATTGGCAAGCTAGAGGAAGGAACTGGATGTCAAAATCTGGAGAGCTGCCTAGATTGTGGGTCTGAATGAGAAGCCATAACGACAAACCATACTGGTTGAAGTGAGAGGCCAAAGGTTGAGTGCTCATTTTGAGCCATGGTGATCTTAATCAGGTACCTGGGCTTCTATAAGATGCTGAGAAAGGCATGCTGAGATCTTGAACAGAAGGGTGCTGTTCTCAAGTAAGAAGACTGATGGCTGAGCTGTTAACCCTAAAGGTAAATAGTTATCTTCTTTCTGCAAGTTAGATTTCAGCTGCAAACAAATTTTCTGTAGAGAAGAGACAGGGGCAGGATGAGGCTGGTGAGCTGAAGTGATGAGAGAAGAGCTAAGGCAGGATATATGAATTCAGGAGGGCATATCTTTTGAACGTGTAGGTAGTGGTGCTGAATATAGCTGCCAGCTGGGGAGACGGATGGAACAGTGGCTATTTTTGATAAAGGTGTGATTAGTCTTTAAGGGCTTGTCAGTGAGCAAGGAGCAATGGGTCATCTCCTCTTCAAAACATGCCGCGAGGTAGGGATAAGTCTTACATTTGTGTTGTATTCCTTCATAATACAAATTAAGGAATTTTCACATTTCCACTGGAGTATGGGAATATCTGGAGTAAGTCTGGGCTTCAAAGGAAGAAATAGAAATATCTGTTCTCACTTGAACTGCAGGGGGACCTTTAGATATGCAGTGTGCAGTTATGTTAACATTTTCCAGGACACCAGACCTAACTTCTGTTTTCTCAGTATTGCCTCATGAAATGCTTTCTATTAATCTCCTTTTAAAAAAATCCTTTTGTGAAAGAATGCAGGTAATATCCTTGTTGCATGGGTTGGTAGGTTCCATCAGACTTCTGTTAAACATGAGCACCTAAACATATGGCTGTTCTGAAAGACAGCTTTAGCAACTTTTACAAGAATCATGGCTGAGGCCCTGAATCAAATTTATGCTGGAGAGGTGTGTTTCCTACTAGCAGTATCACTAACTTATTTTAGTATTTAGAACTCTTCTAAGTACTGGTCAGATCTGAATCTACAGAGCTTTTGAAACTTGTTTAGTATACACCTCACAGCTTCTTTAAAGTGTTTGGTAGACACAGTGATGAACACTTTTAAGTGACACTGTGTAACTGACACTCAGAAGCTATGACCTCTGACACTTGACTTTGTCTTAGCCACAGTTTATGTTGTTCAAGTTAATACCGGTAAGTTCAGTCATGCCTTGGTTAATGTCAGTCAGACACATTTGAAGTTAGGCAAGTGTGTTGTATGGATGTTACTTTACTGTCTGAGATTAAAGAATGTGGTATTGAATAATAAGTGATGCAGTCAGGAAGAATCAGTATACTTGGCAGATGGCTGTAGAGTGTAAAGCCTGGTATATTTTTAGTGTACAGTAATGACAATTGCCTTTTCAAGCAAGTGACTGTTCTTTGACTTTCAAGAAAAACTGGAGCTCTTGTGCTGCATAGCGCAGAACTATCTTTCTGATCTTTGGGTCTGATTCCCTTCAACCTTTCAGTGGTTGCAATCCACAGGATTGCTGTAAATAAACTAATGCTGAAACTCTTTAATGAGAAGAGGGATCTCCAGATTGTTCTCCCCAAACCAGTGTGTTGCAGAATGTTCTTGAAAACTCATGTACCTGTCTTTGCTTGAGTGAACTATTAAAGCTCTAATTTCTTAGGGTTTTTTTTCTTATTTTAGATGGTGAAAGGTAATTATTTCACCACTTCAATCTCCCATTGTTTTACTTTGGGCTTACTTGATCTTTTTTTCTGGTGTCTTGGGATGGGGCTTGAAAGATGAGTTCATCTGAGGCTTTGGCAATTATTTCACTTTTTTTATACAGGTCATTACAAAGGAAGACCAACTTTTCCTTCTCTTTTTCTAATGTTTTTACTATTTGACAAAAGTAAATTGGTTTCCTAGTTGTATGATTATTTTTTCTTATACAATCCCATTTTAAGAAGGCAATCTGAAATAACTTTAGAAGTATGTGTTGAAACTCCAGTATGTACCTGTTTTGAAGCTGCATAATTGAAAGATATTTTTGAATGACTAAGAGTAGGATTAAGAAAAAACAAAAGACGTATATGATTTACAGGTAGTTAAATTCATTTGCTTTATTTTTATCTGCTCTAGAGAAGTTCTGTGATATTTAACTTTCTCCACAAGATGGCAATAGAAAGCTATTGTAGTAGCATATACTGAGTACAGCAATAGTAAGCACTGGATTTGAATATGGCAGGTTAATTACTAACTTTTACTTGCACACTATATCTAAGAATACTTATATATTTTCTTGTATTCCAGAATGACCTAAAGCCTACGGAAGCAAAGAAGAAAATCCAGCATGTTACATGGCCATGAAGTAGCTAATGGTGCTTGAAACATAAATGTTACTTCCATATTTTCAAACAGATAAGTCATATTTAAACAGTTTAGGTAAAATTCTTTTTAAACCTTACTGGGATTCAGATTGCTGTGAAGTTTTAACAAATTTAGAAGTTCCCTGTTGTAAAGCTGGAATCATTATCACCAGTCATCTTTAAGAGTGTCTACTCTTGTAAACCAAGTAGTTCATTACTTCTTTAAAAGGTGGTAATATTACAATATACTAAACTCCCCACTTCTAGTTTTCAAGATTATTATAGTTCATCTCCCGCATGTCGCTACGATTCACACATATAAATATTTTTGTTTGTTTGTTTCAGTAAGATTCAGTTTTGTTCCACTTCTGATGGAATAGTTAAAATAGCTGTTGAGATTCAGAGTGATCCCAAGAGCCTTCTTGGCTTCAAAAAGATAATTCATTTTGGTGAGAAAACTGACCATTCTGCTGGTAAGATAGTCAAAGACAAAATTTTTTTCATTTTTGTTGCACAGAACAGGAGTGTAGAAATCACAGTGCAAGTTATGTTGGTAATAAGAGATGAACTATTTAACAGCATTACTTCAAATTGAAGTTTCTCTTATTGACGTATGAGATAAGAAATGCACAGATGGAAGTATGTTTAATTAGACTGTTTGATATGAATCTTTGAGAGGAAGTAGTGAATGAATTAGTGCCATGTTCTCTTAAATACACAGGCATATTTTATACATGCACAAGTGTAAAAATGTGCCATTGTAGCAACTTTCCTGGTTACAATCATGCTTACAAAATATGGGGAAAACCTGTGGAATGCAGGTCAGTGCTTTCTCAACTTACTAACAGTTGGAGAGGGACAGGGATAGGAAGACAAAGTAGTACCTTGAGAGCATTAGCATATGTAGTTGCACTCTTTTAAAAAAAGACAAAACAAAAAACCAAACCGAAATCCAGCCTGTTTTCCCTTCCTTTGATAATTTAAGATGGATGTTGGTTTTCTGTGAAACTTGATGTTTCCTCTGGATTATTGGTGGTGCCTTATAAGGCAGAAATCCACTTAAGTTGATGGAAACATTTTTACTAAATCTCAGTGGCTCAGGGTGAAGCCAGTTTAGATCCATTTTAGATATGGATGGTAAATAATAATAATGCTCCCAGACTTAGTAGAACAGAAACAAAAAAAAAAGAATCGACTTCTGAATCCACTTAGTTAACCCACTAAAAGAAGCTGTCAGTAGTGATCTGAAAGCTTGTTTACATTTTTAACATTGGTTAATATTGAAACCAAAAACTGTAGCGTAATTCATTACTGACAGAAGTTCTCCATTCACTGTTGTGACATAAAAGGCACTTCTTGAATGCTGTAAAATGGTAAGAATGTGTGTGTTTTGAAATATTGTGTGCTGTTTCCCTTTTACTAAACACTTCCACAGTTTTTGTACTTGAGTACAGCAAACTTTAATGTAATGTACATTTTGTATGTAAAAAGTTGTCTTTTAAGTAGCCTTATCCTATTTAAATAAACTCAATTAAAAGCAAACAAAGTAGTGCTGACTTGTTTTTGTGATGTAGTTAAGCTTGTTCATTTTATATGGTTATTTTTCAGTGGACTTGGAAGTGATTAGAACTTCAGAAAAAGCTTACAAGGTAAAAGGCTCAGTACCTACTTTGGAGTTTTAGCAGCAGTTAGTATCATGTGAAGTGCTGGTCCTTGCACTAGTGTAACAGTCTGGTAGGAGTTCTGTTTTGTGGGTGGCTTCTTGGCAGTGGTTTAGAGACTAGGCTATATTTTGTTGTAGTTCCAGTTGCTAGGAGCACGTGTGTGTTGGTATGTGTTAAGGAGTGATACGCAGAACTGTACTGGAATAATAGCATGATGCTGCTTTTGCATGGTAACAGTCTTGTTTTTAGGCTGGTATGCTTTTCAGCCTTGTCATGTTTCACCTACCTTTCCCCGAAACTGGGACCATTTTGCTATCTGTTGTAGCGCTTGGAGGGGCAAAGTGCAAGCCTTGCTGCTGCTACTACCTTCCACTACCCCCTTAGCTAACAGTAATCCTTCTCTCAGCAAAGTATTAGAGCAGAGCTGCAGTGTGCTGGGTGATTGCCAGGTCCCAGAGGAGAGAGTGAGGTGCCTGCCCTCCTTTGGGAGGTGTGGATGTAAGAGAGATTTTTATGGCTGTTCTTTACTACAGCCTTCATCATAGAATGAAATCACCAAAGGATAGAATTTAGTCATTCAGTGAGATCAGATTAGCATGGTGTGCACTTCAAAAATGTCAGCCAGCCAAGTTCTTCAAATGGTGTACAGTAAACCAAATCTGATCAGATGCATCGATTTAGCTTGCTGAATTAATGAGAGAGGAATGACCTGTGAGTACTTTACACTTGGTACAAAAAGAGACAAATTCAAGAGTGGTGGCAGGAACTGGAAGCAAACTTTCCCTACTCAGTTACACACAGAGTAAGTATATTCCTAATTCTTCTTTCCACATCCGAAGATTCCTGTTGGAAGTGTGACGTATTACTTTTCTCCTTTTGCTGGATACAAATGAATTCCATCTGGAAGGTGCACCAGGATTGTACATTGCATAACATGGCCATATTTCTTGAAGTTTGCTTTGGGAAGAGTTATCTTCCTTTGGATTATTTGCTCTTGATTTTATTGTCCTACCAGCATGATGTTGCTAACAGTCACCTTTGCAGCAAACATGTAGCAGAAATGATGCTAGAGCAAAGGGTATTATGTGTTGCAATACAGAACAAAATTAAAGCATGCCGTAGTATAGAAGTTAAACTTCTGACTTTTGCAAAGATTAAATGTCTTTTGAGTTGTCTTGACCTCCTTGCTTGCTGAGAACAATAATATTTTGGTTTTGAGTTTAGAGCCTACGAACACATTTGTATTGGCTGTAGTCAATTCAGTATTTTCATACAGTTGTTCAGTTTTGCTGATAATTTTCCCACTGATTTCGGTTAGTAGAAGACCATGTTGTATCAGCAGGGCCCGTAAAAGCATTGTCTAAACTCCACAGTTTCATAATGACTGGGTACAAAAAGGCTTGTGTTTGTATGGCTCTTACATTGTGTTTCTTCAGACTGTGAAAGCATTTCATTTGTAAATATCTAACATGCAAATACAATTAAAGCACAATCACAAGTTTGTTTTAAATGATTTTATTTTGAAAAATACAATGTGCAGTGTAATGTTGACTAACTGTAATACTGACACTGTCAATCAGAACTTGTATTTCACACAATGATCAGCTAGTCATGCAATAAAATATGTACCTGTTATGAAGCACTCCCACTTCAACTGTGTTATCATTATCTCTTTATGGCACGGCACAAATCCTCATACATTGAAACACCCTCTACGTTCGCAGTCTTTCTACACACTTGACAGCACACACTAGTCATGTAGCTCGGAAACACTGAGGCGAGACCACAGCCTTATTGAAATGGAATCGTGTTTGCCATTGATTTCAGTGGGCTGAGGGTTTCACCCTGAATATCCATCTATGAATGTCTTGTGCGTGGCCATTGTAATCCTTGAACTATATCACTTGCTTGTAACTGGAATATTTAGTGGAAGGAAAAAAAAAAAAACCCAAAAGAGTATGTTATGTCAGTAACACCCAAATGGTTTTACATCTCAGGTTTTGCATTAGTTTTGGTTAGCTGTAGAAATCTTAAACACCAACACTGCTACTAGAGATTTTGAAGTTGTTTTCCCTCCAGATTTGGAGAGTTTGAAGAAAAAGGTTAAGTAATGTTAATAGTACAGCAAAACACAGAGTGGCAAAGCTAGTTCTGAACATCTGTGTATTTCAGACTATATATATTGTGAGCACGGCTTTCCTCCTGTCTCCCCACCTCTTATTTTGAGCTTTAAATATCCTTCCCACATTCAGGGCAAAGGATGTCATCCCTTTCCGTGAGGAAGCCACGACCCACTAATGAGAGAGAGCACTTCTTACAGTTAAAGCAATCGTTATGCCACTGCCGTTCTTCGAAGGAGATGTACTTGGTTCCTCCGAGTCCTGTTTGAAAACCAAAAGCATTCTGTTACAAGAAAAGAATAGCACATCAGTCATCAAGTGATGCTATTTCAGACTCCCCTCGTGGATTGCTATGGAGAGCTGACATATAGTAGTGAAAAAATGCTATTGTGACAAATCTATTTGTTGCTGTGCTAATTTTGCCACCCTTATTCTGTAGCAAGTAATATTTTCATCCTCAAATCTGTTGCTTTCAGCTAAGTTAGTGAACTAGACTGTTATCACTGGTGATAGACGATGGCAGAAATGAACTTCCAAGGGATGGCACTATGATACACAGAAGAAGAGAAGGAAAGCAACTGCTCCTGAATGGAAGTCTGGTAGTTTTTTATAGAATGTTTTATGGCATCCGAGTAAATTAATTTTGTTTTGTAAAAATGCATTTAGGTCATTAAAAAAGAAGTCTGACAGGTTGTGTCGTGACTTGATTCATAGCTTTGAAAGAGGGGTACGTCAAGAAAAGCAGGCTAGCAAACTGCAAAAAACATTCAAGAGTTTGAGGCTATGGAGGTTATCATAAGGAGTATTGAAGTCATACAGGGGAAAAAAGAGAAAAGGGGCAAATGTCTCTACTAATTATCTCTCGCTTAACCTCAGAAATGACAAGCAATTTGAATATGATGCATTGGACTGACTAGCTGGAAGTCAGTGAAAAGATTTAGTTGGGCATATCTCTTACCTGATGAGAGGGGGTTTTGTTTTGTTGTGCCTTTAGTAGCCACATTTTGAAAAAACAGCATATGATAGAAAGGACTGCGATATTCAAAAGAGAAATGCCTCTTTCGCGTGAACAGAAAGCAGTACCAGGTGGTATGCACTGATTTTTCTAGGAGCTATGCAATCAAACATACGTTAGTGAGGGACAGGCGCAAGGGCAGAGCAGTAACAAGAGAAAATGGTCCAGATGTAACTCAGATTTGCAGTCTTGGACTGTATGGATTGTGCGGTTAAATGCTGATTACTTCATGCAGAAGGTTATATTTTTATGCTAAGTGTTTCACGGTAAAGCTCTAGGCAGTTGCTCCTTTAAGTACTTTTGTACTGGAAAGCAGTACCTAAAAGCCTTGTGATTTCTCAGTTGCTGTCCTGAAAAGTCAGGGAAGAAGTGGGCTGTGCTACAGCACGAGGCATAAGCCAGTTAGACATTTTCTGCTGGCGGAGGGACTGTTGTTGCTGAGGTCAGTGATCCCTCTAACGAAGGCAAGTGGAATGACGTACAGAACACGCTCATCCCACTACGTGTGTAGCTCTGTTACTGTGTGTCCACCATGTTCCATGAAAATCAGATGAAAAAGGAAATGCCCCTTTAAGGACCTCTTCCATTTTTTTTTGCTAGGCACTTGAAAGGCATCGTAAGTATTTAATTTTCACACATCTTAAATTGTATAGTGTCTTGAGTCTCTCAAGTTATTCAGAATGAATTATTGAGCCATTTTTAATATTAGAAGCGGTTCATAGAAAAAAAACCCAAACCCCAAATTTAAAGGCACTGGCCGTGAGAGACCTACCACTGATTGGGTTTGTGCATCCAGCACACTTTTTGGCATAGAGGTTGCAGAAGCAGCTCAGGCAATATGCGAACTCATCCCTGGAGGTAAAGCGTTGTCCAGACAACTGCTTCTTGCATCCAGTACAAACGAAGCACTCCTTGTGCCACGGCTGCTCCCGATAAGTAACTCCTCCTGTAGTGATAGCCTGTTTTATGGAAAATAAGACAAGACAGTGTTTTCTTGAGGGTGGCAGGTGTTTATCTTGATTTGGTAGAGAGGAAGGGTGGTGAGGTTTTTGTGAGTGGGAGGAGGGAAAGAAGGCTTAACAGCAGCAAAATCATCATTTTGGCTGGAGTTGATCTTGAGAAAAGCATGCAAGTGATTTATTTCATTTTCTAATTTGTACAAAGAAGCCCCATACTAAAAGTACTTTATTCTCCATGTATTGTATAATCTCAAATGTCCTCTTTTGTTTTTAAAGCTTGTCTTTGTATGTCGCTTTTCATATGCATGTGCTAGGATTCCTCTCATCTCTGTTCCTTCACTTGTCCCATTCTTCATGGTGAAGGAACTACCTTATGTGTTTCAACTTCCCTGTTACTTTCCTTGGCAAAGACTGTTTTGTTTCAAATTTTAGCTGAAGTCTTTGCTTTCTGCTTCTTCAGACTTTGTCTGGGGTTTTTCTTCTCATAACAAGTTGTTGCCTACAAAAACAGCTCCCCTGATGTTAGACAAACTGAACTTTTCTGATCCTTTGAGTATTCCTAAGAAGGCTGTAAAATTGGTCACTTTAATTTTTCTTCTTTTCTTCATTAAAGGGAGATTCCTGGGAATCAGGCTTGTATGTGATCATGCTACCTAATATGTGTATTCATCTGTGTCTTTGCCTCTTTCCCAAGTATTTTTGCACCTGTTCTCAAATGTGGTTAAAATTGGACACTAGGCAGAGTTTTTAAGATACCAAACTCCTAGAAGCTTCCGAAAATTGATGGATGGATAGGAGGTAGTAAAGGGAATTAGGTATACTTTAGGTCAAAGGCTGAAAGAAGAAGTTAGCCTTTACCTATTTTGTTTTGCCTGTGCAACAGCAAAGATGCAATCGTTTCTGGCCAGCTAGTATGTCTGATCAGACTCCAGCTTTGCTTGACTGGAAGGGCAAACGAGCAGGTAGCACACATGGAAGAAAGTCTGGGTAGTTGTCCTGGTTTTGGCTGGAATAGAGTTAATTTTCTTCCTAGTAGCTGGCGTAGTGCTGTGTTTTGGATTTAGTAGGAGAAGAATGTTGATAACACACCAATGTTTTAGTTGTTGCTAAGTAGTGCTTATGCTAGTCAAGGACTTTTCAGCTTCCCATGCTCTGCCAGGTGCAGAAGAAACTGGGAGGGGGCACAGCCAGAATAGTTGATCCAAACTGCCCCAAGGGCTATTCCATACCATATGACGTCATGCTCAGTATAGAAACTGGGGGGGGGTTGGCCAGGGAGCAGTGATTGCTGCTTGGGAACTGTCTGGGTATCGGTCATCGGGTGGTGAGCAATTGCATTGTGCATCACTTGCTTTGTATATTATTATTACTGTTATATTGTTATTATTATCATTACTATTTTACTTTATTTCAATTATTAAACTGTTCTTATCTCAACCCAGGAGTGTTTCTCACTCTTACTCCTCCGATTCTCTCCCCCATCCCATCGGGGTAGGGGGAGTGAGTGAGCGGCTGCATGGTGCTTAATTGCTGGCTGGGGCTAAACCACAACAGTAGTGTGGGCACAGGTGGTGGCTGGAAATACGCAGAGGGTAAAGAGGAAACAGTGGCAGTGGGAAAGGGAATTTACTGTGGCTATAGCCATAGTTTCAATTGCCTATGCATATATCCATAGGAAACAGGTTTGTTAGTTCCGTAAGTGATGAGACGATTGTTTTTAGGAAAGAATTCTAAAATTCTTATCAGTGTCTGTGTATAGAATTTAGGAAATTCACAAATAAAAGGTCCTTAGCCTAGAAAGTCATACTCCTGAGCATATTGAGTTTACTAGTGTTTATTTCAGGAACAACATTTGCTCTGTGTAAAGCTTATCTCTCTGTCTTCGACTTCATTAGAATATTAAAAAATGATCAGTGTTAGCTCATCTTCCTTCCAGTTGAAATGTTTAAATATAAGATATATGATGGGTTATACTGGAATGAGGTTATTCCACTGCAGAGTTTTTGTTTTGTTTGGTTTTGTTTTTTTAAGACATGTTCTCTGTATGCTTTCAATACAAAGGGACCTTTAACCCTGAGTAAGAGAATTCTCATTGTAGTAAATGCTGTGCCTGGTGGCGGGATGGGAACCGAAATTCTGTCATCTCTTGACATCAATTGATTCTGAATCTTTTAACACGCATAGAAAAATAAGATATTCTACCTATTTGGATGTAAAATGGGATGGACTTCAATCCCTTAGGTTTTAGGTAAGTAAAATAAGAGCACTACCTTCTTGCACTGGACGCACTGCATGGCAAACTGCTTTTCATAGCAGGGTACGCAAAAGTTTTGATTGTCCTTAGGGATGAAACTCTTTGTCCCAATAGGCTGTTGGCAGCGGTAGCAGATAAAGCAGGTCTCGTGCCAGCTGTTGCCCTTGTATTCCATCTTCCGAGTACCTGTAACGAGACCAGAGCATCAACTGAACTTCTTCTGGCTGAGATGGATGCAATTTGGATCTCTTGTTTGCCTGACAGCTGGCTGTCAGTCAATAAGCGGTGCAGCTGAGCTAGAGGCTATTTCGTGTTCCTACTAGCTTTGCATCGTATTGGGTACCATTTTAAGTTTTTGGACACTGAGTGGTTCTTCTCCTATAAAGAAGAGAAATATTTACTGCTAATAATGAAGGCTTAGGACATCTCTTTGTGGTATTACAAGAGTTAATAATGAATTCTAATGCACAGGAAGATTCTGGGGAATTGGCGAGACACCAATAAAAGCTGCTGTTAGTGCTGAGTGAAGGTAAGGCCATTCCTCATTAATGTTTGACTTCGTTCATTCCAAATCCCTTTTGTTTCTTTTTCAGACAGCTGCAAGATACCTGGTTAAGTCCCGGCAAGCTTCTTGCCTCCCTTTCCCAATAAAGTATAGTCACTGTCTGAGACAAAGGATTATTTCATATCTGCTCTGGGGCCTTCTTCCTGTCCTCATTGAGGTCCACTATAAATTTGCAATGGTTTCCAGCTCCACAACACCTATCCTAAATGTTTTTCTCTATCTTGAAACTTTCAGTAAGAAAGAAGGTTTCTCTCTGTGTTCAGTTGTATTTAAATCATAGTTGCAATGTGAAAGGAAGAAAAATCTTTAAAACAATCCTTTACTGAAAAGCAGAAAAGTAGTATGGTAGTTAGGAGTTAAATGTACTTGTCTAGAATGAAGTTTTAGGGTACAGAAACTGTACTTTGCAGATTTAGTCCACTGTATGACAGGTGGACTCTGAGCCCTTCCCGGAAATTGGAGATGTCCTATTATATTGACAAATTTCTTTGCACACTGTATAATTTCCTGTGCACCAGTTTGAGTCAGAATATTTGATACTGGCCAGAAGGGAAAACAAACAAATGATGCTCCTACAGTTCTGCATTACTCTTGAAGCCTGTAGCAACAAACATGATGTCAAGTGCTTGGAAGACTGACAAGCTGATCGTCTTGGCTAATGA